>NW_006408519.1:6907029-6908897 GCF_000296735.1 Chrysochloris asiatica
TCCTCTTTCCTGTGATAAAGAACAGAACAAAAAGGAAACAGTCCAGCGCCTCCGCTTGGGCTGAGTATCTGTGTGCATTTGTGGTAGAAGAACCCACCAGTTGTGAGGGTTGGGGGTGGCTACTCGGCTCCCGCTCTCCCTGTATTCACCAAAATGGAGGTGGGCAAATAGTGAGCATGCCAATTACCAGATACCAAAGAAAAAAAGAAAATCAGAGCAAAGCAAAACTGACAAATTATACTGTCCACCTTTTTACCAAGGTTCCCACGGCATTTTTCTGTGGTGTTTCTGTGGCCCCTGTTTTGTCCCGCCACTTGGTCTTATCCAGGATGTCGGCTTAGGCCTCCAAGCCCGACCCAGCAGATTCAAAAGTACGTGATTTTTTTACTTCAGCTCCAAACTCCACAAGCTATAAGCCTTCAAACCTTTAAAATATTCCTATCTCTGTGGTTCCGAATTTTGGAGCTCTGCCCTGGCTCTGCTTTGCCTGGTATTCTGTGCTATTGCTGACTGCAACCTTCACTGCACCTCCACCCTAGCCGCCATCAAGCCCCGCCTCTCTCCCTCAATTAATTTTAAAACATCAAAATACTACAAAGCATCTTCTCAGATCACATTGTCATAAAATTAGAATTTATATGAGAGGCAGCATAGCAGTACCAACAGAAATTAAAAGGATGGTAACAGAATACTACAAAGAATTCCACTCCAACAAATTTGAAAAGTTAGAAGAAATAGACAAATTTCTAGAAACACATGGCTTACTTAAACTACCACACACTGAAGTAGAAACTTGAGCAGACTTATAGCAAAAGAAGAAATTGAAAAAGTTGTTGAAAAACTGCCAACAAAACAATGCCCAGCCCCAGATGGCTTTACTACCACACACTGAAAGAGGAAGTGACACCAATTCTACACAAACTATTCTAGAATGTAGAAAAGGATGGAAAAACCCCAAATTCATTTTATAAAGCAATCATAACCTTGATACCAAAACCAGACAAAGACATTACTAAAAAAGAAAATATAGACCATCAGCCCTTATAAAGTTTCATACAAAAATCAAATCCTTTGATTTCTTACCTGCTGCTTTCATAAGGAAATAAATACACAGTCTGTGTACCAAAAAGAAATGGTCAATGCTCAATCATTTCAAGATGTAGCATATGATCAAGAACCGATCATACTGAAGGAGACACTACAAGCTGCACTGAAGATATAGGATATAAACAAGACTCCATGAATTGATGGAATACAAATTGACGTCTTTCAAAAAATTGATGATGTACTGAAAGTACTCACTTGTTTATGCCAAGAAATTTGGAACACAGCAACATGACCGACCGAATCAAATAGATCAATATTTATGTCCATTCCAAAGAAAGGTGACTCAACAGAATGTGAAATAATTGAAAAATGTTAGTAATATCAAATGTAAGTAAAATTTTGCTGAAGATAATTCAAAAGTGGTTGTGCCAGTATGACAGGGAGCTGCATGGAATTTAAGCTGGATTCAGAAGAGGGTATGATATGAGAGACATCATTGCTGATATCAGATGGATCTTGGCTGAAAGCAGAGAATACCAGAAAGATGTTTACTTGTGGTTTACTGTGTGTGGAATAAAACAAATTATGGATAACATTTTGAAGAATGGGTATTCCAGAACACTTAATTGTGTTTATGAGGTGCCTATACACAGACCAAGAGGCAGTTGTTTGAACAGAACTGGGTGATATTGAATGGTTTAAAATCAGAAAAGTTACATGTCAGCGTTGTTTTCTTTCACCATACTTACTCATACTTTATGCTGAGCAAATAATCTCAGAAGATGGATGACATGAAGAAGAACATGGTATCAGGATTGGAG
>NW_006408519.1:6909767-6922085 GCF_000296735.1 Chrysochloris asiatica
TTTATATTAAAGAAAAATACCATTGTTATGAGCTAGAAAATTAAAAGGAATTATCTTGGAAAAAGTCTCTTTTAAAAAATGATATTTTGACAGACTATAAAGAACATTGCTCTAGTTGAATATATGCTAACAATGTAATTGAGAAATGAAGATGAAAGGGCCTCCCAGGACTCTAGTGTGAAAGCTTAGCTATAAATACAGAAGATGGTCACTTGGTTAGCCTGGTGTATGCGGGGCATATTAAAGGAAAGGAACAAATAGCAGAGAGCAAACAAATTGTCAACAATTTTAGACAGAATGTTATTTTTTTTTCACTTTCAAATTGCTTTTTGAAGTGTACAGGTTGGAGGTACTTGAGTAAACACTGGCAAATGCCCAGGCTATTCTGGAAATTATGAGCAAACTAAATGTAGTTAAATCTGTGAAAGCAGATGGTAGCTACCTGAAATTTTAAAATTAATCCAAGAAGGAATTTGTTGAACAGCTAGCTAAATTTCAAAAACAATGATGCTAAAGGATTGAGATTTTTCCAATGATACCCTATAATGCAGAAAAGCCCCCCTTCCTCCCCCGAGGCTGTGTATAGGAAATCTTTGTCAATGGTAGCTTGTAACCTACAAGGAAAGACAACCTGGTTTTTGAAGAGGAAATCATGCTGGTCTAATGAGTACATGAAGTGAACAAAGATAACAAATCCATTCATTCGGCAAACATTTGTTGAATTCCTGTTTTGTGTCATATGCTAGGCTAGGTACTAAGGGAAAAAAGACATATTGCAAAATATTCCCAAACTCGAGGACCTCAGTCGAACATTTGAGGGAAAAGGCACATTGATTGAATTGTGCTTAAAACTTTATGGATTTTCAGAATTTATGGTTATATCCTCTGCCACAGCTACCCCTTCAGGGATGGTGAAACTAGGCAGGTGCATCACTCTGTGTATCTATCTTTCAATTGAACAGGAAGGCAAACCTAATCAAGGACTAGAAGTATAAACATTAAAAAAGAAGTTGCAAGGGAAGACTTAGTCAGAAAAAAAGACTTGTAGAGTGCTAACAGGGTATTACCAAATAGTGGCACTCAGCTTAAAGAGCAGCATGGCAGGATGGAGCAGGGAATGAATGGCCCCAATGACAGAGAGGGCAGCTAATTGATCTCCTCCAAGTTTCTATTGTCTCTTTGTCTAAAAAGGCTATGGCATTATTCACCTTACTCACAAAGCCATACTTTTTTTCTGAAGGTTTGTTTCTGAGATCTCTGATCAAAGTAAAGTAAATCAAGCTAACTCCATTAGCCAGATTGAATGAGATAGAAATATACTGAACTATTGAAAATACTCTTGCCTCTAAGAACAAGAGGCGGGCTGGGTGAACAAGGAGCATCAATGTTCAAGTTCGCCTTGGCTGATGAGTAAACACATTGGCAAAGCTCAGACATGGAATAACACAGGCAAGGCTTGTGTGATTTTGTGAACTAGCTCCTATTCAAGATTTACTAATTATGTTAGCTACAGGGATCCAATAATTACATTTGTTTAAATCTGTGAGGATTCTTAAGTGGCCAGAATATTAAATCTGGCATCAATTTTGAAATAAAAAGGAAACCTTGTAGAGATGAGAATTGTGTTTAATTGTGATGTTGTGACTTGGAGAACTGTGACAGAGAGAGTTAGAGAGAAGCAGAGAGAATAAACATTCAGGAAGATAGTTGATTTAGAAATGAAGTGCAATATGATGCATTTTTTCTGATACTGCAATTCGGAAGGATAACAATCCAAACATGTGGAACTAGCACAAAAAAAAAAGCCATGAGGATTTATAATGATTTTATTCATTATTTAACATGAAACTGAGCTCCTTCCATATACACTCAGGCTGTCATTGGTCATTAGTATGACTTTTACCATTTTACTCTAATAAAATAGGAAAGAATGAATAAACTACCACCAGAATTAGATCAGGTAGCCCTGTTATTTACATCCATGACATGATGTATTTTTCCCTTTTAGAATCTATATCAATTATATTTTATAATTGTTCATAAAATAAATTACTCTGAATCTTGCCTTAACTTTGAAACTTCAGGATGGCATAGACTTGATCGCTGCTGTATCTAGCATTTAGCAGAGTATCTTGCCATGATAGGTTTTGAAATATTCATGAATGAATGAATGGCAGAGTAAATAGCAGGATTTACATTTACAGAGATGAAGTGAAGTTCAAAGGTGACAAATAACTCAGGAACCAACTTAATTTCAGAGAAGGGAAGTTCAGGGGTGATAAATAGTTCGGGAATAAGGTGTGGGTGGAGTCCATGAAACAGGGAGGGAATGAGTTCAGGGATGGGATATATATTGTTGTTGTTGTTAAGTGCCATCGAGTCAGTTCTGACTCATAGTGACCCTTCATAGGGTTTCAGTAGAGTGGCTGGTAGGATTGAATTGTGAATTTGAGGTTCAAACCGACCTTGCAGTACAGTGCAGTATACTGCAGCGCCACATCACAACACCAAGATTATATACAGTGGTGGGTGGTGGTTATGTGCCGTGGAGTCACTTCTGACTCGTGGCGACCCTGTATAGAGTCTCCGAGGTTGTTAATCTTTACGGGAGCAGAAAGTTTTATCTTTCTCCCATGGACTCGCGGGCAGTTTGGAACTGCTGACGGTGAGATTTGCAGTCCCGCGTAACTACTATGTTACCAGAGCTCCTTATATGTTGTTAAGTGCCGTCGAGTCGATTCCTACCCATAGCGACCCTGTGTAGGATTTCCAAGGAGCAGCTGGTGAGTTTGAACTGCCAACCTTGCAGCTCAAACGGCTTTGCAGTCTGGCACATTAACCCACAGCGCCACACCAGGATTCCTTATATAGGTGCTCTTAATCTCATTGCTGAATTTGATCCTTCGCTGTTTCCTGACCCCTGACCCAACTCTTATTCCTTGAGCTATTTATTATAATCATGGAGTCCTGGGGTGGCACCGTAAAATAAGCACTAGACTTTTAAAAACAAGGTCGGTGGTTCAAACCCATTAGTCGTTCCTTGGAAACCTTTTACAGATTTACTATGAGTCGGACAGAACAGACTGGAAAGCACTTAACAATTTGATAACATAAAATAAACCAAATACTTGCACAACAAAATCAAAGTGGTATAATGCATCATATTTCCTGCTCCAATTCTGAAGTATATCATTTGCATTCTTTGTGCTGAAATGATGATAGCATTTTCTAATAGTGGTCACTTGATGATGTTCACTTTGTGTTAATTTATTGATCAGCTCACTTTTGATAAGTGTGCTTTGTTGTATGCATGTTATACTTCTATATGAATTTTACTTTGAAATATTTTATTGTTGCTGTTGTTGGGTGCCATTTAGTTGGTTCCACCTCACAGCACCCTATGCACAACAGAACGAAACATTGCCTGGTGTTGAGCTATCCTCATTGTTACACTTGAGCCCATTGCTGATGCTGCTGTGCTAATCCATCTGGTTGGGGGAGGAGGGATTTTCCTCTTTTCAGCTGGCCCTTCATTTTATCAGTCATAATGTCCTTTACCAGAGACCCATCCATCCTGATAATATGTCTGAAGTATGAGAGATGGCATCTGGCAATCTTAGCTTCTAAGTAGCATTCTTGCTACTTCTTCAACTACAGATCTGTTTGAGCTTCTGTTAGTATATGGTACTTTTACTATTCTTCTCCAATGCCATAATTCAAAGAATGAATTCTTCCATGGTCTTCCCTATTCATTATTTAGCTTTCATATGCATAAGAGGTTATTCAAAATAAATACCATGGTGCATCTCAGTCCTGAAACTTACATT
Organism: Chrysochloris asiatica; assembly: GCF_000296735.1. Classification (NCBI taxonomy): domain Eukaryota; kingdom Metazoa; phylum Chordata; class Mammalia; order Afrosoricida; family Chrysochloridae; genus Chrysochloris; species Chrysochloris asiatica. The sequence goes on from NW_006408519.1 coordinate 6,913,595, forward strand.
TTTTGCTCTTGAACACTTAAAAATCTTGTGCAATAGATTTGTCCTATGCAATACTTTCCTTTATTTCTTATCTGTTGCTTCCATGAGTGTTGTTTGTGGATCCAAGCAAAAGGATGTCTTTGACAACTTCAATCTTTTCTCCATTTACCATGACATTATTAACTGGTCCAGTAGTGAAGATTTTTGTTTTCTTTGCATTGATGTGCAACACATACTGTGCTCTTTGATCTGCATCAGTAACTGTTTTGAGTCCTCTTCGCTTTCAGCAAGCAAGGTTGTATCATCTGATATCGAAGGTTCTTAATGAGTCTTCCTTCAAACCTGATGCCATATTTTTCTTCATATAATCCATCTTCTTAGATTATTTGCTAAGTATGCAGATTGGATAAGTATGGTTAAAGAAGACAACTCTGGTGCACACCTTACCTAAGTCTAAACAATTCAGGGTCCTCTTGTTCTTTGAATGACTGCCTCTTGGTCTATGTACAGAAATCTATGGTTTCTCATGTGCACAATCAAGTGTTCTGGAATATCCATTTTTCGCATTGTTATCCATGGTTTGTCATGATCTACACAGCCTAAAGTCTTTGCATAGTTAAAAAGAAGAAAGTACAGGTAAATATCTTTCTGGTATTCTCTGCTTTTAAGCCAAGTTTCATTTAAAATAAGCAATGATATCCCTCATTCCAAATTTTTGTCTGAATCTGGCTTGAACCTCTGTCAATGTATTGTTGGAATATTTTTTAATTAACTTTAGCAAAAAGTTGCTTGCATGTGACATTAATGATATTGTCTAATTGTTTCTGCATTCCAATGGGTAACCTTTCTTTGGAATGGACACAAATATAGATCTTTTCTAATCAACAGCCAGCTAGCTTGTCTTTCAAATTTCTTGGCATAGATGAGTGAGTACCACCAGTGCTGCATCAGTGTGTTCAAAGATTTCAAATTGCATTCCATCAAACCCTTACTTACTCTTTGTGTGAACCTTCAGTGCAGTGTAGACGTCTTCCTTCTATACTACTTGCTCTTGATCATTTGCTACCTCTTGAAATGGTTGATCATCAACCATTTCCTTTTGGTACAGTGACTCTGTGAATTCCTTTCATCTTTTGTTGATGTTTCTGCATCAGTCAATATTTTTCCTATTGTTTCTATTGTTGCTAAATGCCATCTACTTGGTCCCAACTCATAGTGACCCTATATAGGGTTTCTGAGAAGTGGCTGGTGAGTTTGAACTGCTAACCTTGTGTTTCAAACAGACCTTGTGGTCCAGTGCTTATCCTACAGCACCAAACCAGAACTCCTTCAATATTTCAAGTCAAGGCTTGACTTTTTTCTTCCGTTCTTTCAGCTTGAGCTGAGTGTTCTTAACCTTTCTGTTTTCTAACTCAGGTCTTCGCACATTTCATTATAATACTTTTCACTTTAGCATCTCTACACTGGAAAGTAAGTTTCAGGTCTCTTCTGATACATGTTTTGAAAATTTCCTTCTTTCTTGCCTTCTTAATGGCTGTTAGCTTTCTTCATGTATGAAGTTCTTTGACTTGAAACATTGAAGGATTCTATGGGCGAAATATTGAGTCATGCCGAAAGCATCAAAAGAGATGGAAGTAATACACAGAGTCACTGTACCAAAAAGAAATGGTGGATCTTCAACTATTTCAAGAGGTAGCATCCAGGAGCAGAGTTCCCTGGAACCATAAGGGAGGGAGAAAAGCAAAGTGTGGGACCCTGTCCCCGGAGGCAGTGACACCAGGGATGGAGGCAGAGATGAAGACGTGAAGAGAAGGAACAGCTGGGGACTCTGGACTCAGGGAGGGAGAAAGACTGTGTGTTGGCAGCGGGGGACAGGCGTGCGGGACCACCCTTTGGTTGTTTGGATGATGCATACAGGGGATTGTAATCATTGCAATGAAACGAAATACAATAGGATGAATGTAAGGATAATGGAAAATGTTCTCTCATGTAAACTAACCCATAATTCATAATAAAAACCTAAGTAAAATAAAAATAAAAAACCACAAGGGGGGAAAAAAAAAAGATGTAGCACATAATCAAGAGTCAATGATACTAAAAGAAAAAGTCCAAGGTGCACTGAAGTCATTGGCAAAGAAAAGGGCACCAGAAATTGATGAAGTACAAATAGAAGTCTTGCAACACTGATGCGGCACGGGAGGCACTCACTCATCTATGCTAAGAAATTTAGAAAACAGTTAAATGGCCAACTGATTGGAAGAGCTCTATGTTTGTGTCCATTCCAAAGACAGATGCCCCAATGAAATGCAGGAAATTATCAAACAATACTTACATCACATGCAAGTAAAATTTTGCTGAAATGTTTGCTGAAACATTCAAAAACAGTGGCACCAATACCTAAACAGGAAGTTGCTAGAAATTCAAGCTGGATTCAGAAGTAGATGTGGAATGAGAGATAACGCTGCTGGCATCTGATGGGTCTTAAATGAATGCAGAGAATACCAAAAAGATGTTTGTTGTTGTTGTTATGTGCCGTGGAGTCAGTTCCAACTCATAGTGACTCTGTACAGGGTTTCTGAGGCTGTAAATCTTTACGGGAGCAGAAAGCCTCATCTTTCTCCTATGGAACAGCTGGTAGTTTCGAACTGCTGACCTAGCAATTCACATGTGTTTTATTGCATATACAAAGGCTTATGACTATGTGGCTCATAACAAATTATGGACAACATTGTGAATTATGAATATTCTAGAACACTTAATTGTGCTCATGATTTAATCAGAACATAGACCAAAGGCAGTTGTTCAAACATAAGCAGGGGAAACTGAATGGTTTAAAATCAGCAAAGTTATGTAGCAGGATTGTATCATTTCACCATACTTATGAGCTCTGTATGCTGACTATATAATCTGAGAAATTGGGTTATATAAATAAGAATGTGGTATCAGGATTGAAGGAAAACTTATTAACAACCTGTAATATACAAATGATACAATCTTGCTTGCTCAAAGTTGAAAGTGAAGAGGACTTAAAATATTTACTTATGGAGTTTGAAGACTCTAGCCTGCAGTATGGATAGCACTTAATGAAAACAAAACAATAATCCTCACAACTGGATCAATAAATACTCTTTTGGTGAAATCTTTTGATGCATGTAGTGTCTAAGTTTTAGGAGGTCCCAGTTATCCATTTTGTCTTTGACTTTTGAGTGTTTTCAGTTATGTTTGATAGAGTATTTATGCCATTTGTCAGAGCCCTTAAGTTTGTCCCTATTTCTTCATTGATGTAGTTCTAGGCTTTACATTTAGGGTTTTAATACACATTGAGTTCATTTTTGTATATGGTGTGTGATATAGGTCTTGTTTCATTCTTCTGCAAATGAATTTCCAGTTTTGCCAGAACCATTTGTTAAAGAGACTATCTCTTCCTCACTTAATGTGTTTTGGCCCTTTGTCAAAAATCAGCTGACTGAAGGTGGATAGATTACTTTTGGGTTTGTAATTCGGTTCCATTGATTTATGTGTTTTTCATTGTATCATTCTCAGGCTGTTTTGACTACTATGGCTGTGTAGAAGGTTTTGAGATTTGAAAGTAAGAGGTCTCTTACTTTGCACTTATTCTTTAGTAGTGAGTCGTGTTTCTTACAAGCTGACATATTAAGATGAAGAACCCACTCATCCACGAGGCACAGTAGGCACTATACCTAGTCCCCACAAAGTTTGTGTTGTTGGTAAGTGCTGCCTAGTAGATTTTGACTCACAATGATGCCATGTGACATAGTAGAACTGCCTCATAGGGTTTCCTATGCTGTAATCTTTTGGAAAGCAGAACGCAGTTCTTTCTCCTGTAGAGAGCCTGGGTCAGTTCAAACTACCAACATTTTAGCTAATAACTAATTGCCTAACCATTATGCCAATGTCATCATTGTTGTTGTTGTTAAGTGCCATAGAGTCGGTTGCGACCCATAGCAACCCTGTACAGGGTTTCCGAGGCTGTAAATCTTTATGGGAGCAGAACGCCTCATCTTTCTCCTGCGGAGCAGCTGGTAGTTTTGAACTCCTGACCTTGCGGTTCGAAGTCTGATTCGTAACCACTACGCTACCAGAGTTATACAAGTTATGTCGATAGAGCCCCTTTTAAAATGCTTTAAATTCTGTAAAAAAATCTGAGTGTTTTAAAATCAGAAGAATAAAAATAAAAGTTAAAATTGCAGAAAGTGGTTTAACAAATAATATTGACATATTTATTTAAAAACATATAAGATAGAATATGAACATATTTGTTTTTATATAAAAGCAGTTACAAAATATCTTTTTTTTTTTCATTTCTATTTTTAATGTCGAAAAGGACTCACAATGTCAAAAGTGCCTAGTGCCCACAAAGGTCTTAATGTGTCCCTATGAAAGAAATGCATAATAGAAAATAAATGTATCAAACCTATTCTCCTGAAGCAAGTTATGGTCTTAAAACCAAAAAATCCATTTCCATTGAGTTGATTCTAACTCATCATGCCCCTATATGACAGATTACAACTGCCCCCAAAGGGTTTCCAAGGTTGTCATCTTTAGGGAAGGTGACTGCAACACCTTTTTTTTGCTCCTTGAACCACTCTCAGGCACCAGCAGATCTCTCATTAGAATCGTAAACCCCATGGCTGTCAAATCAATTCCAACTCATAGAGACTTTATGGGACAGAGTAGAACTGTCCCCAGTGGGTGTCTAAATTTGTAATAACTGTGAAAGCAAACTGCCACGTGTTTCTCTCACAGAGCATCTAGTGGGTTCAAACTGCCACCTTTTAGTCAGTAGTGGAGTGTTTAACCACTACACAACCAGGGCTCCTTACTATCTGGTTGTTGTTGCTAAGTGCCATCTAGTCGATTCCAACTCCTAGCAACTCTGTAGAAGGTTTCTGAGGTGTGACTGGTGGGGTGAACTACTTATCTTACAGTCCAGTGCTTATCCTACAGCACTACACCAAGACTCTGTCTTAGAAGGAGGAAATCCAATGGATCTTCTTAAAATTAGGTCATAGCCCAAGCTAACCTGTACTGGTTATTATTCTAATTTTTTTCTTTGATGTAACTGAAAATCCATCTGTCTTTTAAAATGGCATATTTCAATAGAGACTGTCACTTCTAGTTTGTTAAAATTTTTCACTAAAGGCTTTTCAGAATGAAAGACTCTACTCTTCCAGATGCTGTGATAGTGAAGAACATTAGCCATAATTTTCTTTTTTATTTTATATATATTTATATCTTTATGTTTTTAAGAACATTTCCCCCTATTAATAAAATGTAGCAAGTTTGAATTTATATTAAGGTAAACTTCATGCATCTGACAATTTCAGTAATCCACTGGAAAAGCAATTGCTTAGTATTTTAAAGTTATGGTTGTAATGTTCTCTTTCTGAGTTTTTCTTTTCTCTCTTGTCTTGTCCTACCTCCACTGGATGAAGGCGAGGCTCCTATATGTTGTAAAGAGTCCTGGTGGCATTATGGATTATAATGGGCTGCTAACTGAAAGGTCAATAGTTCAAATATACCAGCTGCTCTGTGGGAGAAAAATGGGCACTGAGGGATAACACACAGCACTACAAGGTTGGTTTGAAACACAAGGTCAATGGTTCAAATACACCAGCTGCTCCTTGGAAAAGGACTCGGTGGCACACAACCACCACCACCACCACCACCACCACCACCACACTATGTTGTAGTAGCCTCCGAAAGAATAGCCAAAGGACAGGAATAGGGTCCATCAGGATGTCAAGTGAAAACCTATATCACAAGCATGCTAGGCTATTCCTATATAGTCACTAAGCTTTCACTCAAACATATAAACATACTTAATACATTTTGTATAAAAGGAATAGTAATGAAGTCCATAAGAATGGAAAGTTTCAACATCTGGTTCATTTTCTTGTCTCATAACTGCTAAAAGTAGTGTGCAATCAAAGATCCTTGGAGATTTTGCCCAATTGAAGGTGGAGACAGCTATTTTGAGAATATGCAGAGTTACTCAGCAATTTACAAAATAACAAGGTATTTCAGAGCAGAGAAAAATTTACTCAAGATGGACAATTTTAAATAGACTAAAATGATCATAAACTGCTCTTAGCTAGTCACCAGTGCCCCAGAGAATGAAAGAATTAGGTATTTGATTGGTTAACTTTGCTTAAGGAGTTAGCATTGAAAGAGAAAATATAGGACATAATATTATTTAAAAATAATAATAATGACTGATGTTGCTTAATAAACAATTATTGCAGAGATGGTTCTTTTAAAATAGAATATTATTCTAGAATAAGACTTTTTTTTTTTTTCTATTGTGAACTGAGTGACAGTTTACAGAGCAGATCATTCATTTTTTTTAACACAATATAGGCATTCCATTCTTGTTCTTAATTGCAAGATGCTAATTTTTACCTTGGGGAGCATAGTGGCTCTGTAGGATAAGCACTGAGCTGTGAACCCCAAGGTTAGTGGTTTAATCCTATCAGCCATTCTTCAGGAGAAAAGTGAGACTTTCTACTCCTGAAAAAAATTAAGCCTCAAAACCCCTATATACTGTGGCTATGAGTTGGAGTCAATTTGACAGCTCTCAGCAACAGCATGTGTATCTGAAATATTTATACATGCTTTACTCAGATTTATCAATAACTACAAATTTAGTCTATGGTCTCATTGGACCAAACATTGAAATACACATAAATATCTATATCTGTCTCACAATTATTATTTATTTTCTCTGAGATCATTTTCATGATCTTTAACCTGTGTTGGGAATAAGAATTGCTGACTGACCTTCTCTAAGTTCCCAAAGCAATGTGTGAATATGGCCGCCTAGTGGGACTAGTTTGAATTCTGTGAATCAAATTTTAATTAAAATAAATTAGCTTGACTGTAGGCCTCTTGATGTTCTTAGTCACATAGTTTTAATTATTCATATTAAGTAAAGGGCTGAGTTATTCTGGGGAATAAGATAGATACTTTTCTTGAACAAAACAGAAATATAAGGAGCAGGGAGAAGCCAGATATAGCCAAAGCTAAAGATGCCTAGATAAGCAAGCGTTTAACTTAAAGCTAAAAGTTGGGCACTTTTTCTTATATAAAAGGTGATAGAGCAGAATGAGTTTTTCTTTTAATCTAATCATAGTGTTTACTTATAGAGACTAAATACAGTAGCATTTAGTCATGCAAACTATAGTAGAAGAAGAAAATGATACTATAGTAGTATTGTGGCAGCCCAATGTTGAATGTCTGATTATTTGGTAGACAGTCCACAGGCAGAATTCAATCATCTGTGCCTGACCTTACTTTTTTCATCAGACATATAACTGGATGGAATGAATTTCTAGAAAAGTACACCAGACTGAGAAGAAAATATAGAAATCCAGTGGGGAGAGAAATAAATAAAGCACAGAGAGGACAAAGAGACTTCTAAAGAAAAAGAAAAAAAAAAAAAGAGTCCAAAGAGGTGGCCTTGAGAGGCATCAAGTGCTTCTTCCAAAAAGACCTAGCTCTGCTTCTGAATTGAGAATAATTTCAAAAGTACAAAAGAGTTACATCTGACTCTACCACAACTGAGTCTCCTATCTCAGCAATGTCACACAATTTCTGTGCATTTGGTACAGGTTAAAAAATGTGCCTCTTGAACGTGAATGAAAGTCTTCTATTGAATATCCTAAATAAATGTGTGTGAATACTTAGCCAACAGAAAAGTGAGTTAATAATGAACTAGACTAATACTCTTTTCCAATTTTAAGGAGTAGTACTAAGGTACACTGATTTCCATTTATTCTGTTTATCCTAATCACTTTAAGAGGAAGGACAAGTAGTCCTCTTTTCTTCTCTCCCTATATGTACAATGCTAACTCTTCTGTAAAGAACTTACCACTATTTTGGAGAAAATGCATAAATAAAAGTATTTCAATTGCTGCAAGGTACAGATTCAGAGAAAGTACTTTAAGATAATGAGAGACTCTTGGAACTAATGAAGGAGTAGGAAGAGTTAAATATCATAAGTTAAGATCTATTGATCATTACTGGTGATTGGAATGCAAAGCTTGGGAGCAAAGAGGAAGGATCCGTAGTTGGAAAATAAAGCCTTGGTGATAGAAATGATGCTGGAGAACTCATGATAGAATTCTGCAAAACCAATGATTTGTTCATTTCAAATACCTTCTTTAGACAGCATAAGAGACGACTATACGCATGGACATTATCAGATGGAATACATAGAAATCAAATTGACTACATCTGCGGAGACAATGGACAAGCTCCATATCATCGGTGAAAACAAGGCCAGGGGCAGATTGTGGAACAGACTATCAATTACTGTTATGCAAATTCAAACTGAAGGTGAAGAAAATGAAAACAAGTCCATGAGAGCCAAAATATGAACTTGAATATATCCTACCTGAATTTAGAGATCATCTGAAGAACAGATTTGATACATTAAACACTAAAGACCGAAGACCAAAAGAATTGTGGGATGACATCAAGAACATCATAC
>NW_006408519.1:6923434-6924560 GCF_000296735.1 Chrysochloris asiatica
CAAACGACATATTGCATTGGGTAAATCTGCTGCACAAGACCTTTTTAAAGTGTTGAAGAGCAAAGATGTCAGCTTGAGGACTAAGGTACGCCTGACCCAAGCAATGGTATTTTCAATAACCTCATATGCATGTGAAAGCTGGACAATGAATAAGGAAGACCGTAGAATTGATGCTTTTGAGTTATGGTGTTGGAGGAGAATATTGAAAGTGCCATGGGCTGTCAAAAGAACCGATAGATCTGTTTTGGAAGAAGTGCAGCCAGAGTGCTCCTTGGATGCCTAGATGACCAAACTTCATCTCTCATACTTCGGACATATTGTCAGAATGGACCAGTCATTGGAGTAGGATATCACGTTTGGGAAGATGGAGGGTCAGAGAAGAAGAAGAAGACCCCCAACGGGATGCATTGGCCAAGTGACAGTATCGATGGTCTCAAGCGTGGCAACAGTAGTGAGGTTGGCCCAGGATTGGGCAGTATTTCATTCTGCTGTGCATAAGGTCGCTATGGGTCAGTACCAACTTGAAGGCACCTAACGACAACAACAGATCTATGACAATTTTTGTTATTGTTGGATATAGAAAACTAAAGATAATCTCTTAGGTTTGGTTTACCTCTTCACTGCTGTTGTTAAGTGCCATTAATTCAGTTGCAACACATAGCAACCCTACATAGGGTTTCTGAAGAATGGCTGATGGGTTTAAACAGCAGAGCTTGGGGTTAGCAGTTCAGTGTTTATCCTATAGCACTACACTGGGACTCAATCTCTCTGTTAGGGTGTATTTATAATAATACTTCAGAATGAGGACCTTTGGCCTGAATGTACAGCAAAAACAATACAGGGAGATAATTGTTGTTGTTGTTAGGTGCCATCGAGTTGGTACTGACTCATAGAAACCTTATGTACAACAGAATGAAACACTGCTCAGTCCTGGGCTAGTCTCACAATTCTTGCCATGCTTGAGGCCATTGATGCTGCCACTTTGCCCATCCATCTTGTGGAGGTCTTCCTCTATTTCTCTTACCATCCACCTCACCAAACATGATATCCTTCTCTAGATACTGGTCCCTCCAGACAATATGTCCGAAGTATGAGAGATGAAGTTTGACCATCCTGGCCTCCAAGG
>NW_006408519.1:6927073-6928152 GCF_000296735.1 Chrysochloris asiatica
CATTTTGAGTGCCTTCCAACCTCAGGGACTCATTTTCCTGCACTATGTCTGACAGTGTTTCACTGCTATTATAAGGTTTTCAGTGACCAAATATTTGGAAGTAGTTCGTCACTCCTTCTTCCTAGTCTGTCTTCATCTGGAAGCTCATCTGAAACCTGCCCACCATGGATGATCCTGCTGATATTTAAAACACTGGTGGCATAGCTTTCAGACTCACAGCAACTCACAAATCATCACAGTATGACAAACTGACAGATGAGTGGCAGAGGAAGATAATAAGACATAAAAAAAATAAGCGTGTTGTCCTCTCCCACCCCTCCCAACTATAAATATGCAACTGTGACAGGTGATTGAAATCACAACTGGGATGTGAGAGTAAGTAAAACTGGACAATCTATATGCTTTGACTTTAAATCACCAATGTGTTCTAATATGAAGACTGATAGGTCCAAATTAATCATTCATGTTGGAAATTAAATAAGTTTATGCCAATCATATGGCTGGCACTAGGCCTGATATTGTTATTAATGTTTGGACAATCTTTTTGACCTTGAGTTGGTGAAATCATTGATTAGGATACACCTTCTTTTCTCTATCTCTAAACTATAGTTATTGAGGAAATAATGTCATTCAGAAATTTCATAATTAAGAATATCTGAGGGTAAGTTAAAAATATTGCTAGGAAGTTATGCTGTTGTTGTTGTTGGGTGCTGTGGAGTCAGCTCAAACTCATAGCAACCCTATGCTCAACAGAATGAAACTGCCCAGTCCTACGCCATTCTCACAATTGCTGTTTCATTTGAGCCCATTGTTGTAGCTGCTTGTTAAGTGCCATCAAGTTGGCTCAACTCACAGTGACTCCCTATTGGATTTCTAAGGAGCAAATAGTGGGTTTCAACTGCCAGTCTTGTAGTCAGTGCCACACCAGAACTCCATCAAAGCCATGATATCAGTTCGTCTCACTGGGGTTCTTCCTCCATTTTGATAACCTTTATCAAGCATGTTACCCTTTTCCAGGAGCAGGTACCTCCTGACAACATGTGCAAAATACATAAGACAAAGTTGTGCCATCCTCACTG
>NW_006408519.1:6928863-6930522 GCF_000296735.1 Chrysochloris asiatica
CAATCAAGTGCCTTTGTACAGTCAATAAAGTACAAATAAACATCTTTCTGCTATTCTCGGCTTTCAGACAAGATCCATCTGACGTCAGCAGTTTATCCATAATTCCATGTTCTCTTCCGAACCTGACTTGAATTTCTGGCAGTTCCCTGTAGATATACTGCTGCAATCAATTTTTAATTATATTTAGCAAAATTCTACTTGCGTGTGATATTGATGATAATGTCTGATGATTTCTGCATTCCATTGGGTCACCTCTCTTTGGAATGGGTACAAATATGGATCTCTTCCAATCAGTTGGTCAAGTACCTGTCTTCCAAATTTCCTTGCACAGAGGTGTGATGCACAAAATGTATCAGTTTATTGAAACATTTCCATTTATATTCCATCAGTTCCTGGAGCTTTGATTTTTGCCAATGTCTTCAGTGCAGCTTGGACTTCTTTCTTCAACATCATTGGTTCATGATCATCTGCTACTTCTTTAAATGGTTGAACATTGACCAATTCTTTTTGTTACAGTGACTTTGTATATTCCTTCCATCTTCTTTTAATGTTTCCTGTATTAGTCAATATTTTGCCCATTGTTGTTGTTGTTAAGTGCCATGGAGTCGAGTCCAACCCATGGTGACCATGTATAGGGTTTCCTTGTATAGGGTTTCCAAGGAGCAGCTGGTGAGATTGAACCACCAACCCTGCAGTTCAAATGGCTTTGCAGTCTGGCGCATTAACCCACAGCGCCACACCAGGATTGTTGTTCTTGTTATGTGCCGTGGAGTCGGTTCTGACTCATAGCAACCTTGTACAGGGTTTCTGAGGCTGTAAATATTTACAGGAGCAGAAAGCCTCATCTTTCTCCCACGGAACACCAGGATTACTACACTTTAATTGCCAAATCACTGAGAATCTTGGCCCAGTCAGGTTGACACAAAATTACCATGGACTGCCACAGTCCTATTGTGGCGCTGTGGGTTAATGCGTCAGATTGCAAAGTCGTTTTAACTGCAAGGTCGGTGGTTCAAACTCACCAGCTGCTCCTTGGAAACCCTATACAGGGTTTCTATGGGTCGAAATCAACTTAATGGCACTTAACAACAACAACATGGACTGCCAGAAGAAAAAAGAGCTCTGTATTGGGAAAATTACAGCCAGAATGCTCCTTAGAAACATGGATGGCTTGGCTTCAGCTCTCATACTTTGGACATATTGTTAGGAGGGACCATTCACTGGAAGAGGACATCATGCTAGGTAAAGTGTGGATGGCACAGGACTGGGCAGTGTTTCATTCTGCTGTGCATCAGGTCACTATGAGTCAGACCAACTAAATGGCACCTAACAATAACAACAATAATCCCCCATAACGAGATCAAACATAATGTAATTAAGTCAAAAATGAGAGCTGCTTTGAGAAACCAATAAATCAAAAGGAAATCTCCTTGGGGGTGTTGGCTACTTCCATGATATTGGACACTAAGGTAAAGCTTTCTTGGTTTCTCCTGGCTCTGGATCCTGCATCTACCTCATCTGACCTTTGGTTCTTTGGACTTGAGTCAGTGGCCTGCCGATTCTAGTTGTCAGCTGTCTACCCTACTTGCCTGCCTGCCATCTCACCTGCTGATCTGGGTTCAGCTGACCCATGAAATTGGGAGTTACCCATTTCTACAA
>NW_006408519.1:6931232-6936838 GCF_000296735.1 Chrysochloris asiatica
TTTCAGACTGAAAAATTTAGCAATATGGTCAATTTAATCATAAGTAGTTGGTAAATTTGAATAATAGTGGTATTAACTGCTCTTCCTTGTAGGCGTATGGATAGTATCCTATCACAGACAGCATTATACACAGACAGCATCGTACTTCAAGATAGATCTTGAAAGGCTCTTTTATGACAATGAACGTAATGCCATTCCTCTTGAATACATCATTCCCCACATAATAAACCATACGACTGCCCAATTCAAAATGGTCAATACCAGTCCACTTCAGCTCACTGTTGTTGTTGTTGTTAAGTGTTGTCATGTTGGTTCCAACCCATAGTGACCCTGTATAGGGTTTCTGAGGAGTGGCTGGTGAGCTTGAACTGCATCTTTGTGGTTCAAATGACTTTGCAGTCCAGTGCATTATCCACCCAGCACACAGCAGGACTCCTCAGCTCACTAGTGCCTAGGATATCAGTCTTTATACATTCCATTTAATTTCTGATGACTCAATTTCCTGTCAAATAGATGAATTATTATGATTTAAATGTATATACTTTTGCTATTTAGGCCACAAAGAAAGGACATACATACAAGGGGGCTTGAAAAAGTTTAGGGAAAAATTCTCTTCTCTTTTAATTTCCTTTTTCCATAACCAATTTGAGGAGTCCTCAGTATGTGTGTATCTGCAGGAGAAAGATATGGCTTTTTTTGTTCTTAAAAACAATAATATACATATATATGTTGTTGTTAAGTACTGTTGCGTCAGTTCCGACCTACAGTGAGCCTGTATAGGGTTTCCAAGGAGTGGTTAGTGAGGTTGAACCACTGTCTTTGTGGTTCAAACCGACTTTGCAATCCAGCATATTAGCTCACAGCCCCACACTATATATGTATATATATATACACACACAGAGATTTAGATATTATATTAATCTGTGTGTGTGTGTGTGTGTGTGTGTGTGTTGCTAAGTGCTGTCAAGTCAATTTTGATAAATAGCATAGGGTTTCTGAGGAGCAGCTGGTAGGTTTGAACTGCTGACCTTGGGATTAGCAGTCCTGTGCTTATCCTACAACACTGCGGGACTCCTTTCAATGTGCGTGTGTGTGTACATATGTATGTATTTGAGTATGCTCATAATTGCTACTTAAGATTCTGCTATAAGAAGTATGGAAAAAAAGACAAAGCTTAAAAGGTTTATTAAATAGGGAATTTGTTTGGTAAGATCTTTTATCTGTCTGGCTACAAGTTTTATGGGTTAATATACAATAATTAAAATTATTTTTAGTGTCAAATATCAAATAATTGTATCTTATTGTCTGGTGTGGCACTATTGGATAATACTGGACTGTGAACCACAAAGTTAGCGGTTCAAACTCAACCTACACAGGGTTGCTATAAATTGGAACTAGTTCCATGGCACGTAACAAGATGAAAATATTTTCTTCTATTACTGGGTTAAAGGAGCCCTGTTGTGGCACTCTAGAATAAGTACTCAACTGCAAGGTTGATGGTTCAAACTCACTAGTCACTACTCCTAAATCCTGTACAGGGATGCTATGAGTTAGAACACAATTGATGGCAACAATAACACTTGGTCAAAGAGCTAATTGGTTCATTGTACAATTTTCCTTAAAGACAATGGTTTAGTGTCCCCGTAGAATAAGTTCCTGTGTCAAAATCCACACTGCATGACTTTGAAAAAAACTGAGGTTTTAGTATTAACATCTTTGGTTAAATAATTTACATATGTTTCTCAGGGACCTATTAATAACCTCCTGACAACTCTGAAATTTTGTGGAAAATCACATAGATTTTCTTTTCTGTTTTATAAAGAAAAAAGTATTGAAAATATTTGTTTAATATGTTATGAGTTGTATGAAACATTGTCAAACCAAGAGAAGTGCCTAATTTTGCTTGGGTTAAAAATTTATGTGCTAGCATTTCCATTTATGTTTTTGTGTGTCAGATTAAACACTATATGCCACAATTTTATGATTTTTTAAATGGCTAACTTGGTCTTAACTTTTATTTCTTTTGAATCTTGAAGCATCAAAAGTAACAATTTTAATGCAGGAATTCACATTATTTGTCCAGAGTTTTAAAAATTATTTAGACATTTGTTGTTGTTGTTGTTGTTGTTGTCAGGTGCCATCGAGTCGGAACCGACTCATAGCGACCCCATGCACAGCAGATCGAAACAATGTCCGATCCTGGGCCAACCTCACTACCGCTGCCACACTTGAGTCCATCAATGATGCCACCTGTCTGATCCATCTCGTTGGGGGTCTTCCTCTTTTTCTCTGACCCTCCACCCTACCCTGCATGACATCCTTCTCCAACGATTGTTTCCTCCGGACAATATGTCCAAAGTAGGAGAGACGAATCTTAGCCATCCTGGCCTCCAAGGAGCACTCTGGCTGCACTTCTTCCAAAACAGATCTATTGGTTCTTTTGGCAGTCCATGGCACTTTCAGTATTCTCCTCCAACACCACAACTCAAAGGCATCAATTCTTCTATGATCCTCCTTATTCACTGTCCAGCTTTCGCATCCATATGAGGCTATTGAAAACACAATGGCCTGGGTCAGGCGCACCCTAGACATTTAGAGACTTAGTAATCATAAATTTAATAGTTTATGTCTATCCCTCTTGTCCCTTGCATACCTCTTTGTCTTCATTTGTATTCATCATTCTTCTGCCAACCTCCCACTTCTTTTATACTGCCCTCCTTCTTCTTGTATATTGCCCTCCCCATCACCCAAGTTAACAAGTGTCTACCTTCTAGCCAATGAATTACTCTCCCTTCACTTCCACTCTTGGTAACCCTCAAAGAAAGTTCTGAAAAAATTTAAGTTTTTGTAATGATGGTCTCATACAATATTAGTCCTTTTGTGATTCACTTATTTCACTCAGCATAATGTCCTCCAGGTTCTTCCACGTTATGAGGTATTTTACAGATTTGTCATTATTCTTCAACGCTGTGTAGTATTCCATTGTATATGTACCAAAGTTTGTTTATCCAGTCTTCCAATGATGACCATTTAGGCTGTCTCCATCTTTTTGCTATTGTGAATAGTGCTGTAATGAACATTGGTGTGCATGTATCTACTCATGTCCTGACTGTTATTTCTTGTAGCTATATACCAAGTAAAGGGATTGCTGGGTCATGCGGTTATTTCTATTTCCAACTTTCTGAGGAAGTGCCATATCATTTTCCACAGTGCTTGAACCATTTTCACATGTGCAAATGTAGGCAGGCCCCAGTCTCCACACCCTTGACAGCATTTGTTGTTTTCTGGTTTGTTTGTTTGTTTGTTTTGTGTGTGTGTGTGTGTTTTAACTTTGCTATTAAAGCTAGGTGAGATGATATCTCTTTGTTGTTTTGATTTGCATCTCTCTAATGGTTCTGGTTACATAGTGGTTAGGAATCGGGCTGCTAACCTCAACGTCAGCAGTTCGAAACTACAAGCTGTTCCACAGGAGAAAGATGAGGCTTTCTGCTCCTGTAAAGATTTACAGACTAGGAAACCCTGTACACTGTCTCTATGAGTCAGGACCAACTCCATGGCACATTACCACCACCACCACCAATGGTTAATGATCATGAACATTTCTTCATATGTTTGTTGGCTGCCTGAATGTCTTCTTTGGTAGTCTCTGTTCATGTCTATGCCCATTTAAATTGGGTTGTCTTTTTTTTGTAGAGGTGTATTTTCTATAAATTTTAGATATTAGTCACTTGTCTAATATGTTGTTGAAAAGAAAAAAAAATTTTTCCCCAGTCTGTGGGCTCCTTTTTTACTCTTTAGATGAAATTTTTTGATGCCCATAAGTGTCTAATTTTTAGGAAGTCCCAGTCATCTATTTTGTCTTCTGTTGTTCATTTTTTGCAGCGTTTAATAGTATATGTATAACATGTATTGATGCCCCTAAATTTGGCCCTGTTTTTTTATTGATGATCTTGATAGTTCTGAGATTTCCATTCATGTCTTTAATCCTTGTTGGGTTAGTTTTTTTCATATGGTGTGAGATATGGGTCTTATTTCATTCTTCTACAAATGGATTTCTAGTTTGGCAGCACCATTTGTTGAAGAGACTATCTCTTCCCCAATTAATGTATTTTGTCTTTGTCAAAGATCAGTGACTGCATGTGGATGGATTTATTTCTGGGTTCTCAATTCCATGATCTGTGAATCTTTGGGTTCCATTGATCTATGTATCTTTCATTGTATGAGTACCAGGCTGTTTTGACCACAATGGCTGTGTAGTTAATTTTGAGATCAGGAAATGAGAGCCTTCAACTTTGTTCTACTTCTTACGCAGTGTTTTCCTTATCCAAAGTGTCTTTCATTTCCATATGAAGTTTAGTGATCATTTTTTTTCTCTCTGTTTAAAGAATGATGTTGAAATCTAAGTTGGAATCATATTATATCTGTAGATTTCTTTTGATAATGTTGACATTTTCACAATGTTAAATCTTCCTATTCATGACCATGGTATATTCTTCCATTTTTATAAGTGTCTTGTAGTGGTGTTTTATAGTTTTCTTTGTACAGGTCTTTTGCTTCTCTGATTAGGTTTGTTCCTAAGCATTTCATCTTTTGGGTGGCTATTGTAAATGGTAGCATTTTCCTAATTTCCTTTTCAGAACTGTCATTATTAGTACACAGGAATCCAGTTGATTTTTTGTATATTGATCTTGTACCCTGACAAAATAGCTATTCTCAAACTGCATGGTTGCAAAGAATCAAAATCACCTCAATGGTAGAGATTTGGGTGGGTATTCTTTTGCTATTAATTTTGTTGTGTATTGTGGTCCTACTTCCTAATTTTTTTTTTCACTATGAAAGCCCATTTAACTTTTATTACTTTATAACAGTTTATTTTAATTCTTGAAGATGAAATATAGCTATTAAGTTAGCATATCAGCAATTGTTGTTGTTAAGTGCCATCAAGTCAGTTCTGACTCATAACAACGCTGTATAAGGTTTCTGAGGTACTGCTGGTGGGTTTGAACCAACAACCTTGTGGTTAGCAGTCCAGTTCTGATCCTATAGCTCCATACCATGTCTCGATTTCCTTTCAGTTCAACAAGGAGGAATATGAGTCATTATCAGTAACCCCTGCTACTCCTGAATAAATGTTTCTAGAAGGTAAAGTAAAACAGTACAAAGATCCATGAAAGGCTATTTAATTGCATCCAACATTCACTGTGACTTTTCCTTTATATGTTGTTGTTAAGTTCCTTTGAGTAGGTTCTAACGCATAGTAGTGCTATGTAGAGTTTCCAAGGAGAAGTTGGTAGGTTTGAACTGTCAGCCTTGAAGTTTGCAGTCCATTACTTATGCAACATCAGGACTCCTGTTCATGTGTGTGTGTGTGTGTGTATATATATATATATATTCAGCTAGTTACCTGAAACTATTGGGACCTGGAATAGATTTTTTTTTAATGTTTTATTGTGAATTATGTGATAGTTTACATGGGAGAACATTAGTTTTACATTTACATTTACATTCATCCTATCATATATCGTATATCATTTCATTGCCATGGTTACAATCCCCTCCATGCATCATCAACCAATGACCCCCCGGTTGTCAGCACACAGCCCCTC
>NW_006408519.1:6937928-6947496 GCF_000296735.1 Chrysochloris asiatica
GTTCTGCTGTACATAATGTTGCCATGGGTTAGTACCGAATCGATGGCACCTAACAGCAAGAGCAACAATGATACCCATTTTCCAAATGGACTTGAGCTAACACCATGAGCCAGTGTTTTGAATAGTCAAGATGTTCTAATATGGCCTTACTTCACACAGACCCCCACCCCTCAAATTGAGATTACAGAATGCTAAGCCATAGTAAAACAAAATGATCAGATGGTACCCACCTACTTACCTAAGCATAAAAGGAATCACAAATCTTCATCACAAGCCCCTGCAGAAGCTGCCACTGCTGTTCTTGCTGTGTGCCATCAAATTGTTTCCAACTCATAGTGCCCCTGTATAGGGATTCTGATGTTGTAAATCTTTATGGAAACAGAAAGTTTCATCTTTCTCTCAGTGACTGGTGGATTCAAACTGCTGACCTTGCAATTTCCGTCCCAATATTTAATCCATTATGCCATCAGGCCCCCAACTCCAGTTTAGTTTTGGATAATATTCCTTACAACTGATAACCCTTAGACAGACTTAACTGCATACCAAAGAAAGTATTTTTCTTTATGATTGCACTAGAAATATGAAAATAATATTCCTAAGAAAAACTTTTGATACAAACATCTTATCAGATATCCTTTCAACAGGCAACAGGAAATATTTTAAGATACTTTGTTACCACCCCCTCAAATTACCCTTAATCACATATTTAAATAAATAAACCTAAATTAGTCCACATTTGTGTTTTCAACCAATTACTGTTACTCCACCATTTTGGAATCATTCGATCTTACTTTATGAGATCAGGGATGTGCCCACTTGGAACTGTTTTGGTACCTTCAATAAATCTCTTTTTTCCTTTTTTTTTTAACAGCATACACATTCTTACTCATTGACAAGTATGTGCAGCAGAAAATTAGACTATGTTGAGACTCCAAAATTGAGCTAAATCGCATTTGGATACAAAATTTACCTGTATTTCACATACAATCCGTACTTTAAAATTTCCATGGAAAAGAACTAGGTCAAATTGAAACAGATGCTGCCAATCTCTGATCCTCATAAGAATCAGTCAGCTTAATTTCAAGGATGAGGAGGTTGTGGAACTTAATGAGCCATGCTGCAGTGTATTTAACATACATGAGTCAGTCATTTTTTGTGGCTCAAACTTTACCCATGATCACGAGTCTGAGGTGGATGCTGTTGTTAAGTGAGGTTGTTAGATGGTTAGAAATAGCCATGCAAAGAATTAACCTTGACTTAATAGACATGTATAAAGTAGTGCTTCAAAATAATGAAACATAATCTATAGGTTCAGACATAAAGCACTGATAATAACTGCATATTTAACAAGACATTCCCACCCAAGATTTGCCTTTACTTGTGGAAAATAATTTTTTTCTTTAATATTAAAATGTTGCACATATAGAGAAACGTGCACTCTTTATAAGAGTAGTAAATCAAACCCAAAGTACTATCACTGAATAGATTCCAATTCACAGTGATGCCGTAAGTATACAGTTTAATGAATGATCACCAATGGAATACATCAGCACACACAAGTCAAGAATAAAACATGACGACAATTCCTCATAGGAGTCCTGTTGTGCTGTAGGATAAAGCACAGGACCACAAGGTCAGTTGGAACTGCAAGGTCAGCAGTTCGAACTCCATAGTCACTCCCTGGAAACCCTATACAGGACTGAGTCAGAATCGACTCGATGGCACTTAACGACAACAATTCCTCATGCACCCTCCCAACTTCTATCCCCTCTTTTGCAAAGGCAATCTGACTTCCAGAACTATAGATTACTTTTAGTTAGTTGTGAATCTCATAAATTGAATTATAAACCATGTATTTTTTGGGTCTGGCTTGTTTTGGTGAATATTATGTTTGTGAGATCTATATTGTTGAAAGTTCTTATAGTTTGCTTATTTCATTTTGTTGTTGTTGTTAAGTGCCATGGAGTCAGTTCTGACTCATAGCAACCCACTATAGGATTTCCAAGGAACATCTATCTAGTGGGTTTGAACCACCAACCTTGCAGTTAGCAGTCAAGTGCTTAGCCTACATATATCACCCCACCAGGACTCCGATTTAATTTTAGATTAAAATTTTATCAATAACATCTCAAATATCCATAAAGATGTAAGATCATCCTGCAAAGTTACAATTGGCAATTGCATCTGTAAAAATATGGCACAACCATGCCTCCCATAGCACTGCTACTTCTCATTTGGGTTCAACAATCTATTGCAATCACCAAACAGAACTCAAACAGCATACTCACAGTTAGAGGGTTTATTAGGGAAGTTAACAGGTTACAGTACAGGATCACAAAATGCTCAGAGCACAGCTGTTCCAGTCAGCTGCTAATAAATACCCACAGGACACACCACTCCACTATGAGCCTCAGCCTGAAGGCACTCAGCTCTAGCTCAGTGGGTCAGCAAACCTAACTCCCCTACTAAGTACCTGTAGGCACCCCATTCTACAAGCAAGCTTCCTGTCCAAAGTCACTCATCTTTACTTGCTCCGTGGGTTGAGAACCCCACTGCTCTGTCTCATGCTCTGGTTCTTGGTTCTGCTGCAGCTGTCCCTCTGCCACTCCTCCATTGTCACAGCTTTCTGTTCCTCAGTCTAGGATGTTTAGTGAACAAAGATCTTGAGGTTCAAAGGTCATGCTCCACTCTGACCTTTCTTCTTTGATGGTTGTAAGATACCACCTGCTTCTGAAATGGTTCATTTTATACCCATACAAGACGTTCAAGTTTTTACAATTTCAGTGAACTCTGCTAACATCCATAGCTTAATCATGTCATACAATCAGTATTTTATTACACCTTTTCTTACCCAGACTCAGTAGGGCAGAAGCATTGTTTGGTGGGAGTTACAAACTATGGCTAGAAGAGACATTGGATAATTCACTATAGCACATTATCTCTCCAGAGTGCTAGTTCATTTTTGTTCTTCTAATAAATAAACTCTCCCCCACTTACCAACAACGCTAGGCTTATTATACTACCAGTCCTAAATGAATTGTTCTATTGTGTCTGGTTTGGAGCCTAAAATGTTGATCACTGAACCATATATAGGAATATCTGCCTTTGCTCTAAGAGACTGTTATTGCAAGTTCAATGAACAATGTGTAGAGAAGGGCCGTAATAAATAATTAACTGCCCTAAAAGAGACCGTACAGGTGGACTATAAATGAGTACAATGGTGAAACAAATTTATTAGACCTATTCCTGGCCAACTGAAAACATGTGAGTGGAGGTCCCTAAACTGCTGAGGAAAAAGCATCCTTACCTAGCAACTGACAACCTTGATGTGATTTGTCTGAGTGTCTATATTTAGTTGTCTTCTGTTGCAAGGCCAGTTGAACACCACCCTCTTCTTTCATTTTGTCTTGGGTAATGGCCAAAAACAAGGATTTACTATTCCTTAAATAGCATAGCTCCCATCTGTTCACAATCAATAGAAAAAGTATAGATGTGAAATGTGACTTGGTCTCTTGGCCATTCTTGCTTCATCAGACTAAGTGGTGTTCATTGAGCTGTGGGTCATGCAAGTTGGCTTCTTTATTTTGTGAACATTTGCAATTGGTTAATGATCATTAGAATGGTATGGTGCAATAAAGCTTAAAACACATTTTTCTCAGGAGAAAATTATTATCATTCATAATGAGGGAAATAAAATCAAATGATAGAATTCCTTTAGTCTTTCTACTTTTTATCTTTAGAATTTTTGCATGTGGTCTCTCTATTAGAGAACAATACCCCAAATGAGAAAGTAAAATAAAACAATAACTGTCTATTGTATATCCAGTTGTTGCTAGGTTATATCATGTTTGGTAAGGTGGAGGGTCTGATAAAAAGAGGAAGACCCCCAACAAGATAGATTGGCCAAGTAGCTGCATCGATGGATTCAAGCGTGGCACTGCCCAGGATCAGGCAGTGTTTCATTCTTGTGTGCATAAGGTCGCTATGAGTCAGTGATGATTCGATGGAACCTAACAACAACAACATGCTGGGGTAGTGCATATCCACAAATTATAAGTCACTTACAGTATGCTACACTTTCTTTAGTAATTAAAAAAAAAAAATTAAGTCTAAAAATAGTGTATCTTTTTTAAATTGTACCAGATCCAATAGTCTTATATCATCTCCTTCCCTCATTGGTAAACCATGTTTGTACAACATGGGCTGGAGCTAAAACTGGAAGTACAGCAAAACTTATTTTTGTTGCAAACACTTGTTGTTTTTACAAATTATTGAGTCAGTACCAACTCATAGCAACCTTACGCACAACAGAAAGAAATACTACTTGGTCATGCACCAACCTCACAACTGTGCACTTGAGCCTATTGCTGCTGCCACTGTGCCAATTCATCTCACTGGGGGTCTTCCTCTTTTTCTCTGATGCTACATTTTACCAAATATGGTTTCCTTCTCCAAGGAATGATCCCTTGTATATCCAAGGTATGAGAGGTGAACGAAGTCTGCCCATCCTGGCTTCCAAGGAGCATTCTGACTGCACTTTTTCCAACACAGATTGGTTGGTTCTTTTGGCAATCCATTGCACTTTTAATATTATCTTCCAACACCATAACTCAAATGCACCAATTCTTCTATGGTCTTCCTTATTCACTGTCCAACTTTCACATGCATATAAGGTTATTGGAAATACCATGGCTTGGGTGAGGTGCACCTTAATCCTCCACCGACTTCTTTGCTCTTGAACAATTTAAGGAGATCTTGTGCAGCTGATTTGCCTAATGCAAAACATCACTTGATTTTGTGACTGCTAAATATGTATGGTGAAAGAATACAACCTGGTGCACACTTCTAATTTTAAGCCATTCGGAGTTGCCTTGTTCCTTTCTAACAACTGCCTCTAGGTCTGTGTACAGGCTCCTCGTGAGTACAATTAAGCATTCCAAAATACTCATTGTCCACAAAGTTGTCCATAGCTTGTCACAATCCACACAATGAAAAGCCTTTGCACAGTCAACAAAACACAGGTAAGCATTTTTCTGGTTTTCTTTGCTTTCAGCCAAGATCCCCCTGATGTCAGCAATGATATACCTCGTTCCACATTCTTTTCTGAATCAAGCTTGAACCTCTGGAAGTTCTCTGTCAGTGGGTAGTTGCAGCCATTTTTTAATTATCTTTAGCAAAATTTACTTGCATGCTATATTCATGATACTGTCCTATGATTTCTGCATTCCTTTGGCTTACCTCTTTTTGGTATGGGTGCAAATATGGGTCTCTTTCAATCAATTGTCCAGGTAGTTGTCTTCCAAATTTTTTGGCATTGGTGAATGAGTGCCTCCAGTGCTGCATCAGTTTGTTGAAAGATTTCAATTTGTATTCCATCAATTCCCAGTGCATTGCTCTTTTTCAGTGCCTTCTATGAATCTTGGGATTCTTCCTTCATCATCATCGGCTCTGGATCATATGCTACTGCTTGAAATGGTTGAACATCAACCATTTAGTTTTGGGGCAGGGTCACTATCAGTTGGAACATACTCAATGGCACTTAACAACAATGGCCCAAGTACTAGAGCTACAGGAGGATATAAGAAATAGCCCTGGAGGCATTTAGAACCTGAAGGATCAAGTTAAGAATGCACATGAATAGAATAGAACAGATACTCAGTGTGCAGGAATTCAGAACAGGGATTTACCATAAAAAAGGCAGTTTGAAATCCCCTTCTCAGGATAACTAAATTGAAGCTGAGAATTGAGGGAAGGACAATCCACTCTGAGTGTTCCCAAACACAATGAAATTATTTCACTGTAAGATATTAAAATATTGGTACCAAATGCATTATTTAGAGAAATAAAAGTCTCCTTTCTAAAACAGAAAACACTCCTCACTTCAATTGGGGAAATTCATCCAGATCTGGCTAATTAACTCAACAGAAACTCCACACTTTAATTAGAAGCAACAGCAAACATGAGAAGATCTATTTTGGACTTAATTGCAGCATTAATAAAAGAAAGAGTCTTCCCAAATATGACTTTTTTGTTTTGTTTTATAAAAGACAATAATAGTGATAACACCTCACCTAAGTTTAGTGATGTGTTTATAGCCACGGAGTCATTTAAACTGGTTTGATTTTGCTTCAGTTCTATACAGCTATTGCTAAATTCAATAGAAGTTTGCTCTTAATCTCTTTGATAGCAAGTTCAAAAATTCATGTTACGTCAGTTTTTGAAATTTCCTTTTTAACTTGAAGTATAACATCATTTTCATGTATTTATTGTGATTACTTTTCCAAGTTTTAGAGGAAACCTCCTTTTCCCAGATCTGGTAACCAAAGTGATGTTTCCTTTGTTTATTCTCCACATGATTTTATCTCCTCAGGCATTTAGGATTTGCTCAGACAAATCTGGGGAGAAGGTCTTAGTCTATTGACAAAAGTATAAGGTGAATTATTCAATGGGCCTCTTAAGACACAGACTCAGAGTTAAGAGTCATTCTGTTTTTCACTTTATTTTAAAGTTATTCATGATTTTCTAGCTAATGAGATATATCCTCTCCCCCTTTTCATGTCTCTCAGCCTCACTCTCATATTGTGGTACCATTAATATACTTGAAATGGCTTTTTTATCTAAAGTCTTTTTAACTCCCACCAAAAGACTGGATTGGACCATGCAATAAGGTGGATAGGACTCTAATGCTAGGAATGCTTAGTTTTGCCAACCTGCTAGTTTTTAAAGGAGTCGTTTCAGAAACAGGAACAGACGACTCCCATGACCATCAAGAAAGAAGAACCATGAGTGGAACATGAGCGGCGACAGAGGCAGGGACATGGAGGGTCTGAACAGCTGTAGGCATCCCAGCCCATGGACCAAGTAAAGCTGAGTGCCTCTGGGCATTTGCAGACTAGCGAAAGAAGTTTCATAACACTTGACTGAGCAGGACAGAGGCTGAGGGGAAACATAGCAGAAAGACCTAAGACAAGAGTGAGGTAGGTCTGCAAGCACGGCAAATAAGAGGAGTTCCTAACAGAAGTATAGCTGCATCCTGAGCAGTGTCTGCTCCTGAATCGTACCCTGTTCACTTCTTTAATAAACTCATAATATTGAGTATCGTCTATGAATCCATTGCAACAGATTAGTGGACCCAGATGTGAAGCAGAGAGTGCTATGAAAGGATGGTTGGTGCCAGTATAGGGTAAAGTAGGTTGAAGGGTGAAGGCATGTCTGACCTACACCTTACACGAACTGACCTTGGACTACTTTTGGGCTTGATTCTCCTTTTGCCTTGTAAAGACAAAATCTGACTAGGAGGTCAGACATGGCTCCCATGTCATTTTTTCACATACACATGGTGGTAGTGGCACATACACATACAGATGTCATAATATCACACTTGAATTTCTCATGATTTATTCTCTTTCATTGGCAATGAACTTTTCCATATTTTGACTGAAAAACAATCACACAGCAACAGGAAAAAAAATGAATAAATCATTCTGGTAGTTTGCAAAATTTTAATAGTCAGGTATTAATGGTAAATTCATTATTGTAATTCCTAGTGTGTGCACCTCAAGATGAGGGAACAGAACAAAAAATTCAAGCCTTGGCTTGAAATATTAAAGGATTCTATGGGCAAAAGATTGAAGGATGCAGAAAGCTTCAAAGAAGATTGAAGGAATACACAGCCACCTCTCTTCCATTGTATCAAGTGCCCTCAAGTCACTTCCAACTCATAGAGACTCTGTATTGGTTTTCCAAGGAACATCTGGTGGATTTGAACCAGGACCTTGCAATTAGCAGTGCAATATTTATCCTATAGCGCCAGACCAGACACCATTATATCATTATCTACATGAAAATGGATTAAATATGAGAATTTAGTACTAAATCTCTTTGTATCTTGTATAGCTATTCCTGCACCTCTCAATTATACATATCACACATCAGATTGTTTTCTTGTTAAAATGCCACCTTAATAATCTACTTTCTAGCAATTCCAACATTCTGAAGTTTCAGTGCCACAGATTCCACAATTCCTCAGTGAATGGCGAGAATCATTTTTATAGGCAGTAACATCATCATTTAATTTTTTTGTGGTCTGTTTCTTGAAGTTCAAACATTTGAATACTGGCATTATAAACAACATATATTTATTTAACATGTGCGCTGGAAGATAAGCACTGGATTGCTCACCACAAGGTCAGCAGTTCAAACCCACCAGCCATTCCTTGGAAACTCTATACAAGGTCTTTATGAGCCAGAACCAATTCAATGGCACTTAACAACAGCAACAGTAAGAAACTGTGCTACTGCACAATGTTGATTATACTTGATTATATAATATTCACTATATAACCACAAGATTGGCAATTCAAACCTACCAACTGCTTCTCTGAAACTATATACAGGGTTGCTATAAGTCAGAACCGACTCAATGGCACTTAACAACAACAATATAAATGTAGGAGTCCTGGTGTGGTGTTATAATCATTGGACTGCTAACCAAAAAGTTGGTGGTTCAAATCCACTAGCAGCTCCTTGGAAAGTCGATGCACACAACAACAACATGTAAAGGAACTTTTAATGATTTCCTCTTTCACTAAGAATAAAACTCAAACTCGGTGTCATCATCTCTACATCCTCCTCCGTCTCATCTTCTGTCAGGCCCCACCCCACCCTTGTTCGTTCTATTTGGATACAGGAGGGCAGAGGCATTATCAGTTTGTAAAAGGCACTCAATAGTATTTATTGAGTGAATTAATTAATTAATCTACTAAAAAAGCACTAGTATTGCATTAAAGTATACTTTCTAAACTAGAAACTTAAATGACTAAATTTCAAAATTAAGTCATCAAAAATTATAATAGAAAAAAGCTATATTGCCACTAACCACAATAGCCTATTGCCTTTTTTATAACATGTTGTTATTGTTAAGTGCCATGGAGTCAGTTCTTACTCATAGTGACCCTCTATAGGGTCTGGTGAGTTTGAACAAACGATCTTGCTGTTCAAACTAACCTTGCAGTTCAGTCCTTATCATATAGCACCACACCAGGACTCTGAAAGTAAGCAGTTTTTTAAAACTAATCACTTATTTAATATTTTAAAGTGGTGATTATTCTCCAATAGAATTGAAAGACAATTTACCTTTGCAAAGTAATCCTTTGATTTGGTAATAAGGGAAATTGAAGAAAATACTCAGAATATAAAACATAGAACAAATACTTCAAAGCACGAACTTGAAACACAAAAGGAAATTACTCTAATGGGAACATTTTACTACTAGAATCTTTTTGTAGGTAATTACATTGCCAACTAGTTCGAAAAGATCTTCTCCAAATGTGGTACTGTAGGATAAGCACTAAACTGCTAACTGCAAGCTAGCCAGTTCAAACCTACCACCTGCTCATTGGAAACCCTATTCAAGGTCACTATGAGTGGAAACTGACTCCATGGCACTTAACAGCAATAACAAGGCTTTCCTAAGGAGTTCTGGTAACAATGCTATTATTGTTGTTAGATGCCATTGAGTCGGTTCCAACTCATGGCGACCCTATGCACAACAGAACGAAACACTGTT
>NW_006408519.1:6948924-6981834 GCF_000296735.1 Chrysochloris asiatica
ACCTCTTGAAATTGTTGAACATTGACTCTATCTTTTTGGTATAGTGACTCTTGTGTATTCTTTCCATCTTCTTTTGATGCTTTCTTCATCATTCAATAATTTGCCCAGAGAGTTCTTCAATAATGAAAGTTGAGCCTTGAATTTTTTTTTTTCAGTTCCCTCAGCTTGAGAAATGCTGAGTGTGTTCTTCCCTTTTGGTTTTCTAACACCAGATCTTTGCACACTTTGTTATAATTTTTTACTTTGTCTTCTTGAGATGACCTTTGAAATTTTCTGTTCAGCTCTTGTACTACCTCATTTCTTCCATTTGCTTTAGCATCTCTACACTGGAAAGCAAGCTTCAGAGTCTCATCTGATACCCATTTTGATCTGTTCCTTCTTTCTTGTCTTCTTAATATCTTTTGGCTTTCTTCATGTATGGTATTCTTGATCT
Organism: Chrysochloris asiatica; assembly: GCF_000296735.1. Taxonomy (NCBI): domain Eukaryota; kingdom Metazoa; phylum Chordata; class Mammalia; order Afrosoricida; family Chrysochloridae; genus Chrysochloris; species Chrysochloris asiatica. The sequence goes on from NW_006408519.1 coordinate 6,949,358, forward strand.
CATCCCACAGCTCTTCTGGTCTTTGATCTTTAGTGTCTAATGTGTCAAATCTGTTCTTCAGATGATCTCTAAATTCAGGTGGGATCTATTTAAGGTCATGTTTTGATTCTTGTGGACTGGTTTTAATTTTCTTCATCTTCAGTCTGAATTTGCATATGAGCAATTTTTGGTCTGTTCCACAATCTGTCCCTGGCCTTGTTTTGGCTTATGATATGGAGCTTTTCCATCATGCCTTTCCACAAATGTAGTCAATTTGATTTCTGTGTATTCCATCTGGTAACAGAGTGGGTTACAAGTTGTGCTGCTAACTGTAACATTGGCAGTTCAAACCTACCAGTCACTCTTATGAAACCCTAGGCATGGTTGCTGTAAGTTGGAACTGACACAATGGCACTTGAAAACAACAATAAGGCTCTCTAGGTTTAACATTTTTCTCTGCACTCATTTTTGTACTTAATTATATAAAACTTTGATACTTACTTTTTATCTTCCTACATAGATTTAATACTTCTAAAGAGTAGTGGTTTTTCTTAAAGTTTTTCACTCTATCCTTAGTACAATGGAATGCACATGGGTTATACAGCAAATACTCGTTCTTAATAATAAATGACTTGCAAATTACTTTATTGCATTTGTGAATAAATCCACAATAACCAGCAAATAGCTCTGACTCCACTGCTTGCACTAGAAATAGGAAATAATTGTAGAAAAATGCTTGAAGTTTGCATAGTGGTTGAAAGAAAGACTAAATTTTCCAAGGGGTACTGATATGTATTGGAAGTCAATTATGTGCCAGGATTTTAATAGATGTTTGATCATTTGATACTTTCAACAACCTCATGATAATCCCAATAACTATGAGACTGCTATTATTATTAAGAATCCTCGGTGGTACAGTGGTTAAGTGTTTAACTGCTAAACCAAAGGTTGAAAGTTCAAACTTATTAACCTATTTGTGAGGGAAAGGTGTGACAGTCTTCATAAAGATTGTTGTTGTTATTGTTGTTAAGTGCTGTTGAGTCAGTTTTGACTCATAGTGACCCTGCATTTACAGCCTTGGAAATCCTATAGACAGTTATACTTTGTCCTGTAGAGTTGCTAAGAGTTGAAACTGACTCAATAGTAGTGGATTTGTATATGTATGAGAGTAAGTCAAAAGTATTGCTACTAGAGTTCCAGCTCATATATGCCTGGGTTAATTCCAAGCAAAGCATGTTTAAATATGCCTGTGCTGTATGCCTGCAGACAAGTTCTCTAAGTCATATGCTTGTCTTAAGCTCTTTAGGGTGCCTTCAAAAAAAGATCTAATAAAAACAGTGACTTCCCAGGAGATCTCTGGGCCAGTTAAATTCAAGGCAAAGAGGTCAGTTCAGAAGGTTATGGCAACTATTTTTTAGAATACCAAGGAGTCATCTTGATAGACTTTCTGAAAGGACACGGGATGATCACAGAGGCTTATAAGGAAGAATTTTAAAGAAAACTGAGAGTTTCATTGGTGACAAAAAGACCAGGAAAATTGTGCCAAGGATTTTTCCCATCATGGCAATGCACCTGCTCATTCTTTGAGGGTAGCAAGAACTATTGTGCTTGAAAGTGTGTTCTGACTGGTGAGGTCCATGTGGATTATCACCATTTATGTTGTCAGAGAAAAATATTTGTGATGAATAAGTTGTTGGTCTTGCAAAATTCTACCATGCGATCTTCAGCATCATTTCTACTACTAAAGTCATATTTTCCATCTACTGATTTTATTTCATAATCTTCAACTTTTTCATTCCAATCATAAGTAATTATCTATGAATTTTGATGGAATGATTGATCAATGTCAGGCAGAAAAGTGGGTAGAATTCTTCAACTTCATCACCACTGACTTTAGTAGTTGATGTGTAATAATGGTAGTATTAATCGGTCTTCCTTGTTTGTATATGGATATTATCCTGTCACTGACAGCTTGTACTTCAGGAAAGATCTGAAAATGTTTTTAATAATGAAGGCAATATCATTTTAATCTGTCATTCCTGGCATGGCATAGTATATATATTGTATGATAGACTTATTTTCTGGCACTATAGCAGACAATGCTTCACCAAGAATTTTTTTCATCACAACAATGCCAGTTTTTTAAAGTGAACCACCTCTTCCTTCTTTCTAATATGTTTTGGTTGGGAAACTTCACTGAAACCTGTCCACCCTGGGTGTTCTGCTGATACCTGAAATGCCAGTGGCATAGTTTCCAGTATCACCACAACACATTAGTTATCATTGTATGACAAACTGACAAACCAGTGGAAATCTTGGGTAGGATTTACAATACATGGTGCACTCCATAACAATTACTTTGAACTTTTAACGGTGTGTATGGTTTTACAAGTTTTTTCTAAATTACCCTAAGCTACTAGAGTGTGACATTTTGATAATGCATTAAAAAAAATATGGCACTTTGAGCTGACAGTGAACAAGAAAATGGGGTTGTTGAATTTGAAATTGCAATTTGTCTAGTTGCTGAATCTTAACCAAAAAGATACGAACCATGGCCACTCAATTCCTGCCAGCTTTGCCTCTTGATGGTTTTGCACTGACTTTCCCCCACAATGAGTTTTAAGGAAAATACTCCTACAAGATTCTCATTACAAAAATATTCGGTGGTCAAATAAAAGGAGCCCTGGTGGCACAGTGGTTTAGAATTTGGCTGCTAATCAAAAGGTCAGTGGTTTGAATTCACCAAAGAAAAATGTAGCAGCCTCCTTCCATAAGGATTTTTTTTTTTAATGACTTATTGTGAATTATGTGATAGTTTACATGGGAGAATATTGTTTTTGCATTCATTCTATCGTATATCGTCTCATTGCCATGGTTACAATCCCCTCCATGCAATCCTTCCCCTGAACCCCCCAGGTCTTCAGCACACAGTCGCTCTCCCTCTCTGGATCTAAAGTCTCCAGCTGCTCCATAGCTTCAGGTTATCATCTCTGTCTCCATTTCAAGCATCACTGCTTCTCTGGGTAGGGTCCCGCTCTCTGCTCTTCTCCCTTCTTCCATAAGGATTTGTAACCTTCTGGGGTAGTTCTGTTCTGTCCTATAGGGTCACTATGAGTCTGAATAGACTCAACAGCAATGGGTTTGGTGAAATAAAAGAAAATGCTGCATATGAAATCCACCCGCTATTAGAATCCTCATGTGCAGTAGCAAGAAGAAGCGCGATAAAGTCTTGAAGTAGTCTCTTTGTTTTTGTAATACCCAGTGTTTCCTAAACTTATTAGACAGTAAACCAAAGAGACCCTAGCATTTACCTTGCAAAAATCAGCGTCCAGGGCACCAACTTTGAGAAATACATTAATACAGGGTTTAACTTGAGAGCTAGAGCATTTCCAAACAAAAGGAAAAACGAAACAATGAAGTCCAAAAGAACATTAATTATGGCACTAAAGGATTAAAACAGCAACAACATCTTCTGGTATGACTTACTTATGGTTCTAATATTTGCAAGACTGTATATATCACCCCCCCCAAAAAAAAAAAAATGTTTATACTCCTTTGAAGGGAAACAAATACCAAAAAGGTGAAAGAATGCAAAAAAAAAACAAAAACAAAAAAAAACAGTTATTTTAATTGGGTTTATCTTGACTCATTATTAAAAACAATACTGTCAGTATTAAGCTGTGGGTTTAACAGGGCCCCAGGTAGGTTTTGACAGACTGATAAATGAGTTTCATACTGTGTAATTTTCATAGATTCAAAGAATGACCTATCGTGTAGAGGCATTTTCTTCCCAGGTATCAATTTTTCCAGGCATCCCAATCTTATTTATTCTCATCAAGTTTTGACAAATTGAGTTTTTCACACTAGTGTGAAAGCACATAGCACGGCGCGTATCACTCAAGAGGATAGGGCAAACAAGCACTCCAAACTGTCCAAACCCGTCATCATTACAAAAGAAGATGAATCTTGGCCTGGCCTTTGACATGCTGTCCTGTTCTTCTTCTCTTATGGCACCTAGGCACTGCATATACAAACAGATACAGAAATGACATTTCTATATCCAAAAAAAAAAAAGAACAAAAGAGAAGGACAAGAAAAATAAGACAGTCTGATGTTACAAATATGGCTCTAAAGAAGGACTGTCATGAAAGTATTTCTAAAAAGGTCAATGATTTTTTTTTAAGTTATATAATTGAGCAATTAATCTAATTAAGGGAGAAATACATGTAGAAGTCAATGCATCCATGATAAATGTTTTAATCAATGGCATTTGAAGATCTTTGTGAATGATTATCCCACATCTAATTGGTCACTGAACAATCTGTTTGAGCTCTAGACTTGGAATTAACTGTCTCTGGTACTTGGGGAATACATATTCTCAGAACTTTTGTGGTGGTTCTCACTTTTTGACACTGTTCCTTTTTAAGATAGCACTCAAGTTAGATAGTTCTATTTCTTTGTACCAAAAGCTAATAGTTAAAAAAAAAAAAATCGATTTTTCCCCTCAATAAAAAGATGTAGAAGGCGAAACAGAATGCTAGAATGCAAGGGGAATGAGGTGGAGAAAGAAGGGAGAGAGGGGGCAAAGTAATCTTTTGGTAGCAAAATAACAGTAACAAATCCAAGGTTTAATCTCTACTGTGAGAAATGTTGTTGATACTCACAAACACTCAAGAAATCCAATCTTTACTCATTTTAGTGAGAGCAGGGTTTTCTCTATTAAATTTTGCAAAATTGGGTTCCCAACCCATTAGACATGGGCAGATACATCGCATGCAGGCCCGCTAAGAGTTTTAGTCCTCTGTCTCAAAATAGCCCCTCCTCCAGTTCCCCTTTACTGGGTACTGTGTTTTACAATCTACCCCTGAATGTCCCATTTTCCCTCCTGCCAGCATTCCACAATCGAGGCAGAATGGTGCCCATGGTCTTAGTGACTATTCGTATTTAAAGTTCCTAGTCCTAGAACAGATTTCTTTCCCCACTTCCCCCAATTCATCCTGCTCACATACCCCTAGGTGTGAATCAACAGCCTATGTCTGGTCTAGCAATCTCATGAGCCCTTTATGTCTGAAGATGGACCCTCTTGAGAATTTCTCATGCTACACACCTTGACCTACAGACAAACCTGTTTTCTTCTAGAGGCTCATTTGTAGGAGGGTAAAGAACTTTCCTCATGTGCCATTTTTCTGAATGAAGTCTCATGTCCTATAGTGTCGTTGTTGTTCTGTGCCATCGAGTTGGTTCCGACTCATCCTCAGGTCCTCTTTTGATTCTAGTGGTTTGCCTAGGTGGGTGTACCAGAGGTAAATATGGCCATGGAGTAAAGTTGTTGTTGTTGTTAGGGAGCATCGAGTTGGTTCAGACCCATAGTGACAACAGAATGAAACACTGCCCCGTCCTGCACTATCCTCACAATCACACTCAAGATTTAGTATTCTCATGTTATCTGACGGTGTTTCACTGCTAGTCATAAGGTTTTCAGTGGTTAAACATTCGGAAACAATCCACTTTTTTTTCTTCCAACTCTGTTTTAGTCTGGAAGCTAAACTGAAACCTGTCCACCATGAGTGACCTTGCTGGTATTTAAAATACCTGTGGCATATGTTCCAGCATCACAGCAACATGCAGGCCACCACAGTACAACAAACTGACAGATGAGTGGTGGATTGTATAAAGAGCAGCCCTGAAAATAAAACTAGTAAAGAAAACATCATAACCATTTCCTTAATTAAAAATTACTTAAAATGTATAAGATAAATAAACAAGCAAAAGATGTTCTGAGTTACAAATGTAAACACTATGATAGATGATGTTCTGGTGCAGACAGAGAGCTTGATATTGAATAAGAACCAAGATCCAGGCAAGCCTAGAACTCACAACCCCCTGTACTTTTCAGGTCTACGGTCGAAGTTAAAAGTTAAAGTTCTTAAGTTAAAGTTAAGCTTTATCTCTTACCAAAAATCTTTTTCTACCCACAAGCTATATTTATTTCCGTAAATAAATTTACTTCTACTCACACTTTGCCATTTCTTCATTCCTTTGTTAGTTTCTACCAAGCTTTAACTTTTCACAGTAAAATGCCACCAGTGCACAAGAAATAGACTGGTATCTCCTACAAGACGGCTTTCTTTTAAATTCCCTTTTCTTAAAGTCCCATTAGATTTTTACTTCCCTAATGCTCTGTCATTTGCTTTCTAACATTGGTGCTATTTCCTACACATGCTTCTTGAGATTCTAGACTAGATGTGATTCACCATTGTACCCACACAGTACCTGGTACATTAAAAATCTCAGAAGCATTTCCTTATTTATAAAAAGCCTACCTAAAATTTGTAAGGTAAATGAACAAGCAGACAAATGCTTTGAGCAACACACACTATCTTAAATACCACTCTAAGACTCTTTTCTTCTTTCAATTTATATAAATTTTATCTTTGATATTGAGAGTAAAGATGTTTTAAAAAAATAAAACTTTACAAGAAAAGAGGTAAATGAATACAATGAGCAAAGAAATACTGAGTTCTACAATACTAGCCTTTAGTATTTTATCTTATTCACAATTCTCTTGACTTTGGTTCCTAAATAGCTTTTAAATTACTTCCCATGCTCTTTTAGGGAGTACTATCCTGAACTGCCAGGCATCACTGCCAGGGTAATTTCTAGAGGTATGAAGTAGACCAAAGCTAATTCCCTGGGTATGCATTAGGCAAAACCAGCAGGACAAAACAAAGGGGAGCAAGGGGCAAAGGGCAGCTGATAATTTGTAACTGAGATGGAAAGCATCAAAAGATACAATAGTTAGGTTTTTAGCAGAAGCCAAATTCAAGAAATGGTAGAAGCAAATTTGTCTGGCAGAGCATATAGAACTATGCTATTTTTATAAAGGCTTTGCCCTGAGCAATTCAGCCGCTACCTGATATGTATTCAAAGACAGGCAAAACCTATAATACATATACTAAATCTTCAAATAAATAAAGTTTCATTTACATTCTATCCAAAAAAGTAGTAATTAAAAAAGCTGACTGTATGCTTTCTAAATTGGGGGATCAATGTATTTTATATGATTATCATTTTATTCTCTTACAGCAATCCTAGGAACTCAGTTATGTTATTTTTCTGATGATTAAATTACAAGAGGGCATCCTGGTTTGACTCGACTGCAAGGTTGGTTTGAACTGCAAGATTGGCAGCTAAAACTCAATCAGCTGATACTCAGAAACCCTATATAGGATCAGTTAGTCAAAACGGGCTCAACAGCACGTAATAACAACAACAACACATAATATGTATATGTTTGAAGATGGAGCATCTTCTTTCCCCTAGAACAGGAGTATTGGAATTCTTTTGTATTCTGATTATGCTAATTGCTATATTAATGTATGAATGTTTTAGAATTCAGGAATATATAACAACAACAAGAAATGACAAGACAGAGTAGCTGTCACTTACACATCATCACAGGTCTAGGAAAAGAAGTCAAGATGAGAATTCAGGTCTTTTGACACTAAAACTGTGATATCCTGGAAGATGGACTTTGTGGTTCAACTTTCAGTTTAGAGCAGTACCACCAGTTCTCATTTGTTTGCATGATTAGTTTCCAAAGATCTTGCAGTTATACAAAAATTGGCATAGTATGAAGAAAATGGAGAATAACCACACCTGATAATTAAGTTGTTGTTGTTAGGTGCCATTGAGTTGGAACCGACCCATAGTGACCCTATGCACAGCAGAATGAAACACTGCCTAGTCCTGGGCCAACCTCACTACTATTGCTACACTTGAGTCCATCGATGCTGCCACTTGGCCAATTCATCTCGTTGGGGTCTTCCTCTTTTTCTCTGACCGTCCACCTTCCCAAACATGATATCATTCTCCAGTGACTGGTCCCTTCTGACAATAAGTGGAGGATTACAATATTATTACATAACTGCCAAATCATTGAGAATCATGGTCCAGCTAAGTTGACACATAACCTTAGCCATCACAGCAAATAATCGTCTCACCTTGTACCTCGGCATTTGTTACTACCATGTATACTGCATTAATTTCCAATTAGTTGAATAGTAGATTTAAAAATTATTGTTGTTGTAAATGTGAAATGTAGGTTAATGTATAGTACGCTATGCATTTGGTATATACTAGTTATGGTTCTTGAAAACAATAAATGCTAAGAATCAAATGTCTGCTTCAGATTGCTGACAAAGAGACATAAGGAATTAGAGGGTGGGAAATGCTAGTAGGAAGATGTGATAAGATAGTCTCTATATTCCCTGATCTTCCAGTACCAAAGATTGTCAATAGCTCTAGATTTCCTCGTTTTTTCATACTCTACTTTTCTCTCTGAGGAATAAAATACTAATGGACGGCCATTGTGGTGGCTAGGAATTCTAGACACACAAGCTCATTTAGGAAAAGCACAATGGGCTTAAACATAGCAACAGTTGTGAGGTTGGTCCAGGACCAGGCAGTGTTCCCTTCTGTTGTGCATAGGGTCTCTATGAGTCAATATTGACTCAATGATAACTAACAACAACAACAACAACATTTATTTCATTAAGTAAGGCATACTTACTTAGAGAAGAAAGGAATGTGTAAGAAAGTTTTATAAATTCATAAATAAGGGGATGGAATAAGAAATCCAGTCAGTTATGCTATGATTTCATGCCACTTTTTTAACAATGTGGGATTTCTCAAGAACCCCTTGAAAGGAAAAAATATTTTGTTGGAATAATTCAGAGCTGCAATTTATGAGATCTATACCCTCCAAAATACATAGAAATGAGTTCAGTTGTGCTTCCTGTATGTGTAGATGTTGAATCATCTCTTTCCCTCTACCTGACAAGAACTTTCAGCACATCTGTCTACCTGACATTTCAAATTTCTAATTTACTTTGTGAGAAAAACAAAAACTCTTCTGACATACCGACTGAGTAAACTGTGTAGGAAGGAAGAAATCTGTCTGCTGCTATTTGGAGGAAAAGACTGGGGATACTGATTAAGGGCATGTGAAAGAAAGATTCACACATACAAAGATAAAGGCAAGGGAAACAAGACATGGGAAGCATTTAAGGCATTGGGAGGAGATGACAATCAAGTTGGCACCACCAATATACACTTAATATCAGTTCATTGACTCTGTCAACTTGCTGGTTTTCCTATATGCGTGGCCTGTCCTCCCAGCTGAGGTGTGAGTACCTTTTAACTTCAGCACCAAGCTAAGTGTTTTCCTTTGCCCTGACTGCTACAAATGCTAGACTGTCTACACATCATAAAGAACAAAAAGGAGATATGTAAAAAAAAATTGTCTAAAGTCATCAACCACTCCTCAGGAGAAAAATATGGCAGTTTGTTTCAGTAAAGACTTACAGCCTTGGAAACCCTATAGGGCCATTCTGTTCTACTCTGTTCTATAGGGTCTCTATAATTTGGAGTTGATTTGACAGCAGGCTTTGTTGTTGGTGGTGGTTAAGCACTGCTATCTGTTTCTATTACAAATTGCATCGTCTAAGTAAAGAGTACATTTAAAATCAACTTAGAAAAAATACATATGTAAAACAACTCTTTAGCGCTATTTCTATATGTCTACAAGGTTTGAATGCCCACACTTTCCAACCAAAATTTCATCATTCTCAAGGGATTTATTCTTAGTTATTGTTCATTGGTTCATAGCCCATTTCCAAGAAGATTTATTATGCAATATTGGTAACTGTTTCGTTTTCAGCATACAGCACTGTATAATGTCACATACTTTAGGTTTTAAGTTCCAGCTCTATAATTAATGACCTTGTGCTTTCAGACAGTTTATTTAATGTATCTGAAGCCTAACACTAGCCACCAGCTAAGGTTACTGTAACTGTAAAAGCCAATCCCACTGCCATCATGGTGGTTCTGACTGGTAGTGACTACAGGACAGAGCAGAACGGCACCATCGGGTTTCCAACACTAATCTTTATGGAAGCAGACTTCCTCTTCTTTCTCCTGCTGAGTGACTGATGGGTTTTAACCACTGACAGTTTGGTTAGCAGCTAAGCACTTAACTTCTGTCCTACTGTTGTTGTTAGGTGCCATCGAGTTGGTACCAACTCACAGCGACCTCATGCCAGCAGAATGAAACACTGCCCGATCCTTGGCCAACCTCACTATTGTTGCCATGCTTGAGTCCATCGATGCTGTCACTTGGCCAATCCATCTCATTGGGGGGGGGTCTTCCTCTTTTTCTCTGACCCTGCACCTAGTAGGCCTCTTTAAAAATAACTATAAGATTGATAGTATAAAGCACTGGACCATAAGCTCAGTTTGAATCACAGAATTGGTGGTTCAAACTCATCAGCTGCTCCTTGGAAATCCTAAACAGGGTCACTGTCAGTCATCACTTAACAACAACCGCATACAATTGGTGGAAGTTGCTCATGTGCCTTTGAGTCAGTTCCAATTCATAGCTACCCTGTGTAGGGTTTCTGAGGCTGTAAATCTTTATAGGAGCAGAAAGCCTCATCTTCCACCTGTAGAGTGGCTGGTAGATTCAAACTGCTGACCTTGCTGCTAGCACCCCAGTGTGTAACCCACTATGCTACCAGGGCTCCTAACTATAAGATTGAATATAAATCATTTCTGTTAGCCACTAGGTTGAACTGGCATTCATTTCACAAACCATCTGTGAATGTTAGCTGGTGTTGATATTACTTCAGGATAAACTATTCTAACTATAGCCTCTGCTAGAGCAGGAGACAGAGCAGTGGGTTTCCTGATCCAGGGAGCAAGTAAAGCTGAGTGTCTTTGCACAGGAGGCTCAGTGTGAGCTCCCTTTTGCTTGGAAGGTCAAGTGAATGCCTCCAGGCACTTTAATGGAGGTGGTGGGTTTGCCAATCCAAGGAGTTAAAGCTCCGCCTTTGGGAGGAAACTTAGAGAACAGTGGCATGCTCTTTGGGCATTTACTGACAGCACTATAGGAGATATGGGAGTTCTGGTGTGGCACTGTAGATTAATGCAATGGACTGCAAAGTCAGTTTGATTCACAGGTTGGCAGTTCAAGTTCACCAACTGCTCCTTGAAAACCCTATACAGGGTCGCTATGGGTCAGAACGGACTCAATGGCACCGAACAACAAAAGAGCCATGGAGTCCTGGCGTGCTACTATAGGATAAGCACTAGCCTGCTAACCACAAAATCAGCTCTTCAAACCTACCAGCCATTTCTCAGAAACACTATACAGGGTCACTGTGAGTCTGAAACAACTCGACACACTTAACAAAAAACAACAAAAGAGCTATATAACATTTCATGAGCAGGGCAAAGGTAAAATAATTGCATGACTGAGGCCAAGAATCAGAGTGTCTGTGAGAACAGCTGAGAAGAGGTGCTCCTGACTGGAAGAACTGCACCCTGAGCAACTCTAATCCTAAATCGGACCCTGGTAACTTAAATAATTGAGTCCATCATTGTGAATATTGTCTGTGGGTTCTGTGTGACCACTGCAATGGATTCTAGAATGCAGCAGAGAAGTACAGTGCCGTGGGAAGAATGATTGGTATCCAAATTGGTAAGGAAGGTTGGAGGGTGGAGGCATGTCTGACCTCTGTCTAATGAGAATCAGCTTTGGGTTAATGCTGAGTTTTAGTCTCCTTCCCCTTGTGAAGTTAGAAGAGGTCAGGTGCCATTTTTGCAACATGCATATTCAAAGACAATTCAGAATATCGTCCAAGGCTTGGATCAAGAGCACTTAAGTCCTCAAAGTAACATCTTTGCTCTTTAATGTTTTGAAGAAGTCTTTTGCACCAGATTTTCTCAATGCAGTACATTGTTTGATTTCTTGATTGCTGCTTCCATGAGCCTTGATTGAGGATCCAATTGAAGTGAAATCCTTGAAAACTAAATACATATATGTGTGCATAATAAGAGAGATTCACAATTTATAGAGCTAAACCCAACAGAATTAAAGAAAGATAACCACAAACATAAGTGTAAAATTTAATAACCAATTCTCAGTAATTGACAGAACAAGTAGACAAAAATTTGTAAGACTGTGTCAAAGATCATATCATATAATTAACCAATTTGACATAATTGATATTTACAGACTGATTATATCATACAACTTCAGGACACACATATTCTGAGAACACATAGAACATTCCAAGATAGACTATATACTAGTATATAAATCACAAAAATATAAAATGTATTAAGTTAGAATTCAGTAACAGTAAGATATATAGAACAAGCTATAAATATTTGGAAAATAAGCTATACACTTCTAAATAACCAATGGTTTAAAGAAGAAATATTAAGAGAACTTAAATAGTTTGAACTAAATGACAATGAAAGCACAACATATCAAAAATTGAGGGATTCTCCCACTTGAAAGGATAAGTGGACCAGCCTGGAGCAGCTAGAAGAACAGATGATACTTCTGAAAAGAAAGACCAGAAAGAAAAATCAAAAACAAAAATGGCAGTCTGACTGGCTACTATAAGAACAAACAAGCTGTTCACAGGGAAGCCATCAAGGCAAGCAATCAAATCCCTTTAGGAAAAATCTCCCTCCAAGACTGAAACTCAAAGGGAACACACAAGCAGACATATAAGCTTGCTGGCGACCATGCTGGTCTACTGGTGAGTGGAAGTGGGGAAAAGGCAGCAATTAAGATATGGGCTGAGTTTGACCACATTCCAAAGACTCCTGTCAACCTGTAGATAAGAGAGAGGAGGAAGGGCTGGTTGGTCCAAAGTATGGTGAGACCTAGGGACTCCTGAGCCCATGGACAAGGACGTAGCCATGGAGAGCTAGAGTTAAGAGTGAAGCATCCAGCTGATGTGAAGTGAGGGATGATGCACAAGAATGTCCAAACTTGCAGATGTTGGTGGTGGTGGTGGTTATGTGCCGTGGAGTCGGTTCCAACTCATAGCGACCCTGTACAGGATTTCCGAGGCTGTAAATCTTTACGGGAGTAGAAAGCCTCATCTTTCTCCCGTGGAACAGCCGGTAGTTTCGAACTGCTGACATTGAGGTTCACAGCCCGATTTGTAACCACTACAGTGCAAATAGTACCCATTTAACCTAGCTTCGATGGCTTGGTGACCAGAACTCGACTAGAGGAAGATAAAGAATTTTTAATAAAGGAAACAATTGTAAATTGCTACAATTTGAGGAACCTGACCTATATTTACGGAGGTAGTAGCTCAAAATACCAATTAAAAGGGAAGGAGTCTTCATATCAAGGATCAATCCTATCAACAGAGTTGATAGGAATGGGCAATTTAGACACTGGCTACCTAAAATGTGGGGGGCAATAAAGGTACAAAATGACTGGCTTACAAGTTTTCAAGAGGGAATTTAGTTTCAGGGTGTGTGGGGAAGGTAGAATCCCCACTAAATAGTTTTCATCTTGTCTAGACAGGTCTGATGAAAGGAAATGGGATGACATTCTTATGATTCAATAGTGAGTAATTGTTATCATGACTAATTGCGAATGTCACAACTGTAAAGGTAAAAGTTTTATAACAAAAAGGGAGGAGTAATTAATCTTACATCTCAGTAACAGAGGACCCTAGGACCATCAAGGGAGAAGAGCACAAGTGGAATGTGGGATTCTATCTAGAGAAGTGGTGACACCAGAGATGGAAGCAAAGATGAAGACACAGAGAGATAGAGCAGCTGAGGACTCCAGACTCATGGAAAGAGAAAGGCTGTGTGCTGGCGGCCAGGAGGCAGGCTTGCAGAATGTATCCTTTTGTTGTTTAAATGATTATATATTCCTGAATGTTTTTGTGTATGTTAAAAGAAAACAACAAAAAACTGAGGGAATACATTGCAGTGAAACGAAATAAAATGGGATGACTGTAAAACCAATGTTCTCCCATAAAGCTATGAAAGTAATTAGGCTCAAAATAATTAGAAGGAAATAAGGAATAAAGATAATGGTAGAAATAAATGAGATACAAAACAAATAATAAAGAATATTAACAAAAACAAAGGTTTCTTTCAAAAGAATAATAAGCATAATTAAAATTAAAATGCAGTGATGTTAATAAAAAATACACAAATTATCAATACTGGGAAAGAAAAAGCAAATATCACTACAGATCCTATGTTAAAATTAAAATAAATAATTGTGAATGCCTTTAAATTCATATACTCAGTAATTTACAGAAATGAATGAATTCCTTGAAAACAGAAAAAATCAAGAAGAAATAGAATTTATGAATAGTCTTAAATCTATTTGGAGGTATGATATGGCATTGCAAGATAGTGCACTGGACCATATTATATGGTCACTTTGAACCACAAGGTCGGCAGTTCAAATCCACCAGTTGATCCTTGGAAATCCTATACAGGGTCGCTATGGGTCAGAACCGACTTGATGGCACTTAACAACAATCAGTCTACTTATGAAATTGATTGATGATCAAAATATTTTCCACAAATAAATCTTGATGCTCTGATTGTTTCAAATGGGTGAAACACCCAAGAGGGAAATATTAACAATCCTATAAGAATTCTCATGGAATATACACGAGGGAACAGTTTTCAATTTACTTTTTGAGGTTACCCTAAACCTGATACTGTGGGCAAGATATTATAATAAATGTAAAGTATAGGCAAATACTGCTTATGAGGGCACATAAACATCTATAAAAAAAATCAAACTGATTTTTAAAATTTATTCCATAAATAATGGCATAAGTAGAAGAATAATGCACTATTATCATATAAGGTTTATCCCAAGAATGTAAACTTGATTCACGTTTCAAAAAATCAATGTATTCAAACTTTATTCAAAATTTAAAATTTTAAAAAAGAACCAGCAAAATTCAGTATTCATTTATCATAAAAACTTGACAAATCAAGAATAGAAGGAACGTCCTTAGCCTAAGAAGGGCATTGTGAAGAATTTACAGCTTACAACATACTTGAGAGTATGCTTAATAGGGTAGTTAAAAGAATGCTTTGCATCTAAGATCAGGAAAGGCAAGGTTGTCTACTCCCATCACATGTATTTATCATTGTAATTGCATTTCTAGCCAGTACACTCTGGAAAGAAAATAAATGAAAGTAACCACTGGAAAACAAAAAGGAAAACGGTCTCTATTTGTAGATGGCAGGATATTCAATGTAAACACAATGCCAATGAGTCAATTCCAATTAATAGCAACCTTACAAAGGCTTTCTGAGACTGTAAATCTTTACAGGAGCATACAACTCATTGTTCTCCCGTGGTTTTGAACAACCAGTCTTGTAAATAGCAGTCCAGTGCCTACTCTACAGTGCCACCAGGGCTCCTAGTCTTTATGTTGTTGTTAAGTGTCATCAAGTCGGTTCCAATACATAACGATCCTGTATAGGGTTTCCAAGAATCAGCTGGTGAGCTTGAACTGCCAACCTTATGGTTCAAACCAACCCTGCGGTCCAGTGCTTTATCCCACAGCACCACACCAGGACTCCCTAAATAATCTATAAAAAATAACTAACAGAATTAATTCATGAATAAATTCTAAAATGCAAAGTATATACAAATCTATACATGCATATATGAAACTGCATTTCTACATACTTGAAACAAACCACTGTAAATTATATGAAAATAACAATACCATTTATGATAGCATTGAAAAATAAGGGCATATGACCTTGTTGGGAATTGAGGAATTTTACAATATTATTCCAAGCCATGCTTCTTCATACAAATGATTTTATATGAAATCTTGTTTTAGCAGAATTAAAAAGCTTCCTGAATTATGATACCTAGGAGTAAAAACTTCATCTCTACCTCAAAGAAGATAGGGCACAAAAACTACTAACCATAAAAATATAATAAAATGTTATAACAGCCTTCAGGCAATGGGACAGTTCCTAGGAAACCCTATACAGGGTACGCTACGAGTTGGAACCTACTCAACAACACTTAACAACAACGTAGCTACTTTGTACATATTATCAAGAGGGACCAGTCCCTGGATAGGGACATCAAGCTTGGTAAAGTGGTGGATCAGCGAAAAAGAGGGAGATCTCCCCAATGCTATGGACTGGTCCAGTGGCAGCAACAGTGGGCTCCAGTGTAGCAGCAATTGTGAGGATGGCTTATGACTGGGCAGTGTTTTGTTCTGGTTTACATAGGGTCTCTATGGGTCACAACCCACTGGACAGCACTTAACAACAACAAATCTACATGCCTTAGGAAATCCTCTCACTGAATTAATTTCTCTGTTGCACAAGAGCAGTAAAGGCAAAACGGATTTGCTGCAATGCTGAATGGGTCACGATGCTACTGTTCCACAGACAAATGTACAAGTCCAGGTTGTGGGCCTTCACCAAGCCCTAAGTCAATCCTCATCTCCATCCAAGTTCTTGTGAATTAAAGATCATCATTAGGACCCACCAGCTTCTTCTTCCTTATATCCAGAAAGAGGCTCTGTCAGAAGACAGGGTGCCAAGTGTCCTTTTCTATGTTCTTGTTCGTTCAATCTATGTTTAATAGAAGCTATTTTGTGTAAGGAAACCACCCTTGGTGGTTAAATGGTTAACGTGCCTGCTGCTAACTAAAAGTTGATGTTCGAGTCTACCTGGCATGGACATCTCCTCCTGAAAAACCCTACAGAGCACAGTTGTACTCCACTACACATGGGGTTGTTATCAAAGAGTTGACACAGTGGCAGGTGGCTACCTGATTTATTTTTGTGAGTGTTGGGAATATTATGATGTAGCCATTTCCCTCAATTTGGGAAGTAAATAAGAAATAAGAAAATTACAACCACTAAGTATTATAGAAATTGAGTAGAACATGATAATATGACAGTACTTTGGAGGAACACCTAACCCAACTCTAGTAAGGTGTCTGTGAAGTGATTACTAAGCTGATATTAGACAAAGAATGGGAGGTGGGTAGTTGCGATAATTCATTTATCCTGAACTAGCAAAATGCAGGTGTGCTGGCTACCTGAGTAGATTTTTCTATTAGTATCACACTGGTAGCATAGTGGTTACGAATCGGGCTGCGAACCTTAAGGTCAGCGGTTCGAAACTACCAGCCGCTCTGCGGGAGAAAGATGAGGCTTTCTACTCCCGTAAAGATTTACACCCTCGGAAACCCTGTACAGGGTCGCTATGGGTCGGACCCGACTCGATGGCACTTAACAACAACAACAACAACATCACACTGGTAACTTAAGAATGGGTTTTTGATCATTTTGATTCTCATTTTATAATCCCAAGCCATGGCATTTTCAACCGTTTCATATGCATATGAAAGTTGCACAAAGAATAAGGAAGACCATAGAAAAATAGACACATTTGGGTTATGGTGTTGGAGAAGAATATAAAAAGTACATGAACAAACTAGTCTGTGTTGGAACAAAACCAATCTGTGTCGGAAGTACAGCCAGAATGCTCCTTAGAAGCCAGGATGGCAAAACTTCATCTCTCATACTTCAGACATATTGTCAGGAGGTACCAGTCCCTAGAGAAAAACGTCATGCTTGGTAAATTGGAGGGTCAACAAAAAACAGGAAGGTCCCCAAGGAGATGGATCTACATAGTGTTAATAGCAATGAGCTTAAATGTAACAACAATTGTGAGGATGGCACAGGGCAGGGCAGAGTAGTGCTTCCTTCAGTTGTGCACAGGGTCACTATGAGCCAAAAAGGACTCCATGGTACCTAACAACAACAAAGAAAATTTTTAAATCTCAATCTAATTTTTGGTAAAAATCCAAATTATTCACCAACTGTTATTTGGATAGGCAACAAACAAACAAAACATTATACCTACTCCTCAATTATCCACTATCTCTTCATCAAACTTCTACATTTCCAACAATGTGAAAAAAATCTACTATCCAACTCTTTTTAGGATGTATGTCTGGTAGTAACAAATTTCAGCGTAAGAAGGGAGAGTAATGCTGGTCATGATGTTGATGTGTCAGCTTGGCTGGGTCATAATTCTCAGAGGTCTGGCAATCATGTCATGATGTCCCATGGCCAAGTTCATTAGGATTCAGAAAGATCCTATTGGACAGAGTAGGATTAGTCCTTCTGGTTTCCAGGACTGCTTCATCTTCCTCTTGGGGAGCTCCTGATGGGTTTAAACCATCAACCTTTTGGTTAAAAGAGAAAAGCTTAACCCATTGTACCACCAGTTCCTTTATAATGCTGTTTTGTTAAATGATGCTGAGTCAATTCTGACACACAGCGACTCTGCATAGAGTTTCCATGGAGTGACTGTTGGGTTTAAACTGTTGGCCGTTGGATTCAAACTGACCTTGCAGTCCAGTGCTTATCCTACAGCACTACACTAGGACTCCAATGATGTGTTGTTGTTGTTGTTAAGTGCTGTTGAGTCGGTTCCAACTCATAGTGACCCTGTATAGGGTTTCTGAAGAGTGGCAGGTGAGTTTGAACCACCAACCTTGAGGTTCAAACTGACCTTAAGTTTTAAGTGCTTATCCTACAATGCTACATCCTCAATTTTGAAATCTGATGTGGTTATCATCTGTTTTTAACATCAATTTTTATATAACAATGATTTATGAAATAATCATCTGGTCCTTGGAACCTATGTTGTTAAAGCAGAGAATACCAAAACAATGTTTACCTGTGCCTTACTGACTATATAAAGGCTTTCAACTCTGGATTTCAGCTATGGATAACATTTCGAATACTGGGTATTTCAGAATACTAAATTGTGCTCGTGAGGACCTGTACCTAGACAAAGACTCAGGCATTGGAACAGAACAAGGGGATACTGAAAGTTTTAAAATCAGGAAAGGTGTATGCCAAAGTTGTGTTCTTTCACTATACATGTTCAATTTGTATCCTGAGCAAAGAATCCGAGAAGCTGGATCATATGAAGAAGGTATGGCATCAGGATTGGAGGAAGACTCATTAGCAACCTGCAATATACAGATGATATAACCTTGCTTTCTGAAAGCGAAGAAGACTTAATATACTTAATGCAAAGAAAAAAAAATAACACCTCGCCAGTGGACCAATAAACAACATTCATATAAAAGGAGAAAAGATTGAAGTTGTCTGAGACTTCATTTTGCTTGGATCCACAATGAACACTCATAGAAGCAGCAGACAAGAAATCAAATGACATATTGCATTAGGCAAACATGTGGCAGAGCAAAGTTGTCAGTTTGAGGACTGAGGTGATTTTGATCTAAACCAGGGTACTTTCAATAGCTCGTATGCATGTGAAAGTGAGGAATGAATAGGAAAGACCATAGAAGAATTGATGCATTTGAGTTATGGTGTTGGAGAAGAATATTAAAAGTACCATGAACTCACAGAAGAACAAACAAATATGTGTTGGTAGAAATACAGCCAGAATACTCTTAGAAGCCAGGATGGTGAGACTTCATCTCATATTTTAGACATGTGATCAGGAGGGTCCAGTCCCTGGAGAAGGACATCATTCTTTGTAAAGTTGAGGGTCATCTAAAAGAGGAAGATCCCCAAGAAGATGGATTGGCACAGTGGCGGCAGCAATGGAATGGACCCAACAGCACCTAACAACAATAACATGTCATTAAATGAGGAGTGGGTATGCATATTTCATTTATTAATGATTTGACAAAATTTCATATGAAATAATGACTTGGTGGTATCTCTCTTTTGTTTTTTGGTGTTTTTCTTTTGTCTCCTTGACCTCCTATCTTGTTAAATATGCATAATTTTTTGTTTCATGAACTGTTTGCTCAATATTAAATGATAAAAGCAAACAACCAAGTACACACAAGAATTCATAAATGCCTATATGACCAATACCTTCCTAGCATTGTTCAAAGCAATTATTCCGTCTTGTTTCATAAATAGAATTTTTTTCTAAACATGCCACTGAGAATTGAGGAATTTTACAATACTATTCCAAACCACAAGGAGCTCTGGTAGCGTAGTGGTTATGAATCGGGCTGCGAACCTCAAGGTCAGCAGTTCGAAACTACCAGCCGTTCCGCAGGAGAAAGATGAGGCGATCTACTCCCGTAAAGATTTACAGCCTCGGAAACCCTGTTCAGGGTCGCTATGGGTCGAAACCGACTGGACGGCACTTAACAACAGCAACATTCCAAACCACGCTTCTTTTTCTTATAAATAATTTTACATCAAATCTTATTTTAGCAGAATTCAAAACCTTCCTGAATTATAATACCTAGGAGCAAAAACCTCATCTCTGCCGTAAGAAGAAAGATGTTATGGAGCGTCTACCATTCTTTAGCAGAGGGCATGCAGTACACAGGAGCATGGGTGGGGCTGTAGGATAAGCACTGGACTTCCACCCAGAAAAACCACCAACCACCCCCTGGAACATGGAGGAAAAATGAGGATTTCTGTTCCCATAAAAAATTACAGTCTCAAAAAACCTTATACTAGGTCGCTGTGAGTCAAAATCAGAACCAGAGCTTTTTGCTCACTATATTGATGTTATTCTTGTTAAATGCTGTCGAGTCATGTCTAACTCATAGTAACCCTGTAGAGAGTTTCTGAGGAGTAGCTGTAGGTTTGAACTACTGACCTTGTAATTTACAGTCCAGGAAGGTTATAGTGTAGAGTTTTCTGTTTATTTGGACTCCCCGCCGCCCCCTGTTTTACTTAGACAGCATTCATGATAATTCCAAGGAACTAATAGCACTTGCTGAGTCTATCTATTACAACTCTTACCTTGGAGAATCACCACAGAATCGGTTTGCAGACACAGACTCGGCACAGAAATTCTACTTGTCACAGGAAAGTGTACCACTGTGGTGTTTGGGGCCTCATGGAATTAGTGTGCGTTTAGAATTAAAATGCAACAATCCCCAGAAAAGTCTAAGTACTTCCTCTTCCTAGGGCACAGTCATCCTAGTAAATGACTTCATGTCCTTGGGGGAATATTAGGAGAAAGATTTAAGTGTATGGAAGGATTTTTGATGCAGGATGCCTCTCTAAGTGTACCCAGACCCCAGTCACCTAACTCAGGTATGTAAATTAGATAGAAAGCCCTGACTCTATTGTGATAGTTTAAGTTAGCGGCAAGGTCAATGGTTCAAGCCCACTAGCCACTCCTAGGAAACCCTATCAGGGCTGCTATGAGTCAGAACTGACTAGATGGCACTAAACAGTAACAACAACATAAAAGTCTAGAAGGAACCCTGGTAGCGTAGTCGGTTATCATCTGTGTTTCTAATCACAAGGTTAGCAGTTCAAATCTACCAGGACCTCCATGGGAGAAAGATAAGGCTTTCTGTTCCCATAAAGATTTA
Source organism: Chrysochloris asiatica (assembly GCF_000296735.1). NCBI lineage: Eukaryota > Metazoa > Chordata > Mammalia > Afrosoricida > Chrysochloridae > Chrysochloris > Chrysochloris asiatica. The sequence goes on from NW_006408519.1 coordinate 6,970,572, forward strand.
CAAGCTCAGAAATCCTATTTGTTAGGTGCCATCAAGTCGGTTCCAACCCATAGCAATTCTGTATAAAACAGAATGAAACACTGCCCGGTCCTGTGCCAGTCTCACAACGGCTGCTATGTTTGAACCCAGTGTTTTTGCCACTATGCCAATCCATCTCATAGGGGGTCTCCCTTGTTTTTTCCTGTCTGTCCACTTTATCAAGCATGATGTCCTTCTCCAAGGACTGGTCCCTCCTGACAACATGTCCATAGTATTAGAGATGAAGTCTGGCCATCTTGGTTTTAAGGAGCACTTGCACTGTACTTCTTCCAACACAGATTTGTTTGTTCTTCTGTCAACCCAAGATATCTTTAAATATCCTCCTCCAACATCATAACTCAGTTACATCAATTCTACTATGGTCATCCTTATTTATTGTCCACTTTTCACATGCATATGAGGCTATTGAAATAGGAAGGCTTGGGTCAGGCACACTTTAGTCTTTAAACTGACATCTTTGATCTTGAACACTTTAAAGAGGTCTGCGAAGCATATTTGCCCAATGCAATAAGTTGTTTGATTCCCTAACTGCTGCTACCATGAGTGTTGATAGTAGATCCATGCAAAATGAAGTCTTTGAGAACTTCAGTCTTTTCTCTATTTTTCATGTTATTTACTGGTTCAGTGGTAAGGATTTTTGTTTTCTTTACATTAAGGTGCAACCCATACTGAAGGCTGTGGTCTTTGATCTTCATCAGTAAGTATTATAAGTCTTCTTCACTTTCAGCAAGTAAGGTTGTATCATCCACATATCGCAGTTTGTTAATGAGTCACCTTTCAAGCCTGATGTTACATTCTTCTTCATATGATCCAACTTCTCAGATTATTTGCTCAGCATACAGATTGAGTAAGTATGGTGAAAGAGTGCAACCATGGTATACCTTTCCTAATTTTAAACCATTCAATGTCCTCTTGTTCTGTTTGAACAACTGCCTCTTGGTCTATGTACAGGTTTTCATGTGCACAATGAAGTTTCTGGAATACATATTTTCTGTAATGTTATCCATAGCTTGTCATGATCCACATAATTGGAAACAATTGTGTAGTTGATAATACACATAAAAGTCTTTCTGGTATTATCTGCTTTTAGTCAAGATTCATCTGGCATCAGCAATGATAGCCCTTGTTCCACATCCTTGTCTGAATCCAACTTCAACCTTTGGTAGTTCCTTGTCAATGTTACTGTTGCAGCCATTTTAAAAATTATCTTTAGCAAAAGTTTACTTGCATGTGATATTAATGATATTGCCCAATGATTTCCACATTTTGTTAGTTCACCTGTCTTTGGAATGGTTGCAAATATGGATTTGTTCCAATCAGTTGGCCAATAAGCTGTCTTCCAAATTTTTTGGCATTGATGAGTGAGTGCCTCCAGTGCTGCCTCAGTTTGTTGAAACATTTTGTATTTCATCAGTTCCTGGAGTCTTGTTTTTTGTCTATGCCTTCAATGAACAATTGGACATCTTCCTGCAGTACCATTACTGCCTCTTGAAACAGAAATCCTATACAGAATCATTATGAGTCACATCTGACGTGAAGGCACAACCACCACAACCATGAAGGTCTAGACGATGTAAACAGTTTGTGCTCAACTGCTAACTAAAGGTTGATGGTACACTCATCCAGTGATATATTTGGAGAAACGGTTTGGGGATTTACTTCCATTAATATTACAGTGAAGAAAACACTATGAAGCAATTCTATTCTGTAATACCATAAGTTGGCATTGACTTGAAAGCAAATACAACATCTAAACAGATGTTCACCACATCTATAGCTTTTTTGATTAGATTAAGTAGGGTATATTGTGATATCTCTGTATTTCAATCTTAAATATATCATAATCTTTCAGCCACTTTCAAAGATTTCTGTGGTTCTCACCTCTTTGATCACCATTTAAGCCCTATTGCCTATTATGATAATCACATCCACCATGACTCTGGTGAAGTTGTCATCTGTCCTCTTCTATCCTGGTAGTCCTTCATTTCCATTAAAAGCTACAGAACATTACAGTGCCAGTATTTCTCATCTTTATCCCCATCCTACAGAGAGAAAGTCAATGTATAAGTGTTATGATGAAAAAAGGCTCTTCTATATTTTCTCAGGGACCAATAGTTGGGAAGTAGTTGAGCCAGTCATCCTTGATAATAACATAACTCTTTGGATCACTTTTATATTACACTGAAGAATTCTAAGCATCTCAATTCAACTCATTACAGTCCACCATTAAGACCAAACAGTGAAAAAACTATTGGAAAAAAACATTCCCAGCTGTTCAAGCTAGTGCATTAAACCCAGAGTACTCTCATATTGATAAATTGTTTTCCTCTTCCAGGGGTCTTGGGTGGTGCAAATGGTTAAACACTGAACTACTAATGATTATGTTGGCAGTTCAAACCCATCTAGAGGTGCCTAAGAAGGAAGTCCTGGTTATCTGCTTCTGAAAGGCCATAGCCTTTAAAACTACAACACAGAGTCCCCATGAGTTCGAATTGACTCATTGACAAAGAGTTTATTAATTTTTTAATTAATGTACTCTTTATAACTGTGGACTAGTGTTCTGAATTCCTATGTCTTAAAAACTGAAAAACAAAAACATAAAAAAAACCTAAATCTCTGCCATTGAGTCGAATCTGACTCATAGTGACTCTATTGAACAGAACAGAACTAGTCATAGGGCTTCTGAGGCTGTTAATCTTTACAAAAGCAGTTTGCCTCATCTTTCTCCCATGGAGCAGCTGGTGGGTTTGAACCACTGATCTTTCAGTTAGTAGCCCAATACTAAACCCACTATGCCACAAAGTCTCCTATATACTCACAAGGACTCCTATATACTCACAAAGACTCCTATATACTCAAAAAGGCATTCTGGAAATGAATGCCTGATTATGAATTTCCGTTTTTGAACATTAGACTGGGCTTTAGCTGGAAGTTTACACAACAAATGAATAGTTTTTCGTTCAGTACTTCACACACAATTGTTCCATGACAGTGGCTGCAATCTTCACAGTGTTTCCCCAATGCCATTTGTCCAGTTTCTCTGCTCCTTCCTCCTATCTCATCTTTGTTTGGGGGCAAATATTGCATTTTTGGTCTTGTATTGTTGTTTGTTTGAAGGAGCATATTCTTCATGTTACTGTTTATTTCATAATAGACCAGTCTATTTGTTTGAGAAGCAAACTTCAGGAGTGGATACATTTCCATTTTAAAAGGGTGACTTAGGGCAATAATACTTATCAGACCAGTAAATTTGGTCTGTTTTTTAAAAACGAATTTAAGGGTTGTTTGCTACATTTTTCTCCAATTCTAACCAGGACTTATTATATTGCTGGTGAGAATACTTGTAGTAGTTGGGCACCATCTAGTTCTTCAGGTCTCATTCTAGAAGAAGCTGTGGTTCATGTAGGTTATTAGTCTTTTGGGAAACTTGCTTCCTTGAGTCTTTGGTTTTTCCTGAATTCTCCTATGCTCAAGGCGGGAAGAGATCAATAATTGTATCTTAAATGGCCATTCACTAGCATTTAAGACCCTAGAAGTGTCTTAAACTCACCAAACTAAGACACAAAACGTAGTCTTTTTATGTACTATGTTATGTCAGTTGGTCTAGATGTTCCTGAGATAGGGTCCTTAGTCTTTAAACTTAATAACTCAGTCCCACAAAATGTTCGGTATGTCTAAGATGTTTTCATAGCTGTGCCCCCTATGTGCTCCATAATATATATGAATATACATGCATCACATACAAATATGGATGTAGTAAAATCTACAACCAAATTTATTCAAGGAAGCTTTGAAAAGTTTGTGGGAAAATTCCATTATCTTTTCATTTTTCTGTGAACTTTTTTGAAACCCCCTTAAATGTGGACGTGGGTGTCCTGGTGGCACTATATGATAATTACACGACCACAAGGTCAGTTTGAGACACAACAGCATTGGTTCAACCCCACCAGTCACTCCTTAGAAACCCTATACAGGGTCACTATGTCAGACAGGACTCGATGGTACTTAACAACAACTATATGTGGGTGTAGTCCTAGTATAACCTTCCACACCTGTTTAGCACACGTATCTATTTAAGTGTTCACTCACAGATTATTGTTACTACTATTGTTGTAGGGTGGTGTATGTTACGGTATTTATTGTGATGTTTGTTGTTCAGTGCCATAGAGAGAGTTCTGACTCATAGCAACCTTGTAAAGGGTTTCTGAGGAGGAGCTGGTGGGCTTGAACTGACAACGTGTGGTTAGCAGTCTAGCGCTTAGCCTATAGTGCCAAACCTTTATTCTTCCATACCTTTCAATGTTTTCCTCTGCTTTGGTCACATTGTGCTGACTTCTATATTGTGTATTCTTTTTCTCTTCACCATGTGTTTTCTTTATATAGCCCTTGTGTGGTACTCTAGGATAAGCACTGTACTGGTAAGCAAGGCATTTTTAAGTGCCATTGAGTCAGTTCTGACTCACAGAGACCCTGTGTAGGGTTTCCAATGGAAGGATGCTGGGTTTGAACCACCAACCTCATGGTTAATAGTCCAGTAATGATCCTCTTGCACCACACCAGGATTCCAATAGCAAGGTAGGCAGTTCAAACCCACCAGCCACCCTTGAAATCCTATACAGGGTCACTATGAATCAGAATTGACTCAATGATAGTTAATAATCGAATTATCTCTTCCTCCCTCCTCCTCCCTTCCAATCCTAATAACTATTAAGGAAAGTTTCTTTCTGTGTGCAAACCTATTTTTGACTTTTTATAAGAGTGGTCACATACAATATTTGTCCTTTTGTGATTGATTTATTTTGCTCAGCATAATGTTCTTCAGATGCATCCATGCTGTGAGAAGTTTCACAGAGTTATCATTATCCTTTATCATTGTACAATATTCTATTTTATGTATGTATGTTTGCTTATCCATTTACCCACTGATGGTCGCCTGGGAGGTTTCCATCGTTCTGTGAATAATGCTGCAGTGAACATAGTTTGTGGCTCAGCTTTATTTCTCTAGGATATATTCCCAGGAGTGGGATTGTAGGATTCTATTATTGCTAATTCTAGGCCTTAAGGAGTGCCATATCATTTCCCATAGTGTTTGCACCATGGTTATGAATTTCTTGATAATAATAAGAATCTTAGTACATTAAAGATATTTGTTATTGTAGAATTGGGTTCAATGATAAGTGAAAAAGAATTACAGGTGTGCCAAGAGCTTGTTACTTGTTCAATAATGAAGTCATGCTTTTATTAGATTTAGATGCAAGAAAAGATCAGCTTGGTATTTGAAGTACATAATTATACACATTCTTCTTTCCTAAGGTAAGGCCTATCAGAGCTAAAACTTTTAGTCAAGAAGTATATTTGATTCCCAAATACAGTTGAGTGTCTCCTTGTCCCATAACTATCACCTAGAACAATTTTAGTCTTAAAATTCAGAAGAGGAATGAGCATTTATATCATTAATATATATTATTAGTTGGTATGTTATGACATTTATCTGTAGTGATGGAGTGAAAGTATAATTTGGCCATTTGTGATTTTAAATGACTCCTGTTTTACTTTCCATTTTTAGTTTTTTTAAGGAGAAAATATCAAAAAGAAACTCAAAATGTTTTTAATAGCTCTTCAATGAAACCTAATTGATATTTCCTTTTATACTAAAGAACTCAATTGTGAATTATTTCACCTTCCTAATTTGGTTCTGATTTCTGGTATGCAAGAAGTGCAGTGGGTAGGCAGCTCGACGTCCAGGTGCCCACAATGGAGTGTTCCATGTTACAGAAGCATAATATGCTAAGTTGTTAGTGCCAAGATCTGGAAGAATAAGAGATACAAATGGTACTGATGGAATTCCAAGTTAGGAAAGTTTCCGAAGAAAAAGGAAAGGAGCTATATAGACCTAGCCCAAGACACAGTGGTAAAATAGACAAAGTCTATATCCTGGTGTGGTGCTCTGGGTTAATGTGCCAGACTGCAAAGACGTCTGAACTGCAAGGTTGGCAGTTCAAGCTCACCATCTGCTCCTCGGAAACTCTATACAGGGTCGCAATGGGTCGGAACTGACTCGACAGCACTCAACAACAACAACATATCCATGCCAGCCTACCTCCAGGACTACACTGTGAGTTGATGCGCTAGACTGCTAGGTCAGTTTGAACTGCAAGGTCCGTGGTTCAAACTTATCAGCCACTCCTCTGAAACCCTATACAGGGTCACTAGGAGTCAGAACTGACTCTAAGGCACTTAACAACAAAAACATCTTTTATTTACTCCTTGAAGCTAGGTGACTTAGGGCTGACCCTTGAATCCTGTTGCTTCAGACCTAAATATTCAGCTATTTCTTATAATCCATTAATGCTTCAGCAAGCCTTTACTTGAAAGCTGAAGGGATAAAAACATACAGCACTTGCAATAGTGCTAACTCTTCATCAACTTGCCATGAGGGAGAAAAGCAAGAATGTAGATAAATAAAACAGTAAGAAAAGTGGTGTGAGAGCACAGAACTACAGAAATGGAGATGAGATAAAAAGAAAAACTATGAAAAGAAAGAGAGTAATTCCCAGATAGAGAGGAAGGTGTGGCATGACCAAATCTGAGCGAGGAGCTCTACAAAACAATGTGCAAAGAAGGCACCAGAAAGGAAGATTACGGAAAACACCAGCGTTGATGATTTTGATATAACTATAAAGTGGGGGCTCCTGGTGTGCCACTGCTGATCAGCACTGGACTGTGAACCACAAGGTTGGCAGTTCTAGCCCACCAGCTGTTTCTTGGAAATGGTATACAGGATTGCTATGAGGAAGAACCAACTCGACAGCACTTAACAACAAAAAAGAGAGATTGATAATAATTTCCATAGTTCAAGCAGTAGTCCATAAGAAGAAATGTTAGTGCTGTAGCATCAGCACTGGGCTGGTAACCTCAAGGTCAGCAGTTCAAACCACCAACTGCTCCTCGGAAACCCTATACAGGGTTTCTATGAGTTGGAACCAACTTGGCGGCACTCAACAACAACAACATAGGTATAGGAGAGCTTTTCTCCTTACTTGTCCAGGTTTAGAGGCAAAGGAGGAATTCAGTTTTTATTATGAAATGATTACATAATGGTAAAGTATGTTAAATCAAAAAAGAAAGGTCTTAATATTATGGAAAAATATCTTTTCCCCAGGCATCAAATTGTAAACTGTAGGCCTTAGCTAACAATGACTGGATAGCGCATTGTTGTTGGTGGTGTTGTGTGCCGTGGAGTCGGTTCCGACTCATAGCGACCCTGTACAGGGTTTCCAAGGCTGTAAATCTTTACTGGAGCAGAAAGCCTCATCTTTCTCCCGCAGAACAGCTGGTAGTTTCGAACTGCTGACCTTGCGGTTCACAGCCCAATTCGTAACCACTACGCTACCAGAGCTCCTTAGGTGATTTTAATGAGTGGCATCACCTTGGAAGTGACCAGGGCCCTGAAATAAAAATGAAAAGACGACAAAGAAGGGACTATTATCCTTAGGTAAAGAAATCAAAGCATGAAAAGAGGAAAAAAAATCACTTCAAAGTATTACTATTCTTTTGCTCATTTCTGAATAACTCAAACTGAAAGATATCCTACCAGAAGTGTGTTATCCTCTTTTATCCATGGAGAAGTAAGTCAACCCATAGATGCAGTGAATATCTTTATTCAAGCACTATTCATTGTCCAAGTATCTCCTACCCCTTCCTCTGCTAACTGGATACCTTCTCTCCTTTATGAGTCTTTCTTCACTAGAGCTAGGGCTGTCTGCTGCCAAGAATCTGAACTGACTTGGTAGAAATTAACAACAACAATGTTGGCAGGTGACTCAGGTAAGCCAGTCAGAACCCTTTTTGAAAGATAGGGTTTTGCTCTCTTTGTAAGATTGAAATGTCTTTGTCTGTATACGCTGAAATTGTACTATTGAGAATGAAGCCAACACAGAAAGAAACGCTGAAAGCTAGAGAGAGAGAAACATACTCTAGCTGATGTTTTAAGCCCTGCCACCCCTTTGTATGGGCCAGTACATTTTTATTTTCCTGTTTACCAGAATTAAGTTGCATTGGTCACTTGTTATTAAAATAGTCCTGAATACAGTATGTTTCCAAACTACATATTTAGATAAGAAATCTGAAATCTTATCTTTGAAATAAAAATCTGCCCGTTTCATGATTATGCCTAAATGCATGCTGTAGCAGGAAGATGTTCAGATGTTGATAACCACCTTAGGGTTAATCACTGGAAAAAGAAGAAAAACACCAGGGTAAAGATAAAGCTTATATTTCATTTTCTTTCACTACTTACAGAAAGAAATGAATGCATTGTGCAGATAGCCTAAGGAAATTCTACTTTGATCTTTCCAATGAATTGCCCATAGAAAATTAGGAAAAATGCTATCGTTATTACAGAATGGCTGTGATCAGAGTAGTCCTATCTGTAGTCTCAGCAGTAGAAAAGTTATTGGAGACAGACTTGAAAGGGAAAAGGAATCAAGGAGCTGGGGACTAGGAAGTAAAAGATCAAATATTTATTGATCTTCTTTAGGCTGGACCTTGCCCAAATTTCTAAGTCATGAGGGAAGAGGACGAATTAGGAAGGACTACTTCAAAGGCAATTTGATCCCAAAAGACACGTACTAGCTGTGAAATATCACAGCTACATAACTTAGTGTCAACCAACCAGTTGTCACGGAGTTCATGCTGACTCATGGCAACTCTACATGTGTCAGAGTTGAACTGGACTCCATAAGATGTTCAGTGGATGATTTTTGGAAGTAAGTGGACAAGTCTTTCTTTTGAGGCACCTCTGGATGGGCCAGAACTTCCAGTCTCTCCCTAAATAGACTATTACATTAACTGTTTATACCATTCAATGATATTACTTACTAGGCTCAACAAAATGTCACTAATGTATAATAACGACAAAAGAAAACAGCCTTAGCAAAGAGTCTTAGCTGTGTGATGTTGGAAAATACACTCCTACTCAATGAATTGCTCTTAAAAGATGTTCAGTAAATTCTTTCTGAATGTACACAATGACATGAAGTGACTTTCAACAGAGCACACAAAAGGTAGGGAATTAGTTACATTTTAGAATTTTCAAAATTAGGGAAACATGGAGAACAAACTTTAATCAGTTTTTATCAACAGTTGTTGTTGTTATCAAGTGTCCTGGAGTCAGTTCTGACTTGTAGCGTCCCTGTGTGGGGTTTCTGAGGAGTCCAGTGTGCTGCTGAAGGATAAGCACTGGACCAAATGGGCGGTTTGAACCACAAGGTGGCAGTTCAAACCCACCTGCTGCTCCTCTGAAATCGTACATAGAGTCAGAACCAACTCAAAGGTACTTAACAACAATAATAGGGTTTCTGAGGCTGTAAATCTTTGTGGAAGCTGAAAGCTTCATCTTTCTTCCTTGGAGCAAGCAGCTGGTGGGCTCAAACCACCAACATTATGCTTCACAGTCTCATGCTTATCCTACATATTGTTGTTGTTAAGTGCTGTCGAGTCAGTTCCTACTCATAGCGACCAGGTACAGGGTTTCTGAGGAGCAGCTGATGGGTTTGAACTGCCAGCTTTGTAAATCGAAGGTCAGTGCTGATCCTACAGCTCCATACTAGGATGTAGTTAGGTGCCATTGAGTTGTTTCAGACCCACAGCAACCCTACGTACAACAGAACGAAACATCGCATGGTCCTACACCATCCTCACAATTGCTGCTATGCTGGATTCCACTGCTGCTGCCACTTTGCCAGTCCATCTAGTTGGAAGTCTCCCTCTTTTTCACTGTCCCTCCACTTTACAAAGCATGATGTCCTTCTCCAGGGGCTGGTCCCTCTTAACAACATATTAGAAGTATGAGAGATGAAGTCTGGTCATCTTGGCTTCTAAGGAGCATTCTGCTGTACTTCTTCCAACACAGATGAGTTTGTTCTTCTGACAGTCCATGATACCTTTAAAATTCTTCTCCAACTCAAATTCATCAATTTTTCTATGATCATCCCTATTCATTATCCAACTTTCACATGCATATGAGACCATTGGAAATATCATGGCTTGGGTCAGGCACACTTTCATCCTCAAACTAACATCTTGACTCTTGAACACTTCAAAGAGGTCTTGTGCAACAGATTGGCCTAAGGCACTAGACATTTGATTTCTTGCCTGCTGTGGGTCCCAATAAAATGTAATTCAAAATGTACAGTATTAAGACATATTTTAATATGTAACTTGTAGATTTATGTACTTATCTTTTGTTGTTGTTGTTGTTGTTGTAAAATGCCATTGAGTTGGCTGACTCATAGTGATTCTGTATAGGGTTTCCAAGGAGTCAGCGGTGAGTTTGAACCATCTACCTTGTAGTTAGCACTCCAATGCTTATCCTTTGCGCCACACCAGGATTTCACTTGTACTTATCTACCTACCTATTATTATGCCCATTTTTCAGATGAGTGAACAGGTGGTTGGAACTTGCCCAAGGTCACTCAGCTGGTTAATAGTGGCAGAATTCAAACCCGAGCACTCACACTATGGAATCTGTGTTTCTAACAATTCTGCTATAATGCCTCCCAATATGTTACTATCAAAAATCAGAAAAATACTCCTTTCTACGGCGGTGGGCTAATGTGTCAGACTGCAAAGTCATTTGAACTGCAAGGTCAGTGGTTCAAGCTCATGAGCCGCTCCTTGGAAACCCTATACAGGGTCGCTATGGGTCAGAATCGACTCGACGGCACTTAACAACAACCCTTAAATCATCTCAGGATAAGGATAATCCTTCCCAATACCTAATATTTAAAAGTTTCAAGTGTTGGGAACACCCATCACTGCCAATCAATGTATTATTTATAACATCGAGGTGCACTGCTGCTACTGTATGCATTTTATCAGACACAGCATATTAAGAGTACTAAATTTCTACAAAATCACCAAGGTCGGGTGGGTGTCAACTATACAAACCTCAGCAGAAATGAGGAGTTAAAAAAACCTAAGAATTAACAGAATCAAAATACCTTTACTCCACCAAAAGTCAGAAAATTTCGCTGCGGCCAAGGAGCTTTATCAGTGTTTTAACCCAACTTTCCTCTGTTTCTTGAGACGACCGCTCAAAATTAGGGGTCAGCCTCTGGCTTCGCTCTAGTGAAACCGGTGGATGCCTTTCGCAAGGCAATGTTTTCCCTAAGTGGACTAGCAGGGAATGTTTTAGGTTCACACTGTTGCAACCAGCGCTATT
>NW_006408519.1:6981952-6993486 GCF_000296735.1 Chrysochloris asiatica
CCAGTCATGGTAGCTTCCGCTAGCTGCTTTCCGCTAGCTGCGCTTCGCCGCTCCTTTTAGTCTCCCTCGCTGCTGCTCGCTCTTGGTAGCGTCCACGCGGGCAGATCCGGAAACTGAGCATGTCTGGAAGCGCTCGGCAGCCTCAGCAGCGGCGGGATCAGAACTGGGCTGCGTCAGGCTGAACCCATTCACTGCGCGGCCACTGGAGCGCAGCGACAGCGCCGCCCAGCCCCGCCGAGAGGGGCGCACTCGCAGCCTAGGGGCCCGGCACCGCTCACCGTAGCCCCCTCCTGGCGACCCGCAAGTAAGTTTGTGAGGCTGCTGGGTGATGGGGCGAAGGCTTGACGCCTGGGGAGTCCAGGCTGGCCGGAGGGAGGCGCCACTGGAGTCCGGGAGAGTCGGCTGGCCGCTGCCCCGGGTGCCCATAGACTTTCGGATCTGCTCCGCCAAGATGAAAGCGGGTAGCCACTGGGATTCGGGTAAAGCGGGAGGGCAGAACTGCACTGGCTGGGGCCGAGGGGGCGGACCTGAGGATCTGGAAGGACTACACAACAAGGGAGGGGACCAGGCAGGCCGGGAACGGGATGCTGCAGGATGGAGAGGCTTGGTTAGGGGTGCGTGTGCCTGGTTGGGGAAGGCACACAGGGAAAACAGGGTGTCCTCTGAGGGGGGAGCGGGCGGTAGGGAGAAACGACGTGAGAGTGCAGTTTGAGGGGCAGAGTAGAGCGCAAGTGCGTCCTAAACCAGAGCGGTGGGAGGGAAAATGGATGGAAAGTGGATCCCCTGGAAGGCGGATTTTGAACTAGAGCAAAGGACGCCGGTGGAAGGAATAGTGGACTTCGTCTTTGTGGGGTGGGGGACGTGGATGATTTGGAGAATTAGTACAGGGTTAAAACGATTTAACGATAGACTGGTGCATTCTTGACTAGAGGTTTTCAGATGGAGTAGGGTGGGAACCTGCTGGAGATTGGAGTGTGGGATGAATGCAGAAAGTGGCCTGGAAGTGCCGACTGGAAAATAGCTGAGGGCTCTGAGTGAAGGGGAGGAAGGAGGGGAACTGTGCAGGGATTGAGCCGAGGACCAGGGCTGCTGGTGGGGCCAAGATGCTTAGGACCGGGCTGGAGGGGGCACTATGCAGTGCTCTGAATAGTGCTTTAGTAGCGACTCGGGTCCACTTGCACCACAGGCTTCTTCTCAACATGGCTTGTAGGGGAGCTTGTAGATTTGGACAGGTTAGGCAGAGGACAAGGTAGTTATTTGCTTGGGGAATCAGTGCTTCCCGTGAGTGGTACCCAACTGCCTCGGTGTGTAATGTAGGGTTTAAAGGTATGTATGGGGTGGGGGGTGGGGTGGGAGAGCCACTGGAACGCAGGATGGGAGTGGTGGTTTAAGCAGGGATGCCAGGCAGAAGTCTGCAGCATACGTCTGGAAGTGGGGTGTGTGTGCTGCCTGTGTGTACCGACCAGGGGGAGTCGCTTGTGTTGCTGCAATTGGTCTCCAACACAAGGAGATACAGGGTTCTGCAGATGGCACAAGGAGGGAATTAAGGGGAACATGTTGTTCCCTTACCCCAGGGTTATATTCTGCTGGTCCAACGATGCTCCTTATCTGCCCCAGCTACCCCCATCTGACGCTTAACTTGTTCTCTGATTCGGTACCCCAGGGATGCAATATTTCCGCGATGCTTCCTCCACAGACTCCCTCTCCAGGAGGGAATCCTGGGAGTCCTGGTGGTCAGAGGGACTCCGGGAATCCGTGGGCCCTCCATGTACCGTCACTCCGGGGTCCGGGATTTGATCTCCTGCCCCTGTCGGTGGCATGGTGAAACCTTCCATTCGGATAGGACACGGGATGTCACCCTACCAACACAGGAGGTTGCCTTGCCGACAGGGAGCTGAGAAGCCGGCTAGAGTGACCAGCCCCTGGGTGGGATTTCTAGTTGCGCTTCTCCAGAGGGGGTACTCCTCCGTGCTGCCCTCTGCCTCCATGCACGTGTAACTTAAAAGGAGACTCAGAAACCCGCTTAGTAGAATAAATAAGCAAGTCATTCCAAACCTCTTTGACCAGGGCCTCACATTTCACCAGCCAAAAGAAGAGAAAGAAACAGGAGGGCTGGCATTGGTGTCACCTTGTTGCAGCCTCTCCATCAACTTCCTGTGTTCTATCTTAGTACGTGTTCAGAGACTTTACTAGATGGAATAAAGGAGCATGAAGGCGACTTTAGAAACCTGTGCAATCTGCCGAAGACTCAAAGAAGGAGGAGCAAGAACTACCTAATAAGTCCCAATGATCTGAGCAGGCTTGTCACTGAGATTGTATGTGTAGCCCTTACAAATAGGTGGGAGCATCCAGATGCAGGACAGAGAGAACTCTGTGAAACAGGAATGGGGACTGTGGAATGAGATGTGCCCTACCATGATGACCAACTTCTGGAGGTACACAACAGAGTGGACAGCATGTTCCTTGAGGCCAGGGCTACATTCCTATTCCAGGTGATAGTGGCTAGCCCAATTTCTAATAGTGTAATTGTTGAACTATATCTTTTGAAATATGTACATTTTTCTGGACATCTGTAAGGTGGACAGTTTGAATAAAATGACTTTTGCTGTCATTTTTCTGTTTCTATTGGTATTTCTTTTCATTGATTATTATGGAATATGTAAATAAATTATCAATGCCTGATTATTTCTGGCATTAATACGGTTCTCAAAATACTGTTCAATTGAAATATACCCTGGTATGTTTGCTTCTGTTTTAGGCTTACCGGACAGAGAGGAGGAAGGGCTGGGCAAAACTGATTGGGATGTCAAGTCAAACCAGAGTTAGACACCTAAAGATCTTATGAGTGACAAGAAGTGAAGCCTTCACTTATAGAACGCTAAATTCCATGGCCCACTCGATGGCACTTACCAACAACAGCAACAAATTCCATAGGAAGTTCCAAACAAAAACCTTAGTTTTTGCTGCCCTTGAAATACAAAGGATTGTACCCTTGCCAGTCCTTAAAGGGAAAGCTAATTAGACAGTAATTTTTCCCTAGAAGATTGTTTCCAAAGTCCTTGCTGTTGTTAGGTGCCACTTAGTCCTCCTGACTCATGTCAACCCCCTGTGTGCGGCGTAGAACTGCTTCATAGTGTTTCTAAGACTGATGTTTCCCAAAGCTGCTCAACAGGCCTGTCCTTCAAGGTACCTTGTGGTTAGTTTAGTCCACCAACTTTTTGTCTAGGGCTTAACCATTTGTACCAGCAATAGCATCTTTGCTGTCTCAAGGTAAAGGCATTCAAAAAAAAAAAAAGATATGCTGAGGAAAAAGAATGAGAGTTTAGAACTGTCAATCAGATAAAAAGAGGAGAAATCATTTTCTCTTGCCTCAAGAATGGGTCTTATTGATGGGCTCAGGAGTGCTTCTTAGTTTGGAGATGAGGTTAGTGTGGCAAACATAGGAGACATTTTTTTTTTTTTTTATTGTAACTTGGAGTTAGGGCAGTGATTTACTATTGGCATCTCTTAGGTAGAAGACAAGCATGCTGCTAAATATTCTATAATATCCTGGACAACCCCACAACACAGAATTATCTGGCCTAAAATACAAGTAGCAGTGAACTTAAGAAACTGGTTTAGAACGAACTGCTATTAGGCTAAAAAGCAACTCCCTAGACAACGCTTTCAAATAGTTCCATTGAGAGTTCATCTAAAAATCAAGAGTAGATCATTTAAATAAAGTGGTTCTGTGTTCAAATAACTTTGGAAAACACATGTTTTAAGGAAATTAAACAAGTACCCTTCCAATAGAACTTACTTGAAAAAAATCCTGAAGTATATGGGGAATGTCTAAAAGGAGTCCTGGTGTGGCGCTATGGATTAATGCGCCAGACTGCAAAGCTGTTTGAACTGCAACGGCGGTGGTTCAAGCTTACCAGCTGCTCCTTGGAAACCCTATCCAGGGTCACTATGGGTCGGAACTGACTCGATGGCATTTTATAACAACAACAACAAAAGGTAGATAGGAGTTCTGGTGTGCCGCTGTAGGATAAGCACTTGACCACAAGGTTGGTTTGAATTGCAAGGACAGCTGCACAAACCCACCAATTGCTCCTTGGAAATCCTATACAAGGCTGCTTGCTGTGAGTCGGAACCGAATCAATGGCACTGAACAACAACAAAAGGCTGATTATGCTTATAGAGTATTCCTTGTTTCCTGCATCCTTTAAAAAAAATTTTTTTTTTTTTAGAAACATTGGGAAATACTGACCCAGCAATATTTGTACCTTATGAATTTGTTGTGTATGTGTGGTGGAGTGGAGATACAAATCTTTACTTACTGGGCAATAATGAGTAATGATTAAATCTGACAAAATATTCATACTTTTCTTGTAAACTGACAATGTTTTTAATGAAAAGTTAAAACTGTTCTGCTATAGTGTTTTTCATTGCTTTTGAATGTAAAAGCTCTAAAAGAGTTTTAATATTAGAATTAAGTTAATTATTAACTAAAATTATAGCTTTGTTAGTTCTTTATTTAGTGAAGGATCTAACAGAATTAGAGAAAAAAGTTAGACGACTATCTATTAGAAGCCTCATGAAACATTCCAAAATGCTCTACACAGGAAGGTAAGAATCCCATAGCACTTCCATGTATTTAGTTTCCATTTAAAATCAACTGCATGGCACAGATTGACAAACAACCCACTTTCTAGTCTGCAGCACAATGCATAGTCTAGAAAGGAAAAACAATAGCTTACATTCATAAATGTAATGTGATCTACAAACTCTTCTAGTATCTCCTGTATGCAAGAAAGTAAAAGCATTGTTATTTTCACAGTGAGGACTGAGATCATGTTTTTACCACTCCTCCCCTCTGGTTTTTGATCATTGATTTGTTTGTTTTAGAATTTTTTCTGAATGGACTATCATTAGGGCTGCTTACTTCCCCTTCTTTTTCTAATAATCATTTGCTCCACCCCTGGCCATTAGTGGCCCTTAGAGATTCTTGCAACAGCACAGGCTCCATTTTCCTGCTGAGTCTCTGGGGGCACTGAACAAAAGCCTTCCTGTCTCCTGTGTGTATAAACACAAACAGCTCTTTCCTGATTCTAGGTGGGACAGAGACACTTGTGTCTCTCTTGGAAAGATAGTGAGGAGAGATCTTTTCCACAAAGGCAACCTCAGTTTCTCTGCTTGCATCATTGCTACATTGTTTTGTTCAACTGTATGTTCAATTGCATATCCTTGTTGTTAGGAAGGTGTCCTCTTTCCCAAGGGAATTGTGAAAGAGCTGAGGAAAATAGAATGTCAGTATGAGTATTCTTCTTAGCACTCATGTTAGGGTGTACCTATCAGTTTGACTCTGAAACTCATAAATATGATTTGAATCAGTGATGATTGTATTTGCAAATTGAACAAGCATTTGTAAAAGCAAGAGAACCAGATTTTGCTCTAGGCTCTGGAATTCTTTGGCATTGTAACCCTAGGCTGCTTTGTTCATTGCAACTAGTTTGCAAAACCAAGTTCAGTTAATTATATATAAAAAGAAACATAAAATGAGTTTTCATTTTCATTAAATTTAGAGCAGTTACAGGTGTAACCTGATTCAGAATACAGTTGAAATGGGTATTGATTTCACTCAACGTCTAAGTAAGAGACATGGTTTTCTTCCCTTCAGATACCTTGTTAAATGCCTTTATATACTGTTAAGCTATAATGGTAGAAGGCTGTGGGAGGGCTGATACTGATGATCGGGAACTCTTCAGATCAGGTCTGTCCTAATGATGTTGGCAACAAAGGCTTTGAACACACGTGTTCCAAGATTGAGTGTGCATATCACTAGTAAGCATTCAATTACTAGCAGAAAGGTTGCTTGTTGAGCCCACCCAGATGCACCTCAGAAGGTAGGCCTGCTGATCTGCTTCTGAAGGTCATGACCTTGTAAATCCTGTGGAGCACTTCTCTAAACACGTGGGATCCTCATGAGTTGGAATCAACTCAGTGACAACTAAGAGCAGTAGCAAAAACATAAAGGGTTGAACATTTTTGCTGTTTGAGGTAGTAGATAATAGTTTTGCTTTTAACTATCAGAGTATGCGTATCAGAGCATGAAATAATATGGCAGCTCCTGCTACTCCTAAACAATCTTGCTGATCATTATGCTATGTCAGTTAGTGCCCTGGCTGGAGAAGAAGGATGAAGGTAGAGGTGGGGATTTTATGAAACACTGTTGAATTCAACAAAAAGAAAAAAAAATCCAGAATTCTGAAATTTATGCAGTACCAAAGGCAAAGAGTGTTTCCATTTTATATTTTAGTATAGCTTAATTTTAAGGATGAGCAGTAGGAAAGCAAGAAAAGATAACCTTGCTTGTAGAAGGTTTTACTTTTGTTTATAAATGCTTATTCATCTTAAGAAACAAATCGTCTGGAACATTTTCTGAAGCTTTCAGCTTTCATTATAAACAGTGCTTCTCCTCTTTCTCAGAATATTCATGATGTGATGTTTGGAATGTGAATCCTGGGGTAAGCTGGCATAATCTGCCTGACTCCAGTTGTCTCTGGACTACTAAAAATGGCAAACCAGATGTGCTTTGTCACTGGGAGCACTATTATGACAGCCATTCATTGTACTCGAGGACGTGTATGTTGCTGGAACTTGGTCAGAGACCTTACTGACCAGATCAATGATTTTAGCATTCTGAAATATGGAGGCTGATTTGAAGAATTTGATTTTAACCAAATGACCAGGTTTGATCATTGGTTGATATATTTAGAAAAGATTGATTAATTGTCCAGAGAACAAATCACTCTTTTACAAGGAAAGAGGGACATCAAATTACTGAGGATCATGAGCATTCTAATCAAAGCCTGGCACTCCTACTTAGTAGTTTTGCGATTTTTGTTGTTGTTGAGTACCATTGAATCAGTTCCAACCCATAGCAACCCTGTATAGGGAGGGTTTCCAAGGAGCAGGTGGTGAGCTTGAACTGCCAACCGTACTTCAAACTGAACCTTGCAGTCCAGCGCATTAACCCGAGGCTGTATTTTTATTTCATGGAGCTTCAATTTCCTCATCTTAAGAATTGTTGTTGTTGTTAAGTGCCGTCGAGTCGGTTCCGACCCCTAGCGACCCTGTACAGGGTTTCCGAGGGTGTAAATCTTTACAGGAGTAGAAAGCCTCGTCCTTCTACCACGGAGCGACTGGTAGTTTCGAACCACTGACCTTAAGGTTCGCAGCCCGATTCGTAACCACGACGCTACCAGAGCTCCTTCATCCTAAGAATGGAGATGATTTTATCTTTTCCTATAGATTTGATTATAGAATTAAAGGAAATATTTTTCAATCAAAGGCACCTGTTAAATAGTGATGCTGGCGGTGTTTATATGTCCTGTTGGAATTTTAATGTTTTCTGTTCCAGAAGGGAGAACAAAGGAGCAAGAAGTCAGAAGGGGCCTTGGTGTACAACATGAGCTAGAAAAGAATCATAGGATTGGAGGGGGTTTGGGAGGTGGCTCAGAAGGATCAGTACTGAACTGCGAACCACAAGATCGGCAGTTCAAATCCTATACAGAGTTGCTATGAGTTGGGAGAGACTCGCGGCACTTAACAACAACAACAAAAGCCTCTTAACTGATGAGGATTTGGGGATTTAGGATTACGGAATGATTGGCTTGAGGTTCACAGTCGCATTTCAATGGATTCTATATTTTTCAGGTTCTCCATCCAAGCCCTCTTCATCTAGGAGCACATTTGCTTTCTTGGCTAAGTCATGTTTCTTCTGGTTACTAATGCGTTCTCAGCTCAAGAAGCTCTTCTTCAGTTTTTATATTCCATATCTTCTAGAGAGAGCATCATTAGTGTGTCTCTAACTGAGTTATAAATTAGTTCAACTTAGGTGTTCACCTAACACAACAAAATGATTCAAAATCTTTTATAACCTTATTCCTAATCATGAACTTAAGGAGCACAGTGGCTCTGTAGGATAAACATTTGTACTGCAAACCACAAGGTCAGGTGTTCGAGCCCATCGACTGTTCCACAGGAGAAAGATAAGGCTTTCTGCTTCCATAAAAATTTACAGCCACAGAAACCCTATAAAGTGTCAGTAGGAGTCAGAACTGACTCAACGACAGACACGTAGCAACAGCAAATCATGAATTTGAAATCCTGGTGTGGCATTGTAGAATAACCACAAGTTGCTGTTTCAAACCCACAAGCCACTCCTCAGAAACCATATACAGGGTCAGTGTGAGTTGGAACCGTTTCATTGGCACTTAATCCCAACAGTCATGAACTTGATGGCAATGCTTTTGTTTGTTTTGAGACTTGTGAACATGATAAAGCTCTAAGTAAAGTTTTTTGACCAGTTCCCCTATTTGGTTGAAAAATTTAGAAGACAACAAAAAAATACCACTATGGATAATATCCTACAACTAGGTAATAATCACTGATGATCAGAAAGTTGAAGAAAAAGTGGCCCTTGGAGATAATTATATTATTAATTTAAAAAAAAATAAAATTAGTTGTCTGTAGATACTATGATTTCTTGAACTTTGACCTTAATAAAAATGGAAAAGACTATATTATATGTTATAAAGAATACCATATATGTTGTCTTATTTGTAATTTATGACAACTGATTTATAATCAGCTGACAAAAGCAAAACAAAAAAACCTTGAAGATTGAAAACCAGGAATGATGACAATTTTGAATCAGCATTCCATTTAGAGTCAGACAATTTTGAATTCAGATTCCTGTTTTTCAGTGACTTGGCTGAAAACTTGGCAAATGAGTTGATTTTCTAGCTTCTATTATGATAAGCACTCAACCAAAGGGTCGCACTGAGTCAGAACTGACTTGATGGCACTGAACAACAACATTTTCATTTAACAATAGATATTGAGCCCTGGTGTGGCATTGTGGGCTAATGCATCAGACTGCAAAGTCGCTTGAACTGCAAGGTCAGTGGTTCAAGCTCACCAGCTGCTCCTTGGAAACCCTATACAGGGTCGCTATGGGTCAGAATCGACTTGACGGTCCTTAACAACAACAACAATTATTGAACGTGGTGCCCTGGTGGCGCTGTAGGGAAGCACTGGACTGCTAATTGCAAGGTTCATGTTTCAAACCCATTACCCGCTCCTTAGAAGTCCTATACATGGTCCGGGTATGAGTCAGAACAGACTCATCAGCACTTAACAACAACAACAACAGCATAACTTTTAAAGAATTATACCTGCCAGAGTAGTATTCTATGGTAATTAAAGAAGATAATCAAGTAAGTATCTTAAAAGATTCCCAAAACCACTTTTTACCTAAGAAATATACTCTTAGATCTCACTGGCTATGATCTGGTAAAAACCATTCCTCAAGCAGCCAGAAGAATGAGATATAATGGCTGCGGAGGTATGTTTTTTCTGCCGAAATATGGGGTGGTATCAGAAAAAGAGGATTGTATGCTGGACAAATAACCAAAAAGGGACCACCACAACACTTGTGTTATTATTTGTCTCCAGAGAAAACTTGGAGTTAGGTTTTATTTCATCTGAGTCAAAGCGAAAGCCTAGAGAATTCTTTCTGCTCCATTAATGAATATATTATTCCAGTGATTGATACAAATTTTCTCAAGTAAATGAAACCAATGTGTATTAATAATTCCTTCAATATACATCACTGGAACTGGCTAAAATGTATGTTTTCCTACAAATACACATTTGATAAATGGAAAAATGATTACCTGTTTTTACATTATATACTTGTTATTGGGTCATTGTGTTCTGAACAATTTAAGGAGAAGCTCCTGTTATGTTATTACCATCTGATATCAAATGATTTATGCCTTTATTCATGGGCAACCTTGCTGGTCTTTGGCATTGCATCCATAGGCAAATTAATGGACAGTATGGCCACTAAGGTTTATGCTACAAGCAATTCTTAGTGTCTGCAAACTGCTATACAAAGGCATCTAAGATAATATTCTAGAAAGATGTATTGGTTAAATGTTTGTATTTTTATAATAAAATTCTGCGATACTCATTGAGACTGTTTTCATGTAAGTCTCTTAAATGAAGTGGGTTTCAAAATCTAAATTTGCATTTTGCATTCACAACATATTAATGGACTAAGGAGTCTTTTTCTCATCTATTTTTAATTCTTTGTATAGATCACAGTGACAGGATATCAATAGTACATATCACACATTTAGCAGAAGATTGTTCAGAGCCATGATAGATAACTTGGAGTAAAAAATATTTTTTTCTGTGTTCGTTCATCGGAATTGTTTAGTGACAAACATGCATTGATATCTAGCTTTTCAATGTTTCAGATGGGAAAATAAACTCACATATGAATGCATTTTAAAGTCTACTTTACAGGCTATCATATGTAACCCACTTGTCATAAGTGAACTAACTGTCCATGTAGCCTTTGGTTTTCTCAGAGTTGAACAAAAGAGAAAAATGTTCTACCTCAATGAAGTTAAAAAAATGAAAAACAAAAACGGAAATTAGTGATACATTCCTAATCTGTTAGAGTGATTGAGATGGTAAATTCTTAAGAGGACCAAGGAAGTAGAATGGTCCTCTTTTACAAAGTATAAAGTGTATTTAAAGTGAGATTTTAGCTTTTTGCCACCATGCTTTTAAAATTCAAATTAGCAGTCACATTGTTGAGTGTGTATCACAGAAACTGTAAAGTCATGTAAATGACTAAGCTATAGTTTCTAATTATCTGAAAGATGAAATAAACAACCAAGTGGAAAAAAGAAACCATTTTGGCACTGTGGAAATTCCTAGTGATTTTTAGAAAAATCTAGAGAGGTAGTATTTCAATGTAGCCTTAAAGACACAATGCCATTATGTTATTTTTTATGAGTTTTCTGTTTCAGTACCAGGGACACACCATGCTTGTGATTAAATATTATGGGAGAATTTCTTTTGTTATTGCAGTTCTTAAATTACTTTTGCTGCCCTTCATAACAGTGTCTTAACTTAGTTCTGTTGAGGAGCAAAATTAGTTAAATAATATATCTTATGCATATACATATTTGACAAGTTTGTATTTTTATATGATATATATAGAGAGATGAGAGGGTAGCAAGTTGGATAGAGTGCAGAGAGAGAGCAAGACAAATCAGAGAATAAAAGAATCCTATAACCTAGCCAAGGTGACACATAGCATTCACCATTACAGAGAATGAGAATAAAAAAGATGTTCATGGCTGGATTGGAAACTGCATTAATTACTTTTACATTTTCTATCAGCTTTTGCTGTGTGGATTGAAGCATACTTCTTGTTGTTAAGTGGCACCAAGTCAGTACTGACTCACAGCAATGTTATACACAACAGAATGAAACATTGCCTAGTCCTGTGTGCTAACTTCACAATCGTTGCTATGCCTGAGACAATCCATCTTATTGGTGGTCTTTCTCTTTTTCTCCAACCCTCCAACCTTACCAAACATGATGTCCTACTTCAGGTACTGGTCCCTCCTGATAATGTGACTGAAATATGAGAGATGAAATCTGGCCATCTGGCTTCCAAGGAG
>NW_006408519.1:6995211-7019709 GCF_000296735.1 Chrysochloris asiatica
TGTTTTAATTTTCATCAGCTTTAGTCTGAACTTGGCATATGAGCAAGTGATGATATGTTCCACACTCTGCCCCATCCTTGTTTTGACTGATGATATAAAGCTCTTCTACCATCTCTTTTTACAGATGTAATCAATTTGGTTTCTGTGCATTCCATCTGGTGAGGTCCATATGTATAGTCATCTTTTATATTGTTTAAAAATGGTATTTATACTAAAAAGTCATTGTTTTTGCAGAATTCTATCATGCGATCACCAGCATCATTTCTATCAGCAAGGCCATATTTTCCAACTACTGAAAAGTCCTCTTTTGTTTACAGCCTTTGTGTTTCAATTGCCAGTAATTATCAATACAGCTGGATTGCATGTTTGATCAGTTTCAGACTGAAGAAGTTGGTAGATTTCTTTAATTTCATCATCATTGACTTTAGTGGTTGGTGTATAAATTTGAATAGTAGTGACTTTAACTGGTCTTCCTTTTAGGCGTATGGATATTATCCTTTCAGAGACAGCATTGTATTTAAAGACAGATCTTGATAAGGTCTTTTTGATGATGAATGTAATGCTATTCCTTTTCAATTTGTCATTCCTGGCAAGTAAACCATGTGATTGTTGGATTCAAAATGGCCAATATCAGTCCATTTCGGCTCACTAATGCCTAGGATATTGGTGTTTATGCATTCTATTTCATCTTTGACAATTTCCAATTTTCCTAGATTCATACTTCGAACAATTTATGTTCTGATTTTTAATGGATGTTTACAGCTGTTTCCCTTCATTTTGAGTTGTACCCCATCGGCAAATGAAGGTCCTGAGGGCTTTATTCCATTTTCATCATCATTGTCAACTCTACTTTGAAGAGGCAGCTCTTTCCCAGTTGCATTTTGAGTGCCTTCCAACCTGAGGCACTCATCTTCCTGCACTATATCTGACAGTATTCTGGTGTTCTTCATCGTGTATTAGTATTCAGTATTCATGCGCTGATAGTGTTCCACTGCTATTCATAAGGTTTTCAGTGACTAAATATTCAGAAGTAGTCCATCTCTCAGTCTGTCCTCATCTGAAAGCTCAGGCATAACCTGTCCACCATAGGTGACCCTGCTGGTATTTAAAATACCTGTGCCATAGCTTCCAGAATCATAGCAACTCACAAGCTACCACAGTGCAACACTTACAGACGGTGGTGGGAGCACATAGTCTTGCAAAAGCAATATAGAATAGTTTGAGCTAATAATTTGTACATTTTGTGAGAGGGAATGGAGTTAAGCTGAAATTTCATTGGAACCCATTCCTAGTGGTAAATCAAAATAAGACATGCAGTAAAGCAAAATGAAGCTCAGGTTTCAAAATGATAACCTCTCAGAGTTCTTTAATTGTTTTAAATGGAGACTGATTCTGTTTAGTATAAACAAAAAGGAATTCATTGGATGGATATGGAGGCATTCATGAAACTGGAGGAAATGTTGAAAGTAAGGCCTCAGGAAGTCTGGCTCCAGGACAGCTGCTGGGCTTTAAGGAGCAGAACATAATAAACAAGCTACATAAAGCACCAGTGCTGGGATGACTCCACTCTGGCTGGTTTTCATCCTAGTGCCATTGTGTTAAGACTCAGTCTAGAATTCTGAGAGAGACAATGAGTATGAATTAGAGGAAGAGCAGGGCATCTTCACTGATAAGCCCACAAAGAATATGTTTAATGGACCTGAAGAGTTACCTCAAAGCCTAATATGCTGCTAACCAAAAAAGAATATCTGTGGAGTGGGCATATTCAACTGACGATGGATCTAGATGGAGAAACTTAAAGGAAAGATAAAAACCTGAATGTACTATCTGAACAGTATCTATATGGGAGATCTATGTGTGAGGTAGATAAAGCAACACTGAGAATCTAAACACCAAACTCGTGGCCAGTCTAATCTATTCTGACTCATAGTGACCATGTAGGAGAGACAAGAACTGCCTCACAGGTTTTCCAAGATTATCATCTCTTACAAACTGCTGAATCTTCCTCCAAGGAACTCTGGTATCATAGTGGTTATGAGTCGGGCTGCTAACCTCAACGTCAGCAGTTTGAAACTACTACCAGCCATTCTGCAGGAGAAGGATGAGACTTTCTGCTTCCATGAACATTTACAGCCTCAGAAACCTTATGCAGGGTTGCTATGAGCTGGAACCTACTCTAAGGTACACCACCACCACCACCACATCTTTCTCCTGACCTTTCAGTTTGGTGCTGAGCACTTAATCACTGCCTCACCTGAGTTCCTTACACTGAGACTGTTAAATGCCATTGAGTCAGTTCAGACTCATAATGATCTGGTATAGGGTGTCTGATGGGTTGGTGGGTTTGAACCGCTGGCCTTGCAATTAGAAGTCTAGTGCTTATCCTACAGTGTCACACCAAGACTTTACAATGAGAATTGGTAGGTCTAAAACAAAAGAGGTGATAAAGGTTGCCTAAAATTGGGCAGTTCAAACCTACTCATTGGCACTATAGAAGAAAGACCTAGAATTTGCTTCCTTAAAGATTGCAGCCAAGAGAACGCTATGGAAGATCAATAGAACCGAACTAATAGCCCAGAAATAAATCCATCTACATGTGGTCAGCTGATCTTTGACAAAGGGCCAAACCACATCACATGGGGAAAAGATAGTCTTGTTAACAAATGGTGCTGACAAAATTGGATAGCCATTTGCAGAAGAATGAAACTACCCATATCTCACACTATTTATAAAAACAAACTCAAGATGGATCAAAGAATTATACAAAGCATCAATGAATAACAGGGATAAATTTCAGGGATCTGATACATGGCATAAATATACAATCAAACATTGCTGAAAACATACAAACGTAGAAAACAAACTAGATGACTGGGACCTTCTAAAAATTAGCCACTTAGGTGCCTCAAAGGATTTCACCAGAAGAGTAAAAAAAGAACTCACAGACTGGGAACAAATTTTGAGCAATGAAATAGACGAGGGACTAATCTCTAAAATTTACAGCAAAATCTAACACCACAACAAGAAAAAGACAAATAATCCAACTTAAAAATGAGCAGAGAACATGAACAGATACTTCACCAAAGAAGACATCCAGGCAGTCAACAAACATGAAAAAATACTCAAGATCAGTAGTCATTGTTCTTAAGTACCATTGAGTTGGTTCTCACTCAGTGACCCTGTGTCGGGTTTCTGAGGACTGGCTGATGAGTTTGAACCACTGACTTTGAGGCTGGAAGTTCAGTGCTTATCCTCCAGTGCCAAATCTAAACAGCAATGAGATGTCATCTCACCCCAGCATTAATAGCAAAGTTATAAAAAGAACACAAAACAAATGCTGACAAGGATGTGGAGAGACTGGAAACCTCACACATTATTGCTGAGACAATAAAATGGTGCAACAACTATTGAAAATGATATGGTGCTGCCTAAAAATGTTGGAAATAGCAATATCATGTGAGCCAGTAGTCCCTCTACTTGGTATATATTCCAAAGAAATAAGAACCATGACATGAGTAGATATATGCACACACACAACCCCATGCTCATCACAGTACTATTCACAATAGCAAAAAGATGGAAACAGCCTAAATGTCCATTATGGAAGAATGGGTGAACAAAGTTTGGTTCATACACACAATGGAATACTATGCAACATTAAAAAACAACAATGAGTCTATGAAACGTCTCATTAGAAGACATTCTGCTGAATGAAAGTAGTCTGTCAAAACAGGACAAATACTATACGAGACAACTATTGGAAAAACTCAAATAAAGGTTTTCATATTAAATGCAACGTTCTTTGATCACAGTCCTTGTGAGGGGAGAAGGGAAATGGTGATTCATAGGCTAGAGGGTAGATGCATGTCAGCTTGAGTGAAAGGAAAGGCAATATACAATAAGAGGGAGGTTGGCCAAAAAAATGATGGAGGCAGGGGTAGGCCTTCAAGGAGTGCAAGTGTTAAAGGGAACAGAGGCAAATAGTGTTATATACACAGTCCTGCAATACTGGTATAAAGGTAGATATGTGGATAGACACAGGCTGATGGGTATGAGAGGGAGAGTGGGAGTATACCCACAAATACATACAGGTATGATAAAGGATATCTACACATGGGTATTTACCATTACTATAAATGTGTTCATTAATATGGTGGAGCATAAAGGGACAAAGTTATGAAAACTTCTTAGACATCACCAGACACCTTGAGGTAATGAATCGCTGGGCTTGGGGGCTGAGGACCATACTCTCGGGGGACATACCATGTTCAATTGACATAGTCAGAAAAGACAAGTTTCTATGTCCTCCTTTAGTGAGTAACAACTGGGATCTTAAGAGCTCATGAGCGGCCATCTAAGGTGCAACCATTGGTCTCTCCTTGTGTGGAGGAAAGAACTTGAAGCCACTTGGAAACAATTAGCCCCGTGGGCTAATGGCCATGTGAACATCAGTCTCTATGACCTTGAGACCAGAAGAAATAGATGGTGCCCACCTACCACTACCAGCTGCTCTGAAAAAATTCACATTAAAAGTCCTGGGTAGAGTGGAACAAAATGCAAAAAGACAAGTTGTACAGATAGAAACTTGTGGAACCCTTGTTCACCCTTCAGGTCTGGAACGGAACTTATTCCATGGTTCTCAATTTTCAGCCAAGTCAAAGACAGGTGTATAGAGGGAATAATAATACTAGTGAGGTGTGCTATTTGAGATCAAAACAGCAACACTTGCCCAAGGACAAAGTTCATAAGGGCTGGGAAGGAAGGAGGAATGAAAACAAGAATCAGAGAGAAAGTAGGATAAGAGATGTTCCATGGAGGGGATTGCAGTCTCTGAAATGAAATGAAGTGTATGATTTGTTGAATGTAAAACTGATGATCTTGTGTGTAAACTTTTTCTCAATTCACAATAAAAAGTTATAAAAAACAAAAAACACTGTGGAGCACTTGTGCTCTATGACACATGGAGTTGCCATGAGTTAGAAGTGGCTCCACACTCAAGGGTTTGGTTTTGATGGTCAGTAACCTATTCTCTGAAAAATTCATATGAAGAAACAGTATAAACGTATATGACAGGGCTGATAATTATCAGATAAATATTAGAGGTAAAAAATTTGAACATACATTAATAAAGGAGACTCAGATTCAACAACAGTTTCGTTCCACAAATACTTCTTTTGTTTCAGTACCAGGCCTGCTGGTTTACTTCCAGAAATTAGCCAACAAAAGCCCTGTGGATTACAACAATCTGACCCCCTTGTGCATGTGGTCACCATTCTGTAAACAACTGTTTTGATGTACCATACCTAGTTTTCGGTCCCCCTTTTCAGATAATAACTTATCCACTGGAGAACTATTGGAAAAACAATTTGCTTTTTAAACTATGGATCATAAATGTGGCAAAAAGGAGATTATGATAAATATAATATGTGCCCCCTGAATGCTTAAAGGATAAAAAATATACTCTTGGAGAGAACTAGGAAGTATGGCTACCACTCTTGAAAAGTATAGAGTCCTGGTGTGGCACTGTAGGATAAGCACTGGACTGCAAACCCATTTGGACTGTAAGATCTGTTTGAATTGCAAGGTTGGTAATTCAAATTCACCAGCCCCTCCTTGGAAACCCTATACACAGCGTTGCTATGAGTTGTAACTGACTTGACAACACTTAACAACAAAAAAGATATAGTGGTACAGGGAAAGACAAAAATAAAAATGGGGTAAGTAAACATTTTTAGATAAGACACAAAAAGTATGAACTTCAGACCTTGTGGTTAGCAGTCCAATGCTTATTCTACAGTACCACACCAGGAGTCCATCATATTGTTAGAGAAATGCATGTTAAAGCCACAATAAGAGGCTGCTAAGCACTGGACTGCTAACTGTAAGGTCTGTAGTTCACACCCACTAGTGGCTGTTTGGAAGAAAGATGAGACTTTCTGCTCCCTTTAAGACTTACAACTTCAGAAACCCAATGTTGTTGGTAAGTGCCATGAGTCGTTTCTGACCCATCCGAGGGTTTTTAATAGCTGGGGATACATCTACTAGACTGACAAGGTGAAAACACCGATAACATCAAGTGCTATCAAGAATGTGGAACAACTGAGTCGAATACATTGATAGTGGAAATATAGCATGGTACATGCACTTCAGAACACAACTTGTTGGTTTCTTATCAAGTTAAATGCATGCTTCTAGATGACTCAGTAATCACATCTTTGGGCATTTCCCAGAAGTATGAGAACCTCAACACCTTTATCCTGAAAGGTGTTGAGGTGGCTTCTGAGTTGGTCCTCAGTACCTGTAGACTCTGTACCCGCCAGGTCACTATCTGAAGACTCAGCCAATGGTGGTGGTGGTTGTTGTTAAGTGCCCTTGATGGGGCCGGGGGCAGGGAGGGTGTCAAATGACTAAACTAAAGGAGCAAAAAAAAAAAAAAAAAACTATTTACAATCTCAGGAACCCTAAGGGGCAGTTCTAATGTGTCCCATAGGGTCACAGTGAATAGGAATGACTAGGTGAGAGGAGCGTTTTGGTTTCGTTGATGGAACAATGTTTAAAGCACTTGACTGCTAACCAGAAAGTAGACAGCTCAAAGCCACTCTATGGGAGAAAGAATTGGCAATCTGTACCTATCAAGATTACAGCCTGGGAAGCCCATATGGCAGTTCTACTCAGTCCTGTAGGATCACTGAGTCAGAATAGACTAGATGGCACATAACAGGAGAGATTAGTTACAGTGTGCAGCAGGATGTGCCTAGGTTATATGCAAATACTAAACCATTCTATATAAGGGGCTGGGGTGGTACGGATAGTGGAGGTGAGGTCCTAGAACTATCAACCGATGACTATGTTAGGATAGTTCATTTCATGTTGACAATTCCAACAGGAAGGTTTGGCCTGTAGGGTTGGTTTATGTAACCTCATCATTATATAACTAAGGATTTTCCTGACGTTACTACCATGTTCTTACTGTGACCTTGCTGATGTGTTCAAGTAATGAAGACCATAGTGAAGTCTGCCAAAGCTATTTTGACAAAAGTCTATTTACCAGTGTGTTCTAGTTTTAGGCTACATGGAAAATTTTCTAACAAATATTTGAGATTTGAATATATGTCAGTGCCAGGCACGTTGGTGAAAACTGGGGAGATAATATAAAAAGAGGCAGAGAAAGCATGGTCTCACCTGCATGGTGTTTAGAGTGCAATGTGGGGTGTTTACAGTAGACAGCATGCTCTGAATGCAAAGTATGTGGGGTTGGGAGGCTGTGTAGAGAGGGACTGGACCCTGAGAAAAGAGGGCCCCCCTTGGTGGAGGACTGGGAGAGACTGGGTTTAGGGGCAGGGGTAGAAGGAGTGTTCCAGGCAGGGGAAACAACTTGTTCCTAGGAGAAAATGAAAGGTGGTCTCTAGTTGGACAAGGGTGAGGCAGAGATCAAAGGGAGATGAAGAGGTAAGCAGACAATAGGCAATTCAGGGCCTTATTGTCAAAGCTAAGGATTTTAGTCTTTAAAGTCTTATTATTAAGTGCCTGCAAGTTGATTGCAACTCATAGCAAACCCAATGTATATATATATAAACTATATATAGAGTTTCCTGGGAATGGCTAATGAGTTTGACCTTGTGACTTAAGCCTACCTTGCGGTCCACTAGAAGTGACATAGTCAACTATCTTTTATTGATATAGAAGTGAGGATATGTATTTCCTTAACAGATAGCATCAAGCAAAAACAGGATGCCTACCAACTCACAAAAAAATGAAAAACAAGAAATCTGTTGTGAACATGACACATACATCACAATACGCATGTATATTATTATAAGTATTCCTTCACCTCTGGCCAGCAAGCTTTGGATTTTAATGCCAGGATTCAGTTGCTTGTTTCTTTGAGATTCTGAGCTAAGGAAATTCTAAACCACTTGCCTTTGTCATTTGCATGTTAAGACCTCTTTGTCATGTTTCCATTATGAAACACTATTAATATTATCTTCATTCTTTTTTAAAGATAAAAAAAAATCTATTAAAGTTTCTCTGATATTTGCTTGAATTTTGGTTGTCATAGTTTATAGTTCAGTTTATCATTTGTTGTTGTTGTTATTATGTTTTATTGAGTCAGTTGTGACTCATAATGACCCTGCATAGCGTTTCCGAGGAGCAGCTGGTGGGTTTGAACTGCTGACCTGTGGTTTGCAGTCCAGTGATTATTCTACAGTGCCACACCAGGATGAACTATGATTATTGTTGTTGTGAAGTGCCGTCCAGTCAATTCTGACCCATACCAACCTTGTTATATGGGTTTCCGAGGAGCAGCAGCTGGCGAGCTTGAACTGCCAACCTTGCAGTTCAAACGGCTTTGCAACAACGAATTAAATTGAATTGACTTGCAGGATACTCATTTAAATATGGCAAGTTTATGTATATTTAAATTTATAGAACAAGCTACAATTTGATTACTATAAATGATAGTTTTAAATTTCAATATGTATTTGGTCCTGTCAGCCTCTATTCAGAATTAAAATCTCTTTCAACTTTTATATTATTTCAATAAGAATGTAAAACATAGTTCAATTTCACTTAACAACAACAACCACCACCTTTGGAAATGGGAAGGAAAAAAAAAAAATCTACAAAGTAACCAAGCCCTTCTGCCTCATTTGTTTAAGAGCTTGCCTACTATCTAAAAGATTGGCAGTTAGAATCCATCCAGCAGCTCTTCAGGAAAAGAGCTGACAGTCTGCTTCTATAAACATTACTGTCAGGAAAACCTATGGGGCAGTTCTACTCAATCACATGGGGTCGCTATGAGTTGGAATCCACTCAGTGACATGCAGCAATAGCAGGGGTTACTCATTAGTGCCTTGTGTTATTCTGATGGATAATTAAACTTCTTGTTTGTATATTTGGAGACATTGGTCATGAACAAGAAGAGTACTGCACCCTTCAATGCTACCATCCCCAGGGTCTGTGTTTTCCAAATGTGTGCAATTTCTGAAGTTTTTACATGAAGCTAAAGCAGTATGTGGAATCCTCATGTGATGATAAGCACTTGACTGCAAGTTTGGTTGAACCTCAAGGTTGTTGGTTCAAACTCACCAGCTGCCCCTTGGAAACCAACCTATACAGGGTTACTATGGGTTGGAACCAACTCGACGGCGCTTAACAACAACAACAACAAAGCAGCAGTATGTGCTGGAAGAACTAGTCTCCACCTGTACTTAAGGGCTCATTATCAATACCCAATTTTTTATTACCTAGCATGCAGGCATAAAAGGATACTTAGTGATTCTGCATCGTGAAAAGACTTTGAACAGTTCTTGAGACAAATATTTTCAGTGGAGGTGATTAAGGCAGCTACAGGGAATTACTTCTGTGTGTGCTTACTGTCATTACACATGATGGCAGTAAGAATTTATGAGTTTAACCATTATACCGAACGACTTTCTCTCTTTAAATTTACTTTTATGATTATGTGTCTTTTGTCCTTTGTGGACTTCCCAACCCGTTTATCAATGTACTGAGCCATTGTGGTTGATGTGGGGCTGACCTGCCTCCTTGGCTCCTTTTATTCGACACAGCCAAAGTACCTCTGACATCTAGTCACAGTAATTTTTGCAAGGATGGGCACATGATCTAAGCTGCTGAAATAATGACAGGACTACCTGGGATTTTGACAGCACCAAAAAGATGCTTTCTTTTTCACAGGGGTTATATAATTGTTAGAACTGTTAGTACTCTTGAGCTGGTGCTGGCCATCTTTGTTATCAAATGAAGAAGACTGTCTGAAAATCAAGCTTGTCCAGGGAAAAGCAAAACAAGAGTTGGAGGGGCAGTATCCTGATAAACTTGTCTCTTGAGCCTACCATACCTGAAACCAACACTATTCCTGAATATTTCAGTTGCATGAACCCGCTATTTTCAACTACAGTTTAAAACTTGCTTGAGTTCGATTTGTGTTGCTTTGAATTCAAAGAATAAAAACCTAAAATCTGGCCATAAACTGTTTCTACGTTGAAGTAGGTAATAGCAGAAAGGGAAGGAAGGTCTGAAATGTCATCTGGAATGAAGGATTTGAAAAGTTTTGTTGCTCTTAGACGGTTTGTGAGTAAGACCAAAGACCTTTCCTCATTGTTGCTATTTCTTTAAATTGCATTGACTCTTTTAACAAAACTGCCTATGAGACTTAATGTTGTTATGCACTGTAAAAACAAATGTAATTGGTGGTTGGCTGGTTCCTGGTTATAGTTTTACCATCTGAAATCCATGGATACATTTATTGGTTATTCATTTTCTTATAGCAGGAGGTATTTTAGGGTCTATTGTTCAACAAATAAGGTATTACAACACCAGTAATGGTCTCTAACATGAATAACTAGATGAAAAGGACAAGCAGTAAAAATAACAAAAGATAAATTATCTTGCTGATCCTCTATTTCAAGTAACTCAGCAATGAAAGCCATTTATGTTCTCCTTTGGACATTAAATAGCTAGAGAAAATGAGTCAGTCATTTTGAAAGCAAAAATTCTGCCACAGCTTCATTGCATTTTGTATCCTAGGTATCTGTTTCACACAGACATTTGGCTTTTTTAAGACAGAATAGAAAAGATCACAAGATGCTAAAAAAAAAAAAAAAGAATATTTCAAGTGACCTGAAAAAAAAAAAAAAAAAAGAATATTTCAAGTGACCTGTGTCCCTAAGCAGAAAACTTGCAATAGCCAGATTTATTTTTAATAAGTAGCTCTCATGATATTTCTGATACAAATTTATGCTAGTGGCTTATTTGTTGTGGTTTCTTTACAAAGAAATACATTAAATGTGTGTAAATTAGGGTTTGTTGTTGTTGTTGTTAAGTACCATGGAGTCAGTTCCGACTCATAGTGATTCTGCACAGGGTTTCAGAGGCTGTAAATCTTTACGAGAGCAGAACACCTCATCTTTCTCCTGCAGAACAGCTGGTAGTTTCGAACTGCTGATCTTGAGATTGGCAGCCTGATTCGTAACCACTACACTACCAGAGGTGAGAGGTAGTTGGGTTATTTTTAAGACTCACTTTATCTAGCATTGGTGCTTGTCTCATGGATAATATGTTTTTCTAAGCAGGATTATGAAGTAAGTCCTTTTGCTAAAAATAACACCTGGTTATTAAACTATAAGTGGAGTCCTGGTGTGGTGATGTAGGATAAGTCCTGGACTGCCAACCAGAAGTTCAGTGGTTCAAACCCACCAGTCACTCCTTGGAAACCCTATACAAGATAGTTATGAGTCGGAATGGACTCAACAACAATAAGAAGCTATAAGAAGAGGTACTGTCACATGGAAATTCAGTGGTCACAAAATATTGTCTTTTAAGGTGTGGTCTGAACGGTCCCCACATCAGTTATGAAACATCTTAGTTAGCTCTCTGTCACTTAAAGGGGAAGATGCTATAAATACCAGTTCTCTACAGGTATCACAGTTCTGAGATGTTTATTATCCTTGTGCTGATGTAAAAGAGAAAATAGGTGTCTCCTTTCCACTTAAATTATTCCCAGTTAACTTCAAAAGAAAAACGTAAGACAAGAGCAAGTTGTTGTTGTTAAGTGCAGTTGAATTTTGGTACAATGACTCTGTGTATACCTTCCATATTCTTTTGTATTTTTTCATAGATGACAGATTCATTTAATAAAAACTGGTGCATCCCACTCACAAATATATATATATATATAGGTTTGACAGAAAAGATTTCTACATGAATTTATATGTGCTGCAAATATACACATATCTGCGAATGCAATAGAGTTCACAGGGGGTATAATTATGAAAACGTAATCATAACCAAAAAACTTGAGGGAATAACTCCCTGGGCCTGAAAGTTCTGGACCATAGACTCAGGGGACTTCACAGTAAACTGGCATCACATAGTCCACAAAGATAATGTCATATTCTTGTGATGCTTTCTGCATCATTCAATATTTTGCCCCTGGAGTCCTTAAATATTGCAGTTCGAGGATTGAATTTTGTCTTCAGTTCTTTCAGGTTGAGAAATGATGAGCTTGTTCTTCCCTTGTGGTTTTCTAACTCCAGGTCTTTGCACATTTCACTATCATACTTGAATTTGTCTTTCCTCAGTTCACAATAAATCTGTTCAGAAAATAAAAAATATAAAAAAGGAAATGGGGAAAAATCACTGTTGCCATTGATAAATGCTGTTAAGTCAGTTCTGATACATAGTGACCCCTGTATAGGATTTCCTAGGAGCATCTGGTGGGTTTGAACTGCCAACCTTGTGGTTTGAAGCCCAGTGCTTATCCTACAGTGCACACCAGTAGTTTGACTATTTAGTGCATTCATGACTTTATATCTGGAACTAACAAATACTTACAATGGCAACAGTATCATTGTCTGTGACTTATGTAATAATGTAATTTGTTAGTAATATAAAGATGGATTTTGGCAGTGACGTAATGAACCACTTTGTCATCTGCTGTGGTCATCTTGCATTGTTTTCATAATACCAATTTTCACATAACAACCTGGTCTTTGGAAACAAACCATATCAATAAGTGAAGATTGGGTGAGTAATCAGAAGATTTATTGATGAATTGGGTATTAATTATGAGGGACAGTTGAGGGATAACTGTCATACTTGTTGTTGTTGATGTTTAGACCCTTTGAGTTGGTTCCCACTCATAGCAACCCTGTATAGAGTTTCCAAGAAGCGGCTGGTGGATTTGAACTGCCAACCTTGCAGTTCAACCCAGCTTTGTGGTCCAGTGCTTATCCAGCAGCCCCACACCAGGACTCCTCATACTTAGAAAAGTGTTATTCAGAGTGTTGGTCTGGTAAATTTTCTGCTTGTATATTACAAGGTAAGAAACTTGTGCTAAAATGTAAATCAGCTACAATGCTTAGTTCAGCTGACTTTTTTTTTTTTTTCCTTCACAGCAAGATTTTCTCAATTCAAGAACATTGCACTTATTTACATTGTAGCATTACAATCCTTATTTTGTCATAGATTAAAAAGAGATCCCAGATCAGACTCATCTGTGGCCCTGACCTTGAGGAGCATTGATTTAGATGACCTAATCAGTGAAAGACATTATTGTCCATTTTTCAGGTTTACCTGAGTATGGTTCATTCTTAAAGAGTTGCTGACTTTGTACTTGTAAAGGTGTGCTGTGGTTGCCAAAGCTACGTGGAAATGCACTTAGATAAGTTACAAAATACTTTATGAAAACATACATTCTTACCTGTGATTTATAGCTTTATTTGATTTTGTTTTATTTTTTGACTGGCAGCCAAAAGTAGGAAATCAAGTTTAGGGAAGGAAATACTTTTTTTTAAAATAGCAAACGAATTAATGGTTATATAGTACAGACAACTCACCTTTATTTACTCTTCAAAACTTATCTATGCACTACCTTTCTCGAATGCTTCCTGGTCTTCTAATCATTCTTATTTGTGTGTTTCTCATGTGAATTTTCATAATTGAGTGTTTTGCTTTTATCATGGTATTGTTAGGGACCATTGAGGCTGTTTCATCTCATAGTGACCCCCAGGTAATAGAGTAGAACTTCCTCAGAGACTTGTTTTGGTTTGTTTTTACCTTTGAAATTTTTTTGTTGTGAATTGAGTGAAGGTTGATCAGTTTTACATCCAACACATCACACACTTTATTTCATCTCAATGATGTAGTCCCCTCCGTGGAACAGCAGTTATCCCACTTCCTGTCTGTGGTTCCTATTTCCAAGGTACCCTCCCTCCCAACTTCTCAGAACCTTGTTCCCAGGTAAATGTTGTCCTTTTGATCTTGAATGGTTGCCATTTCCATGGTGAGCAGACCTCACTAGTGTTGTTGGACCTCCATATACCTATCTACTGCTTGGTTGACAATTGGGCCAGTGGTCTCTTTTTGACCTGTAAGTCCGGTGTTTTTTTGTTTTTTTAATAATTTTGAATTTTGTTTTACCCTGCAACAACAGTGTTCTACAGGTACATACATGGACAGATACACAAGCTGGACTAATATGGGGGGGTGAGTGGGAGAGTGGTATACCCACAAATATATAGGGGTTTCATAGAGGATGTTTGTACATGGGTATTTACCTTTGCCACAAACACACCTATGAATATGGTGGAGCACACAGGGGACAAAATGCTGAAAACTTTTTAGACATCACCAAACACCTTGAGGCAATGAGTTGGTGGGCCTGGGGGCTTAGGACCATAGTTTCAGGGGACACAGTGGTCCACTGGCGTAACAAAGACAATTCTCTACAGCCTACTTTGTTGAGTACTGACTGGGATCTTCTTGCCACACAGAGTTTTCTTGGTTGTAATTTTTACAGGAGAGTGGGTTAAATCAGCAACCTTTTGGTTAGCAGTTGAGTGCTTAACCATTGTTCCACCAAGACTCCTACCTTTATCATCGCCTACTAAAAATCAAGAAAGACTGAGATACTTTTACCTGTCTCCCTTGAACTGCAAGTAAATAGAAGGAAGACTGTGTCTTCCTCTCCAATTCCCAGTACAATTTTGGAACATTGTAGGTATTCTGTTGTCTTTATATGCTACACTGGTCTGATCTAATTTCAAAGAAAAAAAGGATGATTTTATACCATGTTGAATATAATGATCAGTATTCAAATTTGGGGGTAACTTTTAGAGCAAAGACTTCTATGTTGTTGTTGTTAAGTGTTGTGGAGTCAGTTCTGACTCCTAGCAACCCTGTATAGGGTATCTGAGGAGTGACTGGTGAGTTTGTGCCACCATTTTAAAGTTCAAACTGACCTTGTGATTGAGTGCTTATCCTACAGCGCTACAGCAGGACTTCTTCAGCCAACCAAAATCTGAGGAAAATGATATTAGTTGGAGTCTCAAATGTAAGAGACTTTTTAATGTTTCAGTGAATCTCATGTAATGGGCCTCTTACTTATACCCTTTATAAGAGATCAATTGACACAAGTGCTAACACTTCAGAGATAGAAGACTCTGTATATCGATTATAATAACCTCACTGTAGGGCATGACTTACATAAACGAACAAACCTATGTCCATATTGGGAGTGTGGTAGCTCTGTAGGATAAACACTGGACTACCAACCATAAGCTCACTAGCTACTCCACAGGAGAAAAATGAGGCTTTCTGCTTCCATAGAGATTTACAGCCTTGGAAACACTATATATACAGGATCACTATGAGTTGCAACTGACTCAATGACACTTAGCAACAACAACAACAACAGTGTGCCATATCATTTGAGGTGGTAGGAATCTAGCATTTTCTCTTACTTGCTTCTTTAACATCTCTTGGAATTCAAATGTAGTATTTGCTAAAATCCCCAGTGCATCTAAGAATCTGATTATAGTTTATGAAGTGATACAAAGATTCTATGTTTCTTATCCTGGGCTATAGTCCCAACTGTTTTATGACCTTGGTTTTATTATCACTTCACATTTTTTTTTTTTTTTTAAATGTAAAAGGGTTTGGTTCACTTTGAAATATTTCAGTTCTAATCCAAATTATCTATCCTCTATCCCATATATAGAGAAGGAATGAGGGTACCTAAAAAGAATATAATTGTCCAATATGTTCCTGCAGAGATACCCTGGAAGGCAGATGTTCCTCTGTAGTGAAAGTAAAGCATTGGTACATAGTGTTCCAAACTTCAATTCAATTGAGCCACTTGAAAAGGAGATGTCAAAGAGGTTCTTTCTCAATATCGGTACCACTGGCTTTTATGAAAGAGTAACTGAGTCAGTGGTGGCTTTTTTGGCAGGTTACATTTTGATCTGTCTCTTCAATGCCTGTACAGCACAGTTCTTATGCCACAGATGAGCCATTGAATGCCTTGGGTTGAAATTTTGTACGACATCACTAAAACAATGACTCACAGTACATTTCATGTTGCGAATGATTCAGTGGTAAAATTAATTCAATTTTTTAAGCATATTAACTGAGAGATGTATGTGTGATAGAGAGGATTTTATACGTTGAATGGAAATAGAAAAATCCATAAAAAGACAGTAATTTAGAGGAGGCATCTTTTAGGTCACTCATTTGGTACTCACCTGCTCTATCTAAATGGAATGACTTATAAAATGAAAAGGCTTAAATACAAATCTTAAATAAATATGGACTGTGGAAACATGGTGGTTCCAAATCCTGCATGGTGAAAGGAAGCATTGGCCCTCAATCTGGAATGGCCTGGGAGTAAAGGAAGAGGTCGGGCTATGTTGTCAGGGGCTGAAGGAAGATACTGAAAGGTTTAGAATTCACATTTCTAAATACACATGATATATTTTATTAAATTACTTAACAATTTCTTTTAATTCATATGCATGGTCTTATCTCTAACTGTGCTTTCCCAAAACTCTATGTTTTAGCTACAAAGAACTACTCATATTTCTTAGACAGGTGTAACATTTTCTTCCTACATTTTGATTATTCTGATTTCTTTGCCTACAAGGATTTCAGCCCACTTTCTCCTTGACTCTGAGAAAAATCCGATTAAGCTTTTGCAAGTCAGATTTTAACTATCAAATTCTGCAAACATCACATTTCTCTTCTTTATGCTCCAAAAGCACTTTGAAAACTTGTCTTCAATATGTCTATCTCTTCCATACATCTGTGACCTAGTTTCATTCAACCACTATAGTCCTTAATTAGCATTTTTTTATTGTGGTAAAAACAATAAAGTATATACCATCTCAACAATTTCTACATGCACAATTGAGTAACAGTGATAACACACTTCAAGTTGTACAACCATTCTCGCTATCATTTTCTTAATTATTCTAGCATCATTAACATAACTCAATGTTCCTTAAGCAAAAACTCTCCCTTTCCAACTCCCCTGCAACCCTGGTAATCTCTAATTATACTTTAATAACATTAATTGTTGGTTTCTATATATTTGCATACTTCATATAAGTAGATCAGACAATATTTGTCCTTATGTGACCAACTTATTTAGCTCATGATGGTATTGTCCAGGTTCATCCTGTCATGGCATCCATCTGAACTTCATTTCTATTCATAGCTGAGCGGTATTTCCATATGAGAATATGCTACATTTTAAAAATCCATTGATCCCTTAATGGACATTTTGGTTATTTTTACCTTTTGGTGAATTTGAAAAGGATAGCAATGAACAATGGTGTAGATATCAACATGAATTTTTAAATGAAATAAACTGTGTCCGTAAGGCCTTCCATCTCTAGGAAAATGTTTCTGAATTAGAGTAAGGTGCCACTAAGCACATGGGAGGGTGTCCAGCACATATTAGGTTCTTAATAAGCATTTGTTAATTGAAAAATAATTGAAGTGAACTTTACAATACAGAAATTTTAATCCAATGTCATTAATAGAATGAATAGAAATGTGAGTGACAGAGACTGAGACTGAATGAGGTTAAAACCACAAAGCAAGGTTCTGTTCTTATCCATCACCCCCAGTTGTTATCCACTGAGAAGGAAAACACTTAGGGGTAGCTGGACCAGTTCCTCTTGGCTTTACTACATTCTGAAAATGACAATACAACCAACACACATAAATACTCTTCCCAACAAATACAGTATTAATATAGCATACTGCTATACTGTTCTACTATATTGTAGTAGTGTTCTTGTAGTTTTAAACAAAAACATTTGTTGCAAAAAGAGCATACATAGTCATGCTAACATTGGACTGGAACATGTGACTTGATTTGACCAATGGCATGAGGAAATAATTGATTCATGGTGACAGAATTAACACATTTGAACAGAAGCTCTTAGACCTATTTTGAGGTGCGCCCTTTTTTCTCTCTCTTTCTGTTTTGAGATGGGCAATATTCTAGATATAGCTACACTGTCAGCTGGATCCAGAGTGAAATGTGGTAAAGGACATGTCCAATTAGTGATAAAAACCCCTGTGGTTCCAAACAATTGAGATTTGGGGTGGGTAGTTAACACACCATAGACTAACTTATCCGGACTTATTTTATATATGTGGAAGGACATCATGTTTGGTAGATGGTCAACAAAAATGAGGTTTAAAAAAATATATATATTTTTTTTGGATAAAGGAAACAAGGGCAAATTGCGACAATTTGATGAACCTGACGTATACTCAGAGAGGTAGTTACTCTAAATACCAACAGAAAGGGAAGGAGTCTTCACATCAAGTATCAATGCTATCCCCTCTGTATACAGGATAGATAGGGACGGGCAACTTAGACATTGGCTACCTAAAATGAGGGGGCGATAAAGGCACGAAGTGAAGTGACTGGCTTACAAGGTTTCAAGAGGGAGTTTAGTTTAAGAGTATGGGGGAAAAGATAGAGTCCCCACTGAATAGATTTCATGTTGTCTAGATGGGTCTGGTGAAAAGAGTAGAAGTTTTGTAACAAAAACAGGGGAGTGGTTAATCTTACAGTCCAGAAACAGAGGACCCTAGGACCATCAAGAGAGAAGCACACAAGCAGAGTGCGGGACCTTTTCCAGAGAAGCAGCAGCGCCAGAGATGGAGGCAGAGATGGGGGCATGGAGAGGGGGAGCGGCTAAGGACTCTAGATTCATGGACTAAGAAGAGAGGGACTAAGCTGGTGGCCAGGAGGCAGACTTGCCGAATATGCCCTTTGGATATGTAAATTATTATATATGCCTGAGGGGTTTTTTTTAAAGCTAAAGTGGATAGAGAGAAATACTGTTAACTGATGGTACATGGAGGGGATTATAATCATTGTAATGAAACAAGGTGTATGATTTGTTGAATGTAAAACTGATGCTCTGCCCTGTAAACTTTCACTCAATCCACAATAAAAACCTTAAAAAAAAAAAATGAGGTAACCCTTCTATAAGATGGATTGTCATAGTAGCTGCAGTAAATAGTGGACTCAGATGTGCCAACAATTATGAGAATGGTACAGGATCAGGCAATTTTTTGTTCATTTTTACATGAATTGTAATTGGTTCATCAGCAAGCAAGAATTCGTATATGTGAAATTTTATATGTATCATCCTGGTATTGCTCTTTCTATAAGATAAGCACTAGGCATTATGCTAGCCACAAAGTCAGTGGTTCAGACACACCAAGTGTACCTCGGAAATGCTATACAGAGTCACTGTGAGTCAGAACAGCCTTTATAGCACTTGACAAGAGCATATTTTAGATAAACCCACACAGTCAACATTTTTGGGGGATTTCAGGGTCACTGGAAGGTAGGATAAGAAAGAGCCTAGACAGATTAGAAAAGGTTCTAATATTTTCTTATAAGCTGTTTGGTTTGCTCTTCTATCTTCTTAGAGTTGCTTCTGCCCTATGAATTAGAGTATATGCTTACTGATGCATATCAAGTAGGGATTAGAGCAAAATAAGTCCTTACAATATGAGGCAGTCATGATTAAAACAGTTTCTGTCTTTACAATACCTATGTTTTATGCAGTATTTTATAAAGATGAGAAAAAAATTAAATAGAATATGATGCAAAGGTGATAAACAGAACCAGAAATGTACATACATGGAACACACACATGCCTGATTTAATCTGGAGTGCCAAATGATATTTATATTTATTCTTTTATGAAAAAGAGAACCCGTCTTAGCAAGAAAACAAAACAAATGCAATTTTGTTGGTTGGCAGAGGATAAAACCAAACTCATTGCCATCGAGTCGATTCTAACTCTTAGTGACCCCATAGAACAAAGTAGAACTGCTCTGTGAGGTTCACAGAATTGTAAATCTTTATGCAGATAGACTGCCTCGTCTTTTGGGAGACTCCTTAATTTGGCTTTCTAGCAAAAACCAGCCATGTGTCTGTTCCATGTGTGTGCATTTCTGGTTCTGTTTTTCCACTTTTGTATCATCTTCTGTTTGATGTTTTTTAATCACTATAAAATACTGCATAACACATAGGTATTGTAGAGATAGAAGCTGTTTTCAACATAACTGCTTCATATTCTAAGGACTTATTTTAGCCTAATCCCTACTTGATATCCATCAGTAAGCATATGCTCTAATTCACAGAGCTGCAACAAATCTAAGATGGCAGAAGAGCAAATCATACAATTTAAAAGAAAAGGTTTTGTTACTGACCTACTAAATTTTATTGCAATATTTCTTTGCAAGGCTTACACTTGGTCCATGCCTGATTACAATTTCCCACATTAATAAATGTAATGTATCTGCCTGGATTGTTGCTTCTCAGGAAAGATTTAGTCTCCATGTTAAGCATCTGCTTTGTATTCATTAAGGACCCAGACCAGATTTTGTTTATTCACTTCATTTTGTAGATTTCTCCCTACTCCTTTCCCAAGGTGTTTTAAGACAAAGATTTGCACATCTCTGAGGCATCATTCTCAATATATATTTACATGAAATATACTATTTGAAAAAGTAGGAACTTGTATGGAAACAGCTGGCATAGTGCCTGACAGACAGCAGGTACTCAATATGTGGTATTAGCTCTGGCTTTCGGAAAATATCTGATCCAAGGCAAAATAAACTAGTACAGTAATAAAATGATTTAGTCCAAGATAAAATACAATTTAATTTTAAAATCTCAGGCCCCATTTGTCTAATATATATTTTCACACAACATATTTTAAATTTTTTTCACCACTCATCCGTCAGTTTGTCGTATTGTGATGGCTAATGTGTTGCCTTGATACTGGAAGCTAT
Organism: Chrysochloris asiatica; assembly: GCF_000296735.1. NCBI lineage: Eukaryota > Metazoa > Chordata > Mammalia > Afrosoricida > Chrysochloridae > Chrysochloris > Chrysochloris asiatica. The sequence goes on from NW_006408519.1 coordinate 7,015,849, forward strand.
GCCCCCAGTATTTTAAATGCTAGCAGAACTGCCCATGTTTTAGCAGAGCTCCCAGACAAAGACAGACTAGAAAAAAAGAAAGGTGGACAATTTCTGAATGTCTAGCCATTGAAAAACTTATGAATGGAGGAGCATTGACTGACAAAGTGCCAGAATGAGCCCCTCAGGTTGTTGGATGGTACTCAAAATATAACAGATGTTTGACAAGAGCTACCTTCTCAAAATAGAGTTGATCAGAATGATGTGAATGAGTACAACTTTTGAGACTTTCATTTGCTGATGAGGCACAATGTAAAATGAGGAGAAATAGCTGCTTAACATTCATTAAAAAATGGAATTTGGAATGTACAAAGTATACATCTAGGAAAACTGGTAGACACAAAATATGAAATGGAACACAAACCAACTCCTCAGCACTTAACAATAAACAACAGGTATTAGTGAAATGAAATGGACTGGTTTACTATACCTGGAATGAAAAATTGAAGAGAAGTTATGTCATATTCATCATTACAAAGAGCATCTCAAGATCTAGCTTGAAGAACAATAGGATAAGATAATGACCTGTGATAGGATAATGACCATATTCCTACAAGAAATAACAGCTAATACCACTATTAGTTAAATTGACACATCAAAGCAAATGATGATTAAAATGGAGATTTCTATTAATGTCTATCTGAAGTTGATAAAGCATGCAATCAAGATGCATTGATAATTACTAGTAATTTGAATGTGAAAGAAAAGAAGAGTAGTTGGAAAATATGGCATGATAAAATTTAGCAAGACCAATGAATTATTCATTGCAAATATCTTTTTAACAGCATAAAGGGTACTATGTACATAGACCTCAGAAAATGATATACACAGGAATCAAACTGACTACATCTGTGGAAAAAATGATGATGTCCATATCTTCTATCAATACAAGGCCAACAACTGACTGTGGAACATACCATTAATTTCTCTTATGCAATTTCAGGCTGAAGCTAAAGAAAATAAAAATAGTAGCTTCACTAGAGTAAAAATATTACCTAGAATGTATCCCACCTTAATTTAGAGACCAACTCAATAACAGATTTGATGCCTTAGACACTAATGAGTGAAGACCAGGTGAGTTGTGGATGACATCAAGAACATGAACAAAGCAAAAAGTCAATTAAAAGATAGGAGAGGAAAAAAAAAAAATGGATGTCAGAAGAGACTCTGAAACTTCCTCTTGAGTGTAGAGAAGCTAAAGCAAGTGGAAGAAATGAGGACTTCAAAGAGCTAAACAGAAATTTTCACAAGGCAGCTCTAGAAAAGAAAGCAAAGTATTACAATGAAATGTGCAAAGAATTGAAGTTCGAAAACAAAAAGGCAAGGATGTGTTCAAAATTTCTCATGCTGAAATAACTGAAGAAAAAATTTGAGCCTTTGCTTGTGATATTGAAGAATTCTATGGGTAAAATTCACCACGCATCTGGCAGTTTGTTGTTGGGTGGTGACTTGAGTGCTGCTCTGATACTTGACGCTCTTCCATTGATAATTTGAAATACCAGCAGGGTAGCCCATGGTGAAAAGGTTTCAGCTGAGCTTTCAGACTAATAGACTAGGAAGAAGGAGAGGCAGACTACCTGTGAAAGGTTACTCACTGAAAAGCTTACGAGTTGCAGTGCAATGTTGTCAGATATAGTGCTGGAAGATGAAAACGTGAGTAGCATCAAAATATTGTCAGTACAGAGCTGGAAGATGAGCCCCTCAAGTTGGAAGGCACTCAGAATATGACTGGGGAAGAGGTGCCTCCTCAAAGTAGAGTTGACTATGATGACAAAATGCAGTAAAGCTTTCAGGACCTTCATTTGCTGATGGAGCACAACTCAAAGTGAGGAGAAACAACTGCAAACATCCATTAATAATGAGAAAATGGAATGTATGAAGTATGATTCTAGGATAATTTGAAATGATCAAATGTGAAATGTGTGTGTCTGTTGTACCAAAACTAGGTGTTTTTGACTATCCTAACTACATATGTAGGTTTTGAAATCTGAAAGTGTGAGACCTGCTTTGTTCTACCTTTTTGGTGGTACTTTTGTTTATCTAGGGTCTCTTTCCTCTCCATAAAAATTGTTGTTGTTATTGTTAAGTGCCAACAAGTTGGTTCTAACTCATATATAGGGTTTCCAAGGAGCAGCTGATAAATGTGAACTGCTCACCTTGCAGTTCAAATTGACCTTGCAGTCTAGTGCTTATCCTACAGTGCCACATCTCCTTAAATAATGCTGATAGAATTTGGATTGTGATTGAATTGTATCTGTTGATCACTTTGTGTAATATTGACATTTTCATTGTGTTAAATGTAGGTTTTTCCATTTATGTAAGTATCTTAGTTTTTTGTAGATTTTTTCTTGTATACATATTTTGTAAGTATTTTATCTTTTTGAAAGCTATCGTAAATGGTTTTGCTTTCCTTAGTTCCTTTTTTGAGTTCTTTTTTTGGTGTAAAGAAATACAATTGATTTTTTAATGTTGGTCTTGTGCCCTCCCTCTTTGCTAAATCTTTCCGTTAGTTACAGTAGTTTTCTTACTGATTCTCTAGAATTTTCTATGTATAGATCATATCGTCTGCAAATAAGAGAGAGGTTTTCTTCTTCCTTACCAATTTGTATGCCTTTTGTTTTCCTTTCTTGCCTTGCTGTCCTGGCTTGGAATTCCAATACAAAGTTGAATAGCTCTGGTGATAGAGGGCATTCTTGCCTGGTTCCCATTCACAAGGGGAATCGTTTCAGCCTCTTTCCATTGAGATTAATGCTTGCTGTTCGTTTTGTGTATATGCCCTTAAATAAGTGTAGAAATTCCTCTTCTACTCCTAATGAGAGTTTTTTTTTTTTTTTTCTATCAGGATTGGCTTTTGAATTTTATCAAATGCCTTTCTGTGTAATTGATATGATCAATGCCCCTGACCCTCCTCCCCACTTTGTTTCATTTATGTAGCGGATTAAGTTGATTATTGAACCATAATTGCATGTTGTTGTTGTTGTTGTTGTTGTTGTTGTTATGTGCTGGGAAGTCGGTTCCGACTCATAGCAACCCTGCACACAGTTTCCAAGGCTGTAAATCTTTACGGGAGCAGAACACCTCATCTTTCTCCCGTGGAACAACTGGTAGTTTCGAACGGCTGACCTTGCGGTTCGCAGACCGATTCATAACCACTATACTTAGTATGAATCCCACTTGGTCACTTTGTATGATTTTTTAAGTGTGTTTTTGGATTCTTTTGGCTAGGATTTTTGAATCTCTGTTCGTGAGGAATATTAGTCTGAGTCCTGGTGTGGCTCTGTAGGTTAATGCGCCAGACTGCAAAGCCATTTGAACTGCAAGGTTGGCAGTTCAAGCTCACCAGCTGCTCCTTGGAAACCTTATACAGGGTAGCTATGGGTCAGAGTCGACTCGACGGCACTTAACAACAAATACAATTTTTTTTTTTCAGTGATGTCTTTGCCTGCCTTTGGTATCAACGTTATGTTTGCTTCATAAAATTAATAAATTGGGAAATATTGCATACTTTTCTATTTTGTGGAATAGTTTGAGTAGAAATTATGTTGGCTATTCTCTGAAATTGGTAAAATTCACCTCTTATGTCATCTGGGTCGGGATTTTTTGTTGTTATTGTTGGGGCATTTCTATGACTTTTTCAAATTTCCTGCTTTAGTCTGTTACTTTGGATAGTTAATGTGTTTCTAGAAACTTGTCCATTTCTTCTATGTTTTCTAATTGTTGCTGTTGTTGTGAAGTGCCATTGAGTCGGTTCTGACCCATAGCGACCCTGTATAGGGTTTCCAAGGAGCAGCTGGTGAGCTTGAACTGCCAACCTTGCAGTTC
>NW_006408519.1:7021255-7023779 GCF_000296735.1 Chrysochloris asiatica
ATATGTCTTTGTGGCTTTCTTTTTGGGTCTATTCTATCAAAGGTCTATTGAGCTTCTTGGATAGATATCTTTTTACCTTTTATGATATTAGCGAAGTTTTCTGCTAACAAGCCTTCAATTCTAATTGTAGATTTTTTTTTGTTGTTGTTACTCCTGTTTTGAAATTCTGATCACATGTAAATTGTTGCTCTTGATATTATCCTACATAATTCTTGTTGTTAAGTACTGTCAAGTTGGTTCGGACTGTTAGCGAACTTGTATAGGGTTTCTGATGCTTTTTTAATCTTTTCGTGAGCAGAAAGCTTCCTCTTTATCCCACATAGCAGCTGGTGAGTTATAAGTGCCAACCTTACATATCCTATGGAAGTACCAAGCTCTCATATAATTCTTATATTTCCACTTTATTAATTCTCTCTTTCTGATTTTTTCTCATATAAATTGATATTAAGGGATTTGTCTTCTAATTCACCAATTTGTTCTTCAATTAATTTGATTCCACTCTTTTGTCCTTCTAATGTGTTTCCTATTCCAAAATTTTAATGTGTTAATATTCTGAATTTTTAATTGCTGTTTTGTTTGGTTTCTAGTAGTCTAGTTATTTTAAAAATTTGCTCTTAAATTGTTTTCCTGAATTCTCATAAGTGTTGTCTATTTTTTAAAGGTGGTTTGTGGTTTCCTTGAGCTCTTCAAAGGTCCTATATATGTCTTTTGAATTCCTTATCACATCGTTGTCTTACCTGTTCTTCCTTGAGATTTTTCTGGTTCTTTATTTTGGTCAGTTGCTTATGCCACCTATTTAATTTATTTGATTTGAGGCTGTTTGTTTTGTCTGAGGTATTATGGAGGTGATAGTTAGATTTTGGTTTGTTTCACTTTGACTTTTGTTTGCTCATTTTGTTTGTAACTAATGCTCAAAGTAGTAAGCAGGGCAGGCTTACTACTTTGAATTCTCGTTTGGCAGCAGTGGGTTGCTCCCCCCTGGAATCCAGGTGGGCAGAATAATTGCAGGGAGTGTGTACCTGGGGCTTTGCTTGCTGGTTTTGCTGTAGGTGGAGTGAGCAGGTGTTTTCTGTCATTTGTCTTTGATCTGGAAGAGCAGGAGAGAGAGTGATGGCACTCACCCATTGGGTAGTTTAGGTGGTAGGTGTGGTAGTCACAACTGACCAGTGGGTAAACAGTGTTCCCGTTTGTGAGATGGGGTAGAATAAAAAATAAGAAAACAAAAAAGGGGATGAGGGAAAAGTGGTTAAAAATAAAGGAAGCAGAAGAGAAAGAGGGAAAAATAAACCAATAGAAAGAAAGAAAAATTGGGGGATAAAGAGAAGGGAAAACATACAAAAAAACAGAAACAAAGTCCCCCAAGTCCCAGAAAGGTGTTGCAGCAATGCTTTCTATCACATGATCCGAGCACATGCCTGTGGGTGGAGCAGGAACCTGGCGCAAGGTCTGTGTGTGTGTGTGTGTGTGTGTGTGTGTGTGTGTGTGTGTGTACCTCTGACTGCGATGGCTTGACAGGAGTCCTGAGTTGCCTGAGAGTGCGACTTGTCAATCACATGGGGCCTCAGGTGTAGCTCCCTCTGCTTGGGAATGGGTGCACTTAATGGTCACTGGAGGTGAACCAGAAGGGTGTGGGGCAAAGGGGCTTGTTCGCAGTCATGGGTTGGTGGTACTCTGGGGAGTATCACCCCCGGTAATTAGTAAGTAGGGCAGGGAAACCATGAGAAAAAAAGCACTTCTGGGTACAGTTCACTGGCATGGTCCCAGTATACTTCTGAGAGGGCTCAGTCAATGAGTCATTTTCTGTCCAGACTCAATGAGGAGTTCCTCCAGTTCCAGGCTCTTCAACTACCTCCCCCAGCCTTCCCCTTTGCATGGACCCCCAAACCAAATAACTAGATCTCTCTATTAGTGAACTGTTTTGTCCCCTATCCTGGCTGTCTCCTTGCTCTGTGGTCACCTGCACCACTGCTGTTCTCACCTGCTTCACTGACCTTTCCTTTGCCAGATTCAGCTCATATTCTGCTCCCCTTGTGTCACTCTGGCCCAATAGAAGTTGTATGAAGTTGGCTTCTCCCCACCCATGTGTTGCCTTCTGTGTCTCAAAATGGCTGGCTTCAGCCTGGGGCCCTGCTCCATTACGTTCCTTAGTTACATGTTTATTCTATCTGCCTTTCCAAATGGTGCTTGATCCAGTTCTTCATCCTCTTACTAGAGGCTCAGAATTTCAAGATAATCACCTGTATGAGTTCCTCTCTCTTTGTTTTTGAAACTTTTTCATGTGAATTAACTGAAGGTTTACAGAGTAGATTATCAGTTTTATAAACAAACCTTACACTTTCATCTCAATGATTGTAATCCCCTCCATGTAAAAACAATTAGCCCATTTCTGCCCTGTACTTCTTATTTCCATTCCACTCTCCTTGCCAACTTTACGCTCAAGCCAGTAAAGTTTTGCTAAAGGTAATACAGAAATGGCTACAATCATACATTGACAGAGAACTTCCAGAGGTTCAAGCTGGATTCA
>NW_006408519.1:7040199-7042411 GCF_000296735.1 Chrysochloris asiatica
CTTTAATATATACTTATTTTGGGGGAAAAAAGTAATATATAACCTCTGAAACTAGAAATTTAAAAACAAAGAATAAGTCCTACATATTCATTGACATATTTAGGAGGGGGCTTCAAAAAGTTTTAGAAAATGGAATTAAAAGATAATGGAATTTTTCCACTAACTTTTTGAAGCACCTACTTTATATGTGTAGTTGTTAAGTGTCATCGAGTCCGTTCTGACTCATAGCAACCCTGTGTAGGGTTTCCAAGGAATGAATGATGGGTTTGAACCACAGACCTTGCAATTCAAATGGACCTATGTCTCCTGTGCGTATCCTCCATCACACTCTTATTCTATATATATACACACACAAGTATATATATGAGAGTCCTTGTGTTTCATCCTATAGCGACCCTGTGAATAGGACTTGTTGAGTGACAAGCTTTACTGCACGGTGGTAGTAGTAGTAGTATGCTGTTGTAGTAGTATGTTGTTGTTATTGTTAAGTGCTGTCAAATTGGTTCCGATTCATAGTGACCCTATATAGGATTTCCAAACAGTGGCTTGTGAGTTTCAACCGCCAACCTTGCAATTCAAACTGACCTTGGGGTCCAGTGCTGATCCTACAGTGCCACACCCTTATTTTATTTGGGTATTGTAAACTCTAAGTAAATTCCTGGTGTGGCTCTGTAGGATCAGCACTGGACTTCAAACAATAAGATTAGAAGTTCAAACCCACCAGCTGCTCCTCAGAAACCCTATAAAGGGTCCTTATGAGTCGGAACTGTATCCAAGACAGTTAACAGCAAACTCTAAATATCTGTAAGTAATTTGTTTTGTGCTTGCTAATTTCCTCAGAGAGAAAACTCCTTCCTAATTAACTTCCAGCATTCTTAGAACAATGTAGGGATGGATGGAGGTGGTGGTAGAGGAGGGAGATCACTTTTCATGCATAGACTTCGCTAGGCATTTACTATAACGCAGTACCTGAATTTGCCTGCTACCTCTTATACCCAAAGTGCTCTGGTTCACTTGTTTTTAGGAGACTGAGCCGTCTATCTCTTGCCTGAGTATAGAAGCTATGATCATCTGGTTTCGCAGGGTTGTTGTTAAATGCCGTGGAGTCAGCTCTGACTCATAGGGTTTCTGAGGAAAGTCTGGTGAGTTTGAACTGCTGATGAACTGCTGACATGCGATTAGCAGCCCATGTTTATTCTACAGCACTACACCAGGAATCTTTGCTCAGGGAGGTGGTGGTGGTTCTCCACTATGGAGTCAGTTCCAACTCATTGTGACCCTGTATAGGGTTTCTGAGGTTGTAAATCTTTACCAGAGCAGAAAGCCTCATCATTCTTGCTCAGAGCAGTTGGTAGTTTCAAACTGCTGACATTGTGGTCAGCAACCCAATTCAGCCCACTAGCTCCCAGAGCTCCGCTTGCTCAGGGCGATGGAGTGGATATACTGACGATCAGCCAACCATCCTTTTTACCTCATTCACACCACTACCTTCAAATAAACAAGATGCCCCCAATTCTTTTTCAAAGATTCTAACAAGTGAATTTGCTTCTTTCATGGCAATGCCTCCTCCACACCCTTTCTTGGCATTAGACTTTTTTTTTTTTCTGCTCTGCTAAGTCAGTTATACCTGATTATTTTCTTTCCAGCATTCATGATTTGTTCTCTCTGTTTGTGGTTGTTTACCTATTTTCATTATTTTTCGGGGTCCTGGTGTCGTGCTGTGGGATAATGCACTGCACTGCAAAGTAGGTTTGAGGTATAGAGTTGGCGGTTCAGATTCACTAGCCACTTCTTGGAAACCCTATACAGGGTCACTATGATTCAGAACTGACTGGACAGTAGAGTATAGAGTGCGGTGGCTCTATTCTGTAAACACAGGACTGTGAGCCCACCAGCCGCTCTATAGGAGAAAGATGAAGCTTTCCCCTGTCCTGAAGATTTAAATCCCTATGAGTCAGAACTGATGGCACCTAACAACAACAAAACATTCCCCTTTTAACATCTTAATTATTACTTATATGAGACAATACAAGGAAACTATAGTTAACTTATTTGACTGTGAGACTTAACATTGATCATAAAATTGTAGTACCATATTTCTTTACAAATGATACACGTGTCATATGGATTTTGCAATCTGTGCAACCTACTCATGCATTAGTTTTCTATGTGCACTAAGTGTATTTTATGTGTGTGTTATTTATTTTTGTGG
>NW_006408519.1:7043766-7066064 GCF_000296735.1 Chrysochloris asiatica
GCTTTCTGCTCCCGTAAAGATTTACAGCACGGAAACTCTGTACAGGGTCGCTATGAGTCAGAACCGACTCCATGGCACATAACAACAACAACAATTAAACAAATTACTCCATAGCTTCAAGAAATCTAATAGCTTCAAGAAAGAAATATTGATCATAGCACATCATTCCTGTGGTCAAGACTTTAGGAGTGGCTTAGGTGAATGCTTCTGATTTGGGGGTTTCTCCCCAGATTGACTCAGTTTGCCAGACGGTACTGCCTTCATCTGAAGGCTTGCCTTTGGAGTCTGCTTCCAAGAAGTGTCATTCATATGGTGCTGCTGGTTGGTTGTCCTCATGACTGTCCTCAAAACAAGACACAAGTTATAATGTCTCCTGTATCCTAGCCGTAAATACTACACTTTGTCATTTCTATAGCATTCTGTTAGTGAAAGCAGTGACCCTCACTTGTTGTGGGAAAAGATGCACAAAAGGTTGAATACTACAAGGCAAGAATCACTACAGGCCACAATGTCTACCACACTGAATATTATCCAAACTCCAAACTAATACCCAAGCTTGAATGATTCAGATTGGTACCTTCTTTTAAATTCAGTCTTACGGTGTTGCTTCTGAAAAATAAAAATAAAATATGTTTGTTTCTTGAAAGCTATTTACAAAACTTAAATTAACCCACCAACTTATATAATTTTTTATGTAATATGAATTTAGTTGTTAGCTAATTAATCTGAGGACTCTATAAAGAGCAGCCAGATTGTGTGTGTGGCTGGTGTTTCTTCTGGTTAGGCCAGGTACACGTACTGACACCAGAATACGGACTTGTGTCTAGAAGAGCCAATCCTTTGTACTGTAGAAAGTATTTTGGAGAGATGTATTTATTTACTTTTTGAAAGTTGTTGCTACTTTCATGTGATCATCATGATTAATGTAATTAACATCACTAAATTTACCTGAAAAAATGTTGAATTGGCAAATGTTTTAGGTATAAGGCGGCTTCAACATGTTCATGGAAAAATAGAATTGAAAGATAATGATGTTTTCCCATGAATTCTTTGAAGCCCCCTCATATATTTTTACCAAAGAAAGGAAGGAGGAAAAGAAGCAAGTAATCTTTAAGAGCATCAGTGGACACTCAACAAAGAGACTTCTAAGGAGGGTTAAGGAGAATTGTGAATTTTTCATTCAGTATGCATGTTTGGTAAGGTGGAGGGTCAGAGAAAAAGAGGAGACCCCAGCGATATGGTTTGGCAAAGTGGTAGTATCAATGGGCTCAAGCGTGGTAACAGTTGTGAGGTTGGTCCAGGACCGGGCAGTGTTTTGTTCTGTTGTACATAGGGTCGCTATGAGTTGGTACTGACTCGATGGCACCTAACAACAACAACAATGCATCCATTTGTATTTTTTATCTTAAGGCTCCATGTAATCATAATGATGTGTGAAATATATCAGGAGGATGAAATACTGGCTCCTTATTGAGAAATGGTTATTATTATGAGGACCTGTCTTTTAGCTTGATGGAGACTTACTATTTCCTTATGTCATTATTTTGGAACTACAGGTTTATTCCGGAATTTTTCAAATTCCCTAACTGCATAAATTTTGGGAGAAGTTGTCATTTTTATTATTTTAAATTCACTGGGAATCAATGTAATTAGTGTCCAGCATATTCTGTCTTGCTGTTGATTTCAGAAACATGTAAATGAGGCACACTGTTTTTCATGGTCATCTGACTTTCATTGGAGTGTTTTGGATTTAATGAGATTTTCCTAAGTTGTTCAACAGTAAGGTAATTCCACAGTCAGCACCCAAGCTCGTAGTAGTCAAGAAATCAAAAAATGAATTGCACTGGGCAAATCTGCTGCAAAAGATAACTTTAAAATTAAAGAACAGAGATGTTACACTGAGAACTAAGGTGCACCTGCCCCCAAGTCATGGTACTTTCAGTTTCCTCATATGCATGTAAAAGGTGCACTGTGAATAAGAAAGACTAAAGAATTGATGCCTTTGAATTATGTTGGTGAAGAATGTTGACTATACTGTGGATTTCTAAAGGAATGAACAAATCTGTCTTGGAAAAAGTACAGCCAGAATGTTCCTTAGAAGTGATAATGGTGAAACTTCATCTCATGTACCATAGACATGTAATCAGAAGAGACCAGTTCCTAGAGAAGGCATCATGCTTAGTAATATAAGGGGTCAGCAAAAAAAAAAGGAAAACCCTCAACCCACTGAATTGACAATGTGGCTATAAAAATGGGTTCAAACATAACACTGAAGATAAGAGTGGTACAGGACTTGTCAGAGTTTTGTTGTGTTGTACATAGCATTGCTATAAGTAGGAACCAACTCGGCAATACCTAACGACAGCAAATACAATACTCTGTCTTACCGTGGTGAAAGTGCTTTAAATAACAACAGTTATGAGTTGAAAGACACGTGTTGCTGTTCAGTGATGATGAGAACTTCCAATGCAGTGTAGGTTTGTTTTGGTTTTTGCCTCCCTCTTGCTAGGACAAAATGAATTCTTCCAGCCATATCATAAACAAAAGATATATTATTTCTGTGGCAGCAATTCATTGCCAAATAAGAGCCATAAAGCTTTTTATAGAACCAAAATAGTTCATGTAGGTAGGAAGTGTTAAGACTCATGCCATATGCTCTTCTAATTCTACAGTCCTCAACGCTGCCTTAATTGAAATTTCAGCATGTACCTTCATGCCTCTGTAGCAAGATTTTTCTGAAAAGTAAATAGCAGGTCAAAATATTATTTTTACTAGACATTAAATAGTGTTTTCTGTCATCATTTAACAAGGATTCAAAAGAGGATTGTTAAATTTTGGACTGTGTTTCCATACCCACTTGCAAAAATCCTCACCACTGAACCAATAAGCAACATTCTTATCAACGGAGAAAAGATTGAAGTTGTCAAGGACTTCATTCTTCTTGGATCAACCATAAACACTCATGGAAGCAGCAGTCAAGAAATCAAATGACGTATTGCATTAGGCAAATCTGCGGCACAAGACCTTTTTAAAGTGTTGAAGACCAAAGATGTTAGCTTGAGCACTAAGGTGCACCTGACCCAAGCCATGGTATTTTCAATAACCTCATATAAATGCAAAAGCTGGACACTGAATAAGGAAGACCATAGAAGAATTGTTGCTTTTGAGTTATGGTGCTGAAGGAGAATATTGAAAGTACCATGGACTGCCAAAAGAACAAACAGATCTGTGTTGGAAGAAGTGCAACCAGAGTGTTCCTTGGAGGCCAAGATGGCCAAACTTCATCTCTCATAATTCAGACATATTGTCAGTAGGGACCAGTCACTGGAGAAGTATGAGAGACGAAGTTTGGTCATCTTGGCCTCCAAGGAGCATTCTGGCTGCACTTACTCCAAAATGGATCTATCAGTTCTTTTGGCAGCCCATGGAACTTTCCATATTCTCCTTATTAACTGTCCAGCTTTCACATGCGTATGAGGTTATTGAAAATACTGTGGCTTGGGTCAGGTGCACCTCGTTTTCCCATTTACCTGCCAGAAGTGAAAAAAAAAGAAAGAAAGAAAACCAAAACAAAGAAAATATTGCCTCTTTCAATGGAAACTTTTGTCAACTTATTTCTTGTGTAAGGTGTCATGGAGCTGATTTCAAGTCCTAGTGACTCCATGTTTGCCATAGGAACCGGCCTGGTCCCGTACCATCTTCACAGTCATTTACTGTTTGAGCTCGTTGCAGACTGCATCAGTCTATTTCACGGAAGTCTGTCTCATTTTTTGCTGATTCTCTAATTTACCAAGATTGATGGCCTTCTTCAGAGACTAATCCCTCCTCATAACATGTTCAAAGTGATAGCATGGATCTACCTACCTAAACAAAATGGAGTCATTTAGTCATTAGGTCTTGAAGTGAGTTAAAGATTAGCGACTGTGGAATCTTTGAGAAGGATTATTGCCTGTTTGCTCCCTTTTCCCAAAGCTAAAATGCGTGAAGAATTCTATTGCTTTGTTGTTTTTTATCCAAAATGCTATCTTAACGTTAAACTAGATTAAGTGTATATCCAAACATAATTTATCCTATTTCGTGTGCCCATTCTTCACGATAGGCAGGATGGGCTTGAGAAGCTATTCTCACCATCCTCCAGGCTGTGGCTTTGTGTTAATAAAGATTGGATCGGATCTCTCCCCGTCGCTGTGACTGACTACAGTGACAGGTGGCAAGCCCTCGTTTCGGTTTGGCAACAAAAGTATGAGAGACAAAGTCATGCCATACTCACCGGAAAGGAACATTTTGATTTTACTTCTTCCAAGACAGATTTGTTTGTCCTTCTAGCAGTTGATATTAGATTCGATATTCTTCACCAACAACATAATTCAAAAGTATCAGTTCTTCGGTCTTCCTTACTCACTGTCCAGCTTTCATATGCATTTGAGGAGACTGAAAATATCATGGCTTGAGTCAGACACCATTTAGTCCTCAAAGTGACATCTTTACTTTTTAATACTTTAACGTTAGTTTAGGTGAAATCTAGAAAATCAGCAAAAAAAAAGATGGTTTGATATTCTACTGGATATTTATTTTCTTTTGCACAATATATAAAATCAAGTAATAAACTTGGTTTAAAAATGATATAGCAGTTACCCACTGTTCATGTCTGAGTTTTCCTTATGTATAAATCCATAATTTAAATATATGCAAATCATAAATGCCTTACCTGACAACAATAAACCTTGTGAACTGTGAACTCTGAGCAATATATGATTAATTAAGGAAATTGTTGGGGAGAATAAGGAGGAGTATATTTAAGTTAATTTCATCTTTATTAAGCTGACAGTTTGTAGTCAATAAAAATAAAAAAGCTGTCTTTCAGTTGATTTTTAAGACATATCTCACCTCACCAAGTTTCAATTGATTTGGAATTTTATGATAAATAATATTAATGTCCAAAATCAGTCTAATTCAATAAGTATAAACACTGTGGCACAATTCTAGAGCATACATCCTCCTTTAAACAATTAGTGGCATCTAATTTATGTTTTTAAAGTGTTGAAGAGCAAAGATGTAAGCTTGAGGTGCGCATGACCCAAGCCATGGTATTTTCAATAACCTCATATGCATGTGAAAGCTGGACAGTGTACAAGGAAGGCTGTAGAAGCATTGATGCATTTGAGTTATAGTGTTGGAGGAGAATATTGAAAGTGCCATGGGCTGCCAAAAGAACCAATAGATCCATTTTGGAAGAAGTGCAGCCAGAGTGCTCCTTAGAGGTCAAGATGGCCAAACATCGTCTCTCATACCTTGGACATATTGTCAGGAGGAATCAGTCACTGGAGAAGGATATCATGTTTGGTAAGGTGGAGGGTCAGAGAAAAAGAGAAAGACCCCCAGCCAGATGGATTGGCAAAGTGACAGCTTGAGTGGGCTCAAGTATGGCAATGATAGTAAGGTTAGCCCAGGACTGGGTAGTGTTTCATTCTGTTGTGCATAGGGATACTATGAGTCTTTACTGACTCAATGACACCTAACAACAACAACACCGTTGTGTCAACTACAACCCATAGATGCTCTAGAGGAAAGATTAGAAGAGCCCCGTACGGTTTCTGAGAGGGTAAATCTTCATGGAAGCAGACAGCCTCTTTTTCTTGGTGAGCAACTGATGGGCAGAACTAGTCATAGTGGGTGTTGTATAGAGGGGAAAAAAATCTGGGTTTATACACATTTGGGAGATTTTGAATGCATAAACCAAGTTAAATGGCCTCCTGTACTGCATGCAGGTCATTCCATAGCTCATGATCATGGTATATAACAAAGGGTGCATTTTATTTGAATCCAGGTGTTGGGGGTATATCAGGGAGAGGGTGTCTATGGAACAACTTTTGGGCAACAGGCTTTCAATGTTTCATTTATTGAAGTTCACTTTGGTTCTTGATCAAGATGTGATCTCTAAAAAGTGGATACTATGAACCAACATGCAATTTCCACCAGTGTCTATCCAATTTTAAAGAGAAGGCACTATTTTATATGTTAATTAGTGATGAAGATGAATATACTATGCCTGTGTTAAAATTAGCTTTAATTACCTCTCTACATAAGAAACAGAGTAGTTTGCTTCACTGCCATAGTTGAAGTTAAATGCATTCAAAATTTGAATTTACCTTTATAGGCTATGTACCTCAGATACATTTAAAAATTTTTATGGAACTAATCAAGTGCATTTATTCAGGAAGTGGCCTAAAAGTTTTACAAATATGAACTTGTTTAATGCGCACATCTATATATGATTATTGGCTTAAAGAAGCTCAGCAACTGGTCCAGGGCCCATCATTAGTAACACAGTTAAGCAGATATTCAAACCCAGCTGGCTTTCACTTCACACACACACTCCTCATTATTATCTGACAAGTGAAGTAGTGTTAGTGATAGAGTACTAGGAATCAGCTGTTAAATCTCATCAGAAAAATCACATCCTGATTTAATGTGGAACTATGAGCTTATAACTGAATTTTTTTTTAAGTCCGTGCAAACATTCTCAGAATTCTCTCTAGGTTGACAATGGCTTCTCATTTTAGTGATTAAAGAGTAAATAACCCTGGATAATTATGATTACATGATATGAAAGCTATATTTCTAAGCAATTTTTAATGTATTGTTGTTGTTGTTAAGTGCCATTGAGTCAATTCTGACTCATAGTGACCCTGTATAAGGTTTTTGAGGAGCAGCTGGTGGACTTAAACTACTGACTTAGTGGTTTGCAGTCCAGTGCTTATCCTACAGTGCAACACTAGGAGTCCATTTTATGTATAGGAAGGTATATTTTATCTGGATTTTGTTTTTAATGTCAACTTGTTAATTTCATATATCTTGGATGGGCACATCATGTACTAGATATTTTCTTCAATGTAAATTAGGTAAAATGATACGGATTTCACAGGACTGCTGTAAATATTGAATGAAAGAACTTATGTAAAGTACATAGCACAGGGAAAATATATATGTCAGACATTTGGTGGTTTTCCTTTTTCTTTCTTTGTTAGAAATACTTTAAATGTTTGTTACTGAGATTAACAAAATTTATTTGATATATTTTTATGCACCAAGATTAAATACCTGAGTCTTTTGACAACTCAATGACATCCTCCTGTCCAATGAATTTATAATTGAGATCTATAAAGCCTGACTAAAAAATACTTTAAAAAAAATTCAGTTCTTTTATCCTAAGATGCATATTTTCACTCATTTAACATTTCAGAAATGTTCAGACAAGCTTTTGTTAATTCACTGGTGCAACTTATAATCAGTGGACTTTCTTGTTCGAATCAAAGAAACATAGTAGAAAATATAACAGGTAATGTTTCAAAGAGAAGTTTCAAAATCTGTCATATATGCAACTCTTAGTTTTGCCATTCCATTGAAAGGAAAATGAAGCTCAAAACATCACTGTTGCCATGAGTATATAGAATGCTTCTGGTTTCATTATGGTAGAGGAGGCCATCTTCACCTATATTTAACATTAGCACCAAGTTCCACAAAGAATGGGTGCAATTGAACCGTAATGGCAACAAAAGGCATATAGGCTAGATTGAAAAACCTTTTTGCATATGTATTATTTTAAATGTTTGAAATAAACTGAAGAGTGGTCTTGAAACATATTTCTCCAAAGGCTGGAGAAAATACTGAAATTGTTACGGGTTTCATTTTACTTGGATCCACAATCAATGCCCATGGTAGCAGCCAGTCAAGAAATCAAATGTGTTGGCAAACCTACCCCAAAAAAACCTCTTTAAAGTGTGACAAAACAAAGATGTCACTTTGAGAACTAAAGTAGGCCTGACAACTCATGGTATTTTCAGTTGCCACATACATGTATGGGAAAACTGAACAATGAATAAGGAAGATAGAACAAGAGTTGACACATTTGAATTATGATGTTGGCAAAGATACTGAATATATCATGGAATTACCAGAAGAATGAATGAATTTGTCTTGGAAGAAGTACAGCTAGCATGTAGCGAGAATGGTGAGACTTCATCTCACGTACTTTGAATCTATTAGCAAAAGGAACAAATCCTTGGAGAAGGATATCATACTTTGCACAGTAGAGGGTCATTGAACAAAAGGAAGACCCTTAACAAGATGAATTGGCACAGTGGCTGCAACAGTGGGCTCAAATATAACAAGTGTGAGGATGGCACAGTACCTGGCAGTCCTTAGTTATGTTGTACATGGTGTCGCTGTGAGTCAGAACCAATTTGAAATCATCTACCAACAACAAAGGCATGTAGAAATGGATGATCTCCAAAAGTCGGTAGAAATGATAGGATAATAAACCTTGTAAAGAACCAGTGGTCTTAAATGGATTGTGTGATTATATAGTAAATTTTGTCAAATAAGAAAGCTGAATAGGGAATCTCTAGTACATTGGTATTACTGGTATGGATCACATTTGGAACAGAGTATGTAAAGAAGCATTTAAGAAATACAAACACCCATACTGAATAATTGTATCCTAACACATCTGTTGCTTTAGTTGTATTGTTGTTGTTGCTAAGTGCCATTGAGTCGGTTCTGACTCATAGCGACCCTGTATAAGGTTTCTGAGGAGCAGCTGGTGAGTTTGAACCACCAACCTTATGGTTCAAATCAACCTTGTTGGCCCAGTGCTTTATCCCACAGCACTACATTAAGACTCCTTTTGTTATATAAACATACATTAATAAAATATATTATCAAAGTTATTTTTCTGTATATCAGACAAAGACAAACATAGACAAATAAAAAAGGTCAGGGTAGATTTAGCCTTCCAGGATGGGATAGCTGAAGAATAACAAGATACATGCTACAGGAAGCCTGTAATCAATCTTTATTGAAAAGAATCTACAATGAAGACAAGCAGGGCTTTTTGGACAGTCCTAGCAGGTTACATTTTGCATTTCTCTGCCATTGTGATACTTTCCCCTTCAATATCTAAATAAAACATTAGCCTATGAATGCCTAGTAGCTGGGTGTATATATTTTCTGTTTGAAAAGACATGGTATATTTTTAAAATACAATATTATGGTCAATTTTATATACCTTAGTTTTTTATTATTTAAAAAATTTATTGTGTTAAAATATATATAACCAAAGTTTGCCTTTTTAATCATGTTCAATTCAGGACATTAATGATATTCCATGTTGCTCTGCCATCACTACTATCTATTTATAGACGTTTGATATCAACCTAAACAGAATCTTAGTACCCCTTCGGCAATAATTCTCATCCCCTTGTCTCCATGGCCCCTGGTAATAATGAATAAACTTGGGTCTATGCATTTGCCTATTCTCGATAATTATATAAGTGTCTCTTATAATGTTGGTCCTTTTGAATATGTCTTATTTTGCCCAGAAAGGTTTATCCATTCCACAGCATATGTCAGAATTTTAGTTCCCTTTATGGCTAAATAATATCTATTATATATGCACACCACACTTTACTTGCCCAAATTGTGTTTTTTTTTTCAAATATTAATGTTTATTAAACATGAGTGAGAAATTTAATTAAAACTTCGTGATGATTATTTTATTTTGTGCATGTAAACATTCAAAGTTTAAGTCTGATTTTAATTATTGGCCATAGTTCTGCAGTTTAGCATAAACTACAGCCTTAATGTGTATTTTCTTTTGGCTCATGTCCCCAGATGACATTCTCACTACAGTACCATTGGAGCAAAGCGGTCATAAAAAGCAAGAGCTCCTCTCCCATTACACAGCACATTGCTTCCGGATATTTCCTATTTACAGCAGCTGTCGAATCTAACTAACACAGCAGGATGACTCAGAATATCTTTCTGTAGGAGAAACTTCTCTCTCTCTTAGTTCTTTTCTAACTAAATTCGAAAAAAAAAGGGAGTTCAAGAATTTGTTCTATTTTCAAAACATTAAAACTTAGAAAAAAATGTATTTTGCATTCGGCCACCACAATAAAGTATATATCAGATTCTAATATACTTTCCTACCATAAAAGAGACATAAAAGAAAACAAAAACATAAGTCTGTTAGGAAAAAATAAGGTGGAGGGTCAGAGAAAAAGAGGAAGACCCCCCAGTGAGATGGACTGGCAAAGTGGCAGCATCAATGGGCTCAAGCTTGGTAACAATTGTGAGGGCCCAGGATCAGCAAGTGTTTCGTTCTGTTGTGCATAGGGTCGCTATAAGTTGGTACCAACTCGATGGCACCTAACAACAAACAACAAGAAAACACACTGAAAGATAGTAACATTAACATTATTAAGCTTTAATCTCTTTTACATATATTTTACATAAACTTGGTGATGGACTGCTTATATGAAAGGCCTTTCAAATATCAATTCAAGGTTGAGAATTGTGAAAACAAAACTCATGCATTGTTGTTAGTGCCATTGAGTTGGTTCTGCTCATAGTGACCCAGTATCATTTTTTCAAGGAGTGACTAGTGGTTTTGAAGTGACAGTCTTGTGGTTAGCAGTCCAGTGCTTATCCTACAGTGCCAACTGATACAGACATACATACATTTGAGAAGTATCAATTGTTTTGTTTTTCTGAATCCCCAAAATTAAAAGCTAAAGTAACTGATTAGAGGTTTTCCTTTGTGCCTACCCTAGAACTGATAAAGGAAAATCTAAGGAGTTTTGGTGTGGCATTGTAGAATAAGCATTGAACTACTAACTGCAAGGTTGGCAGTTCAAATGCGCCAGCTGCTCTTCAGAAACCCATTCATGATCACTGTGAGTCAGAACAGACTCGACAGCACTTAACAACAACATGGGGTCACTATGAGTCTGAACCAACTCAATAGCACACAAGTGTATGCAAGTGTTCTTTTTTAAAGCTGGGCTGTATAATACTTATTGCAACTGTAGTTTTGGTTCAACTTTATTTAAGCAAATGGAAAAATCATAGTCTTCTTTTAGCTAAAGGTTTTGTTTGAGGATTCTTCCTCGCTCACAATTTTTTGACAACTCTTCAGAGCTTCAAAGAAAG
Source organism: Chrysochloris asiatica (assembly GCF_000296735.1). NCBI lineage: Eukaryota > Metazoa > Chordata > Mammalia > Afrosoricida > Chrysochloridae > Chrysochloris > Chrysochloris asiatica. The sequence goes on from NW_006408519.1 coordinate 7,054,759, forward strand.
TTTTAACATCTTTGTTTGGCAAAGGCACTTGATTGTGTGAATCATGGATAATATGGTAAAGAATGTGAACTCCAGAGCACTTAACTGTACTCATGCAGAACCTGTACATAAATTAAGAGGCAGTTCTTCAAACAGAATAAGAGAATACTGCATTATTTAAAATTAGAAAAATTGTGTTTCTGGGTTATATCCTCTCACCGTAATTATTCAATATGTATGCTGAGCAAATACCAAGAAGTTGGACTATATGAAAAAGAATGTGCCTCAAGATTAGAGGAAGATGCATTAACAACCTGTGATATGCAGATGATACAACTTTATTTGCTAACAGTGAAGAGGACTAAACTGCGGTCTTTAGAATGGATTACATTTCAACATAAAACAAAAAGCCTTCTACCTGACCATATAAGCAACATCATAAAAGAAAAGATTTAAGATATCAGGATTTCATTTTATTTGCATCACACAGCAGTCAAGAAGCCAATTATTGCACTGTGCAAATCTGCTGCAAAAGACTTCTTTGAAGTGTTGAAAAGAATCGATGTCACTTCAGGGCTAAGGTGTACCTGACCCAAGCCATGATATTTTGCATGGTCTTATATGCTTGCAAAAACTGGGCGACAAATAAGGAAGACCAAAGAAGAATTGATGTATTTGAATGATTGTGTTGGTGAATAATACTAAATATACCATGCGCTGCCAGAAGAATTGGAAAGTCTTGGAAAAATTTCTGTTCAACCAGAATGCTCCTTAGAAGAAGGATGTTGAGACTTCTTCGTCTTATGCACTTTGGATATGTTAGTGGGAGTTTCCAGGCCCCGGAAAAGGACATCGTGGTTGATACAGTAGAGGGTCAGCTAAAATGAGGAAGAAACTTAATGAGATGGATTGATTGACACAGTGGCTGCAGTTGTGACCTCAAACATAACAATAATTGTGTAGCTGGGCAGTGCTTCATTCTGTTGTACAAAGGGTTTTCTGTGGAGTGCTAGTGTGGTGCTGTGGGTTTAATGCAGTGGACTGCAAGGTCCGTTTGAACCTCAAAGCCGGTGTTTCAAACCCACCAGTCGCTCCTCAGAAACCCTATACAGGATCACTATGGGTCAGAACCAACTCTAAGGCAGTTAACAACAACAACAACAGGGTTGCTGTGAGTTGGAACCCACATCACCTAACAACGTGTCAGATCTTCAAAGACAGTTTTAATTTCTTTGATTAACATTTAAGATCTTAAAAATCCTATTTTATTAGCCTCTTTTCTTACCACCATCCTCCCTATCACCCTTCTTCCTGTGCTTAAAACTCTGCCTTTTTTCAAGCATGTTATAATATTTAAGTTCTCATATCTTTGACATGCATCTCTCATCATTTCACTGTCTAGGATTTATCAGTTTATTCTTCTAAGCTCAGTGTAAACTTCCCATCCATGTGAAGGCTTCTTGTGTCTTTCTTTTGACTCCTTGTAGAATTACTTACTTCCTCCTGTGTTTCTGTACTCCTTTATGTATACACTGCATTATTTTTATAGGACATTTGCTTTTCTGCTAGTTTCTTAGTTTGCTTTTTTTTTGAGGGTGGTGGTGAGCAGGTACAATATATTGGTTATATTTTTTTTCTAGATCCTGAAAAAGCTGGTAAATAACTACTTGCCATATAGTCAATTTTGTCTCTTGTTGACCCTTTGTGTGTCAGAGTAGAACTTTGCTCCATAAAATCTTCTTGACTGTAGTATTTGGGAAACAGATTACCAGGTGTTTCTTCTAAAGTGCCTCTGGGTGGGTTCCAACTGCTAACCTTTCAGTTAGCAGTCAAGCACTTAATAGTTTGCTCCACCTACAGAATCAAACTGCTGAATTAATGAGCTGAATTATAGATTTATCTACATTTGTCACCAGTCATTATAATAAATGAGGGAGGAAATACCCCAAATCTCTTCCCTTTTGTGTATCAATTTTATTATTTAAATAGATAGAGGATTTAGATTGTTGGTTTTTGTTGTAGTTTGTATATTCTCAAAATAAATTACCCACTACCATGTTTTAATGTGGTCTTTATCCAACCCTGGTGGGCTTCATAAAGATTCCTTTCAAAATTATTTTAAGTAAAATATATCATACCATTTCTTTAAACCAATTGGTTTTCAGCCTCTCATTTCCATGAGATCTTCTAGCAGCAGTAATTTAGGGTTTGGTGTCTACCCAAAAGCATTCTGTTAGGTTGATGACATTACAATGGAGCTATGCCTAGAAAAAAAGATGGAGAACCTGGCGAGCTATCCTTTTGTCATGGAGCCAGAGAAAGACACTGAAAAGTGACTTGCCTTTGACTAAAGAAAAATCACATTCTACTAAAGACAACACATTTTCAGGCTAGTGAAGGCCCAACTTCAACTATGGAAAAAGCTATTTAATAGAAAAAGGGTAGCCTTTCAGAGAAGGAAACTTTTTGTCTAGGCTTATACTGAAGAAACCAAGGCATGCCTTGCCCATCTTGAAGTAGGGCAATTAGAGCTCTTGTGGTCCATAAGAGAAAATCAAACTGCAAGGGAATTTTAAAAGGCCTTTTCTTGTGAAATATGACAGTTTGCAGAAGCCTTTTCTTCTTCCATTTGCCCTTTCAATGAGGAAACTTATCTTCCTGACAAAAATTGCATTAAGCAGCAGCTGCAGCCATTTCCCTTAGGCAGCATTCTGGGGGAATATCTGAGAGAATAGTTCCCTGAAGATAAATGGGCTCCTTAGCAGCCTCAGGCAGGAGGAATAAAGGCAATCCTTTATTTGCTATGCTGTGGGCACTTCTGTGATTTGTGTGGGTAGCCCACATTAGAAAATCCACACAACTTTTTGATTAGTAATAGTTGCAAATCAGCAGTATTATCCTGGTTGAAGTTTAACCATAGGTTTTCATTCTTATCTCTACTTCCAAGTTGGAGAAAGTTTGGGGTATGGAATGAAGCTGTGAATCTGAATGATGTTTCCACCCGGTGACATAAGTTATATATATATATATACATTTGTACATCTTGTCAGTCAGTTGCTTCTAAAACTGTAGGTCTTGAAGCAGAAGTAACTATTACTGAAATGTAATGGATCTTGTTTAGAAGGAAATTTTAAAGGTAATTCTAAGTCCATCAATATAGGATTGACTAAGTAAATTTTGATGTAATATTGGGGTGATATGTTGTTGTTGTTGTTGTGAAATGATGTCAAGTTGGTTCCCACACATATTGAATCTGAATAGAGTTTCTGAGGCTGTAAATCTTTGTGGGAACAGAAAACCTCATCTTTTTCCCAAGGAGTGGCTGGTGAGCTTGAACCACCAATCTTGTGCTTTACAGTCCAGTGCTTATCCTGCAGAACCACTGCACTCTCTAGAGTGATGTGTGCAATGCTTAAAAACATAATGGCTTTATGCAATTATCTCCAAGACACTATTAGTTTAAGAAGAGTAAAGCCTGCAATCTTACCATTTATGCTTGTATATGCAAAAATCTTTCTGGAAAAAAATGAAAATATGGAATTAATAATAATGGTTGATAGTATGGAGGACAATTGGGTGACTGAAATTTAGGAATGGTCTTTTGTACCATGTTTATGCCAAAAATTAATAATAATTACATTTTAAAGCGAGAGCATAGACATAGGACAATTATGATGCAACCTCAAACCCATACCTACTGCCAGAGAATCAGTTCTGACTTCCAGACACCCTATATAGGGTTTCCAGCACTATAAATCTTTATGGCAACAGAGATCCTCAACTTTATTCTGTGGAGTAACTGGTGGGTTTGAACTGTGCAACCAACACTTAAACACTACAAAGAATCCTGATTACAGTGCAAATAAACCTTACTATCCAATTCAACATGAGGACTCATTCAAAACTATCACAAATATGACTCCTAAAGGCCTGACAAGGCAATATAATGTGGTGGTGGTGTGCCAGTGGAGTCGGTTCTGACTCATAGCGACCCTGTATAGGATTTCCGAGGCTGTAAATCTTTACGGGAGCAGAAAACATCTTTCTCCCGCAGAACAGCTGGTAGATTTGAACTGCTGACCCTGAGGTTAGTAGCCCAACTCGTGATCACTACTCTACCAGAGAGTCTTAGGAAATATACATGTTGTTGTTCTTAGGTGCCATGGCGTCAGTTCCGACTCATAGCGACCATGTACTGGGTTTCCAAGGCTGTAAATCTTTACCGGAACAGAAAGCCTCAGCTTTCTCCGCGGAACAGCTAGTAGTTTCGAACTGCTGACTGTGAGATTAGCAGCCCAATTCGTAACCACTACACTACCAGAGCTCCTTAGGAAATATAGATAGACTCTTACTATTTGTCTTGAGGAGGCTAAGGAAGCATTCACTTCCCAAGTCACATTATAAGACTTCCTTAAATCATCTCTCTGAAGTTCTGCTTACTTCTCACTCTCCCCACACATAAGTTCTTCTCTTTTTCAATGTCCACTTCTGCCTTCAGGATCTCCTTGTCACAGATTGAAGCTCCTCCAAGTATTTGTTTCTACTCTTTAACTCTAATCAGCCCTTAAAGACAAGATAGCAAAAGTCCTCCTTAGAAGAGAAATAGTGGGACTGCTTAATGAAAGCTTAATCTTTAACACGTTAGGCTGTCTTATTTCTCGTGAAATCAGTCTGCGTTTGTATTCTCTTTCTCTTCTTTGCCTCCTGTAGTCGCACTCCCCTGCCTTCTCTCCATCCCTCATGATTTGCTTACTTCCTTTCATAATTCCTGTTAACAGTGTCGCCTTCAGCACTGTACTGACATTTTTGTACGTGAGAGAAAATTCACGTAGGACAAAGAAAAGTGGGTAATAGACCGTTTAGAGAAGAATTAAATAAAAGACAAAAGAGAGAGAGAAAAAAGCCTGAAGATAATTAAAAAAAAAAAAAAAATCTATATCTATATCTATATCTATATATATATTTCATAGGAATCTTTTCCCCCATGTAGAATAATCGGCTTAATATTGTCTGTGAACTCTTTATGTATTACCATGTAATATATTCTGCTGACAATTTGTAATTCAGAGAAACAAACTTATAATTCAGAGAAGTGTTGACTATTCTTGTTTTGCTAATACTTTCTCTGAATCTATAAAAAATATCTCCTTCGTTAATTTGTACATTTTTCTTAAAGAACACTTACAAGGTAGCTTTAAAAAGTTTGTGGAAAAATGGAACTAAAAGATACTGGAATATTTCACTGTTCTTATTAATACAAATCCACTCCTGAATTAACCAGAAATATGACAAATGATATTAGATTTATATTTTTCTTCTGAAATGAAATGGTTTAGGAAGAAATCTGCATGTCTTACTCTATCTTCCAACAAAACACTTCCAGAGTAAGCCAGTCTTACAAATGGAAGAATATCTCCTCAGTGTGTTGAAGAATAAAACAGCAACCTGCATCACAAGTCCACTTAGATGAGGAAGTAGGGGGCCTTCTAGGGGGCTAGTACAAATCCATTACTAAAAATCTGACCCAGTGGCAAAGACTCGGGTGGTGTTGATGAAGTAGGTAGCCTGTTACTTTAAATCTTAGATCTTTTCATGAGGTAATAACTAGATTCTAGGGAGAAGGAGGATTCTATGTAAGAGTGTTTGCCTTAAGTATATGTAAAAACTGGGGATGTAGGCTTTCATTCTCCTCTATTATATAAAGACAATGTTGGACATTGTTCTTACACCTGCATCCCTAGTCAACCTAAAAGGAGATTTCAGGGTGTGGCAAATAATAGTCATGCTGTCTGACATGAAATAGCAATGTCTTTTAGAAGTGACAGAAGTACTGAGTAGCAATGACCATACTCAGGGGCCCAATGATTCTATGTCTAAGTGCAAATGATACCCAATGGAAGTTTTGGGATACCTGAAAGTTTGTGTACCTGTTAGTGGCATATACAACAATATGGTATAAATAATTACCTACCAAGGAAACTGTGGGCAAGCCACTTTCTAAACTCTACATCTGCTGTAAGAGAAGACTGGGTGGTAAGGTTTGGAATTTTAAACCTAAGTTTCTAAGTGAAGAATTATATTAATCAGTAGAAATTATCTGTAAAAATGCTTAAGTGGTTTTCAAAATGGAACTAACTATTCAAATGATCTTTAGTACTTGAATACACCAAGTTGTGTTATATCAGTTTGTTCTAAAGTGTCATATGAAATGAATGCTGGACTTTGAAGAATATGGTGCCTTTTCATTATTTTGACATTTAGAACTTTTTATTTTAGAAAAGAGGGCATATTTTATCAAGGAAATTGATTTTAAGTGTCTCTTTTTGAGGTAAATCATTTTAATTTTTAGCAAAGTAAACACATGCATGTAGGTATACACAATCCTTTTTATTCCCCATCTATAATGAAAAAAAATTGCTTTGGTATGGATTACACTTCATACAGAAAATAAAAATTCCCACTATTGGATCACTGAACAACACCATAATAAACAAAGACAATATTGAAGTGGTCAAGGATTTCATTTTACTTGGGTCCATAATCAATGCCCATGGAAACATCAATCAAGAAATAAAGTGACATATTTCGTTGCACAAATCTGCTACGAAAGACATCTTTAAGAATCTTGTAAAGCAAAGATGTCATTTTGAGGATGAAGGTGTGGCTGATGTATTACATGGCAATTTCAGTCATGTCAGATGCATGGGAAAGATCCACAGTGAAAAAGAAAGGCCGAAGAAGAGCTGGTGCATTTGACTTATGGTGTTGGTGAAGAATATCAACTATACCATAGACTGCCAGAAAAATGAAGTTTGTGTTGGAGGAAATACAGTCAAAATTCTCTTTAGAAGCGAGGATGGTGACACGTTATTGTGCTTGTTTTGGACATTATCAGGAGGGACCAATTCCTGGAGTAGGACATCATGTTAAGTAAAGTACAGAGTGTTGTTGTTGTTATGTGCCATGGAGTCGGTTCCGATTCATAGCGACCCTGTACAGGGTTTCTGAGGCTGTAAATCTTTATGGGAGCAGAAAGCCTCATCTTTCTCCCACGGAACAGCTGGTAGTTTCTAACTGCTGACCTATTGGTTCGCAGCCCGATTCGTAACTACTTCTTTCCAGAGCTCCTTAAAGCTCCTAGTTTTGTAACCAGAGCTCCTTAAAGTACAGAGTAAGCAAAAAAAAAAAAGAAAAGAAAAGGCCCTTAATGAGATGGACTGATACAGTGCATGTACAATGGACCTCAAACGTACCATCTATTGTAAGGAAGGCACAAGACCAGGCAACATTTAGTTTTGTTGTACTATAAAATGGTTGCTATGAGACGGAATCAACTTGAAGGCCCTAACAACAACATAATTTCAAAAATGTCACATTGCTTGTGACAATTTTCTTTTATGTCTAACTGCCAGATTCTTTTGTTGTTTTTAAACTTTTTATTGTGAATTCATTGAAGGTTTACAGAGCAGGTCATCAGTTTTGCATTCAACAAACCATGTACGTTGTTTCATCTTCATTGCCGTCCCCTCAGTTTAACATTTTTTATCCCACTTCCTTTCTGTGTTTCTTGTTTTCATTTCTCCTTCTTTTCCCACGCTTCATAATTTTGTTCTTAGGTAAATGCTGCCCTTTTGATTAATGCCATTGAGTTGACCATTCTATGATGTGTGTGCCTCACTAGTGTTGTTGTACCCTATATACCTATCTATAGCTTGGCTTAAAATTGAGCAACTGAGGAGAGTTCAATTCTAACACTGAAGGTTGACCAAGCACCAAATCTCGATGTTCTACCAGTTTTTATCTGATCAATAAGCCTGGTCTTTTATATGATTTTGTGCTTTTGTCCATATTCTTTCTCTACTTTGTCCAAAACCTTCTAATGTGATGCTTTCAGAGCAATTAGTGTGGTAGCTGGGCACCATCTAGTTCTTCTGGTCTCAGGGTCATGGAAAATGATGTTCACATGTCCCATTAGTCCGTTGGACTAATTCATTCCAAGCATCTTCAGTTTTCATCTCTCTTCTTTCCTCCAGACAGGGAAAGACCAACACTTGCACCTTAGTTGGCTTCTCCTGAGCTTTTAAGATCCCTGTCGCTACTCACCAAAGTAGGATGTAGAATATTGTCTTTGCCAACTATGTTATGTGCCAGAATTTTCTGTAATGATTTACATTCAATGTTACTATAGAATCTACCTTGATCAGCCACATATGAACTACTTTGTGGAGGATGGAAATTTATAGAACAATGTTAGACAATCTTAAAAAATTATAGTTTGAACCAGAAAGAGGTTACTTCCTGCTCCAGCTCCTTGATTTCATTTTAATTACAAAACTCATTTCATGCTTTTAAATGCTAAATTACTATAAGGGTTTTCAACTTCCTGTCTTTAATTCTAGCATTATCCATTATCTATCATGCTAATTTCTTTCCTGAATAATTGCTAGTACAACAGACACCAGTACAGAAATAGCAGAGGTCAGTATGCTTACCAAATGAGACTGTGATGTAATGCATAATTCATTAAATATATTCACTCATGTTTTCCATCATTTTCAATTGAAATTGTGCCTTGTTAACGAAGCTGTCCACATTGTTTTAAATGTTGTTGAATTCTTCAGATTCCCATTGTTTTTATATTTTTGAGAAAGTCTCTTTTTGTCTGTTGGTGTTACTAGCTTTCTTTATAAATGTTTCTTCCAAAAATAATGTCTTTGAAATTCAAGGTTGTGTAATAGTTGTTTACTCAGTGTCAAAGTTAATCTTTTGATAAGCAGAGTATAAATTCACTTCAGTATAGCCTATACTTGTTTCCAAAGAACATTTCATTATTTCTTGTTTTCAGAGAAGAAAATAATTTATTGCTCTTCTTGAATTTAGTCATATGAACTCTCTAAGCTTCTAATGGAGTTGTAGAAACTCCATTCAAATTGCTTAATCAACAAGGTGATAGAAAGCCTACTAGGTATGAAGTTGGTCAAACCACAGTGGATAATAGGGGTTCAAATGAAACCACTACAATTCTGGATGTCTTTGTATCACTTTTACTTTTATTGACTTCTGATCAAGGAATCATTCTCAGGCAACGCATGGCAGCAATGATAATCCTGTGTCAGTCCCAGATTCATATGTCCCGGAAAGCTAATATTCTAAAGAAAAACCAGGATTCCTGTCCCTTTAATTTTTTTTTAACCCCAGAATGACTGTTTGACCCTTCTCAGACATATGAATTTACAGCCTGAGTGGGTATATAGAATACTCTGCCTAATATGGATTACATACACACTTGAGGGAAAATTACAATGGTATGAGTAGAGGATGGGCAAGTCTCCAACATGAAATACAACAGACTCGTACAACAATGGAATATCCCCATCTCCTTTCTCTTGCCAAGTGTTTTGTCTAGGTTTCCTAGAGGAGCAAAACCAGTGAAAAGTGTATATGTGAGTTTGCATGCGTAGAGAGATACATAGATTGATTTACTTAAAGGAAATGGCTCCCACAATTGTGGGAGCTGGAAATCCAAATTGTCGGTTTCATGACAGGCTGATGACCTCCACTGACTCATGTGGTCACAGGGGCTAATGAACCCAAAATCTGCAGGTCAGGTAATAAACTGGTGGCCTCTGCTGGATGTTGTCCCAGGAACTGGACTCAAACAAAGAGGATTGCAGGAATGGGAACTTGGCCAGAACATTTGGCATGGATGCTGTCCACACCCCCAAGGAAACTTCTCTTATCAGATCATAAAAATACATCATGTTTGTGAAACCACCAAGAATTATAGCCTAGTCAAGGTGATACATGTCATTAATCATCATACCAAGTGCCAGCAACTTCTAACAATTCTGAACACTAGTTTCTTTAATTTTAGAATTGCCTTTAAGTGGAAATGCTAAATCTTTTAGAATCCTGAACTACTCAGATGCAATTATCCTCAAAAATCTGGAGTATGTTTTGCCCTTCACTGAAATGACAATCTCTTTCAGTAATTAGGTCATCTATTGAGTGTGGCACAGTAGGATAAGCACTGGACCAAAGGGTCGATTTGAACCTCAAGGTCTGGTGTTCAAACTCACCTGCCACTCCTTGGAAACCCTATATAGCTGCTATGAGTTGGAACCAACTCAGTGGCACTTAACAACAATAGCAACACTGAGAGCTACTAAAATAATACAAATATGCTAAATTTGAGTTCTAGTGTGACACTTTCAGATAAGTATGGACTACTAAACCTTGGCAACTCTATAAGGGTCACTATGGGTCAGAATTGACTTGGCGGCACTTAACAACAACAACTAAACATAAGGTCAGTGGTTCAAACTTACCAGTTGCTCCTCAGATACCCTATACAAGGTTGCTGTGATGTGGGACCAACTCAAAGGCACATAACAACAACAACAAATTTGAGTAAACTCTTTATTGTGTCTGGTTTTGTTTTTTTGTTTTTTTGTCAGAGAATTCATTTGGCATTAAAGTACCAAGAAATTAGGGTACACTGTGTATTTCAAGGATGCTGTTCTTTGATAAATTGGTATTTAAATGATGAAACAGTATTCTGATATGAATATTTCGGGGTCTTCTTTGAATTTTGGGGAGGTGTGTGATGCATTGACAAGATGAAGTTTTCTGTTCTCATAAAGATTTACATCCTCGGAAACCCTGTGGAACAGATCTACTCTAGCATACAGGTGTCTGTGAGTTAGAATTGGTTTGACTGATGTAAGTTTGGTTTGGTTTTGGTGATGCACTGATGTTTATGGATTTTTTTCCATTTATTTTATAACAATACAGGGAAGATTATAATGACATGCTTGTGTTGTACTCCTAGTCAGTAAAATACCTTTTAAATAAAAAAAAAACAAAACTTGTATTTAAAAATTAAAAACAAATTGAAGGATTAAAGGAAGTGCAACAGGACTCTTGGAAGTCTCTGGCAAACCACTGTGGAATAGGAGCAGACTGTGCTAGAAAATGTTTGGGGTATGTTAAACTTAAGTGTTTCTAAACAGAAGCATCCTGCTTTCTGTCACCCTGTTCAAAAGCTAACAATTTTGTGTTAGAATCAAGAATAAAAAGCAAAAAAGAAGATAGAAATGGAAACAAAAAACGCACCTGGGTAGGAATTACACCACAATAAAGTTCCCCATCACTTACCACCCTTCTAGGCATTTGATGGTCACTAATCCAAGGTGTGGTGCTGTGAGATAATGCACCAAACTACAAAGTCGCTTGAACTGCAAGGTCAGCAGTTCAAGCTGCTCCTTGGAAACCCTATACAGGGTCGCTATGGATCAGAACCGACTCGATGGTACTTACCAACAACA
>NW_006408519.1:7066686-7068332 GCF_000296735.1 Chrysochloris asiatica
TATGAAGAAAAACGTGGCATCAGGATTGGAGGAAGACTCATTAACAACCTGTGATATGCAGATGATACAACCTTGCTTGCTGAAAGTGAAGAGGACTTAAAACATTTGCTGCTGAAGATCTAAGACCACAGCCTTCAGTATGGATTGAATCTGAATGTAAAGACAGCAAAAATCCTCACCACTGGACTAATAAACAACATTCTTATCAATGGAGAAAAGGTTAAAGTTGTCAAGGACTTCATTCTTTTTGGATCAACTATCAACACTTATGGAAGCAGCAGTCAAGAAATCAAAAGATGCATTGCATTAGGCAAATGTGCTGTGCAAGACCTTTTTAAAATGTTGAAGAGCAAGATGTCAATTTGAGGACTAAGGTATGCCTAACTCAAGCCATGGTATTTTCAATAACCTCGTATCGATGTGAAAGCTGGACAGTCAATAAGGAAGACCACAGAAGAATTGATGCATTTGAGTTATGGTGTTGGAGGAGAATATTGAAAATGCCATGGGCTTCCAAAAGAACCAACAGCTCTGTTTTGGAAGAAGTGCAGCCAGAGTGCTCCTTGGAGGCCAGGATGGCCAAACTTCATCTCTCAAACTTTGGACATGTTGTCAGGAGGGACCAGTCACTGGAGAAGGGTATCATGTTTGGTAAGGTGGAGGGTCAGAGAAAAAGAGGAAGACCCCCAGAAAGATGGATTGGCAAAGGGCACCATCAATGGGCTCAAGCATGGCACCAGTGGTGAAGTTGGTCCAGTACTGGGCAGTGTTTCGTTCTGTTGTGCATAGGGTTGCTATGAATTGGTACCGACTCGATGGCACCTAAGAACAACAACAAGGGATTATCAGGGGTCTTGGTGTGGTGCTATAGGATAAGCACCGAGCTGCTAACTATAAAGCTGGCAGTTCAAACCACTAACCTCGTCTCATAAACCCTATACAGTGTCATCATGAGATGGAATTGACTCAGTGGCACTTAACAACAACAACAGAAATTCCATAGTCACTAATTGAAGCAGTGCTTTGCCATTGCTCCCTTTCATTTCCACTACTTAAATTTGCAATTTCATCTACTCCAACCTAGATTATTCCTTTCACCTTCTATAATCTTTCTGCTTTCTGGTTTGTCATCTCCAATCCATGCTTCTTTAGTGTTATGTTCACAGTTCTGAGATGCAAAACTCATACTGCTACTGTGGATATGTGAACTTATCCATGGCATCTATTCATTGACAGGGGAAAATGCCAATATTTATTTTAGTACACATGACCCTTTAGGACAGAGTTCGTGGACACTGGGAGCTGCTGTTAAATTATAGTCCTCCCTCTTGTTAGTTGGGTTACACAGGTACCAGTGTACACAGCTTCTCTGTATCTCAGTTTCCTCATCTGTAATACTAACTGCCTTCAAGTCACTTGCAATTCATAACAACTCTATAGGACAGAGTAAAACTATCCTATTGGGTTTCTGAGACAGTAAATCTTTATAGGAAGTGTTGAAGTAGTAGTTAGGTACTGTTGAGATGGTTCTGACCCATAGCAACCCTATGTACAACAGAGCAAAATACCTCTCAGCCCTGTGCCATCTTCACAATTGCTGCTATCTTGAGCCCACTGCTGTTACCACTGCCAGTGCAGCTCGTTGG
>NW_006408519.1:7069212-7071654 GCF_000296735.1 Chrysochloris asiatica
AGTCAAAAGCCTTTACATAGTTAATAAAGCACAGGTAAACATCCTACTGGTATTCTCTGCTTTCAGCCAAGAGTCATCTGATGTCAGCAAATATCCCTCATTCCACATCCTCACCTGAATCCAGCTTGAACCTCTAGCAGTTCCCTCCCTGTCAATGCACTGTTGCAGCCGTTTTTGATTTATCTCTAGCAAAATGTTACTTACATGTGATATTAATGTTGTTGTCAAATGATTTCCGCATTCCATTGGGTTATTTTTCTTTGTAACGGGCACAAATTTTGATCTCCACTAAGTTGGCCAGGTAGCTGTTTTCCAAATTTCTTGGCATAGACGAGTGAGTGCCTCCAGTACTGCATTAGTTTGCTGAAAGATTTAATTTGTATTCTTTCAATTCCCAAAACCTTATTCTTTGCCAGTAACTTCAGTGCAACTTCGACTGCTTCATTCAGTACCATTTGCTCTTGATTATGTGCTGCCTCTTGAAATGGTTGAACATTGACCATTTCGTTTTTCCATCTTCCTTTGATGATTTTTGCATCACTCAATATTTTGCCAAAATTTTCCTTCAGTATTGAAGTTTTTTCCTTAGTTCATTCAGCTTGAGAAATGCTGAATATGTTCTTCCATTTTGGTTTTCCAACTCCAGCTCTTTGCACATTTCATTATAATATTTACCAGAGCCGACCGTCTCATATTTCTCTGCAAAAACCACTGGTGAGTTTGAAACACTGACCTTGTATTTAGCAGCACAGTGCTTAACCCATTGCACCAGTACGGCTCTCTTCATCTGTAATAGGGAGATCAAAATACTTGTGTTGTTATTAAGTGCTGTCGAGTCAGTTCTGATCCATGGTGGTGGTGGTGGTTATCCCTGTATAGGGTTTCCAAGGAGCAGCTGGTGAGCTTAAACTGCTGATCTTACCATTCATACCAACTTTGCAGTCCAGCACATTAACCCACAGCACCACACCAGGACTCCAAAATATTTGTAGTATCTGCCTTATAGGACTAATGAGAAAAGTTGAATGTGACATTTACCACAGCATTTGGCATAGAAGTCAGTTATTAATAAACGGTGGCTATGCTTCTGTCTCTATCCCTATCCTTGGCCACTCCTTCACCTTACAACTTAAGGACATCAAATTCCTTGGTTCTTGAGTGTACTGTACTGTGCTGGTTTATACTTCTTGGCCTTTATACATATTAGTTTCTCCCATTTTACCACTAGATTGAATAGTTTAAGGTTGTTATTGTTAGGTGTTATCAAATTTGTTCCAACTCCTAATGACTCTCTGCACAACAGAATGAAATACTGCCCAGTCATGCACCGTCCTCAAAATTATTGCTATGTTTGACTTCCTTGTTCAGTGCTAATGATCTCATATTACTTACATTTACAGTACCTAACACAATGCAAGCATTTAGTTGAAGACTTGTACCAAATATTCTTGAATGAAGACAGCTCTTCATGCCACAAAATAAAATTGCTTTAGTTCAGCCTCACTGGCGGGTTGTGCAGGAGTCTCATTGGTATCCAAATATTGTAGATTAGGCTTCTTGGGATAAGTACAGTGATTTATTCACAGCCCTTTCCAACTCTGCCTTTGCCAACTGAAGTCCTCAATATTAAAAAGAGCAATAATCTTGTTTATAAGATTATAAATGAAATATTAAAAATCATCTCATGGGTAGAAGTTTCTCTGGACATTTTACTTTGTTTTTCTCTCTGCTGGAAGGGATAAGTGTTAAAAACTCCTAAATTATGACTTGTCTTCTCAGACCCTGCCTTTCCTTCTTTGAAGAGAACCAGCATGATTCAGTCTAAATGCAGGTCACCAACGGTGAGATCATTGAGCTCTGTCATCAAGAAATGATGAACTAGCGCCACATTCCTTTTGATCGTTGTTGAAACACTCAATTAGAATAAGCTAACAATAGTCAAATATATTATAAGCATTTCTTTTACAAAAATGTGGATTAGTTACTTCACAGCTTCGTTCAAAGACTTCGAAATAATAATAATAATAATAATAATTGTTGTTGTTTCAGTGTCTCTTCTGACATCCATTTTGACCTTTTCCTTCTTTCTTGTCTTCTTAATGACTTTTTTGCTTTCTTCATGTATAATGTTTTTGATGTCATTCCACAACTCCTCTGGTCTTAGGTCTTTAGTGTTCAATGTATCAAATCTGTTCTTCAGATGATCTCTAAATTCAGGTGGGATATATCCAAGGTCATATTTTGGCTCTCATGGACTTTTCATTTTCTTCAGCTTCAGTTTGAATTTGCATATGAGTAACTGATGGTCTGTTCCACAGTCTGCCCCTGGCCTTTTTTTCACTGATGATTTGGAGCTTTTCCATCTTCTCTTTCCACAGATGTGGAATCAATTTGATTTCTATGTATTCCATCTGGTGAGGTCCATGTGTATAGTTGTCTCTT
>NW_006408519.1:7072454-7074073 GCF_000296735.1 Chrysochloris asiatica
CTGTATGCTGAGCAAATAATCCAAGAAGCTGGGTTATGTGAAGAAAAATGTGGCATCAAGATTAGAGGAAGACTCATCTGAAACCTGTCCACCATGGGTGACCCTGCTGGTATTTAAAATACTGGTGGCATCGCTTTCAGAATCACAGCAACTCACAAGCTACCACAGTACGACAAACTGTGGTCTTCTCTGGTAGCCACAAGATAATCTTGATAAAGCAGGACCAGCTATTTTGAAACTGTAAAGAGAAGTATGAAGTGCTTAGAAGAGCCATGGTTCAGTTTAAGTATTTTTAGACTTCAGAGTGGTTTAATCTTGATGAGTTGCCTAGAATCATTTCAATGCTATAATCAGCTTAATTATTCAAGACCTGCTTACTACCTTTTGTTTATGAACTGCTACCCCCATTATTGTTTGCCCTACTTTATAAATATTTAAGTTCATGTTCTTTTCAGTCATCAAACAAAGAAACACCTTTTCTAATGAGAGAAAATGTTAATTCATTCTAATATTCTAAAAAAATCAAAAAACAAAAACTTTTCCCTAAAATTCTATTCATTTTATGGTTGATGTTGAGACTATACACAGCAAACAGGTACAGCTGGTGACATTGATAACATTCTTTGACTTGTTCAATCATTTTTACTCTCCTTTTCTGAGTTGTTCCTCTTTCATTGACATAAACTCACTGTCCTCTAAAATTCACATCTAAACTTTTGAGTTGCTGTTGTCAATTTGATCCCATACAGATAGTTCTTATGTGGCACTGCAGGATCTGCACTGAACTGGGAACCACAAGGTCAGCAGTTCAAACCTACCAGCTACCTGTCAGAAACCCTATACAAAGTTGAAACCTACTCAATAGCATTTAACAACAACAACCACAAGATAGTTCTTAAAAGATCATAATGCTCAAGGCAGATTATCTTTACTAGTTAAGTTAAACGATTATATGGTTTTAAGGTAACTTCAGGGGTTATTTTTGGTTTAATAGTGAACGATTGTTAATATTTTCAAAAGGTCTAGAGAAAGTTTAGCATTCAAAGAATATGAAATTCTGTTCTTCATTACCCTTTTTTGATCAGGCCTTTTCTATGAAGTCTTTGATCAAAACAATAATAATGAATAATAATGACAGCTGGGCACCATCCAGTTCTTCTGGTCTCATGTCAGAGGCAACAGTTATCCATAGAGGCAATTAGCCACACATTCCAGAACCTCTTCCTATTCCTTGCTCTCCTTCCTCTGTTGCTTCAGGTGAATAGATATCAATTGTTGTGCCTTGAATGGCCACTTGAAAGCGTTTAAGACCCCAGACACTATGCAACAAATTTGTAGGTAAAACAGAAGCATTAAACATGCTATTTGGCCAGATGCCTGGGATGTCCCAAGAAACCATGACCCTAAATCTTCCAAAATTCTAATCCCGTGAGATGTTTGGATGTACGTAAGCAGCCTCAGCAGCTACTTTTTTTATTGTCGTTGTTCAAAATATGCATATCATACAATTTAAAAAATCTTTTTATTGTGAATTGAGTTAGGCTTTCAGAGCAGATTATCAGTTTTTTATTCAACAAATTATACACCTCGATTCATCTCAATTGAAATCCCCTCAATGC
>NW_006408519.1:7074468-7079180 GCF_000296735.1 Chrysochloris asiatica
TGGTCTATTGGACTAATTAATTCCAAGTATCTTCAACTTTGTCACTTTTCTTTCCTCTAGACAGGGTGTAATAAGGTGTAATAATTACACCTTAGATGATGGCTCATCTAAGCAGGATGCAGAACATTGCCTTTGTGGACTGTTACGACAACTGAAAATGCTATCATATAACTTTTATCAATTCAACTTTTCATAGGTGTTTAACTTGTTGACCAAGTCAACAAGTTAATTGGCTGTGCAACGCTACACTTAATACAATTTTTCCATCACCATAAACAAATTCTGGTCTCTATACATTTGTGTTTTCTTGTCTTTTTTTATATAAGAATAGAGGTTATACAATACTTGACATTTTGTGATTGACTTATTTCGCTCACCTTAATGTCTTTAAGATCCATCCATAGTAGCAAGCGTCAAGATTTCATTCCTTCTATTGGTGGAGTTGTATTCCATTCTATATACCACATGTTGTCTATCCATTCATCTGTTGATGGTTGTTTCTACCTTTTTTTGGAAATTATGAATAGTGAGGAAATGAGCATTGGTATACAAGTCTCTTTTTAAGTCTTTTGGTTATATACCTGGGACTGGAATTGTTGAGCAATTTGCTCAGCATACAGGTGAAAGAATACAACCTTGTCGTACACCTTTTTAAACCATTCAGTGTTCCCATGTTCTGTTCAAACAACTGCCTCTTGGTCCAGATACAGATTCCTCCTCATGAGCACAATTCAGTGTTCCAGAATACTCATAATTCTCAATGTTGTCTATAGCTTGTCATGATCCACAGAATTGACAGTCTCTGTGTAGTCAATAAAGCACAGGTAAACATCTTTCTGATACTCTCTGCTTTCTGCCAAGATCCATCACACATCAGCAATAATATCCCTCATTTTATAGCCTCTTCTGAATCCGGCTTGGACCTCTGGAAATTCTCTGTCCATGTACTCTTGCAGCCATTTCTGCATTACCTTTAGTAAAACTTTACTGGCATGGGATATCAAAGAGATTGTCCGATGATTTCCGCATTCTGTTGGGTCACCTCTCTTTGGAATGGGCACAAATATGGATCTGTTCCAATCACTTGGCCATATAGTTGTCTTCCAAATTTCTTGAGTGAGTGCCTCCTGTGCCACCTCACTTTCTTGAAAGATTTCATCAATTTATTTTATTTATTCCATCAGTTTATTCCATCAATTCCTGGTACCCTTGTTGTTTGCCAATTCCTTCAATGCACCTTGGACTTCCTCCTTCAGTATCATTGGCTTTTGATCTTGTGCTACCTCTTGATCATGTGCTACCTCTTCAAATGGTTGAACATGTGCTACCTCTTGAAATGGTTGTACCTTTTGGTACAGTGACTCTGTGAATTTCTACCGTCTTCTTTTGATGCTTTCTGCATCATTCAATAATTGGCCTAGAGAATCTTTCAATAACAAAAGTCAAGGCTTGAATTTTTTCTTTAGGTCCCTCAGCTTGAGAAATGCTGAGTGCGTTCTTCCTTTTTTTGGTTTTCTGATTCCAGATCTTTGCACATTTTGTTGTAATACTTGACTTTATCTTCTTAAGCAGATCTTTGACCTTCCTAGTGGTTGTTGTTGTTAAGTACCATGGAGTAGGTTCCGACTCATAGTGAGCCTGCATAGGTTTTCTGAGGCTGTAAATCTTTACAGGAGCAGAACGCCTCATCTTTCTCCCACGGAACCACTGGTAGTTTTGAACTGCTGACCTTGAGGTTGGCAGCCCAACGCATAACCACTATGCTACCAGAGCTCCTTAGTGGTAGAGAAGTGATACTTCATTGGGGTCTTGATTTTCAGCTCTTGGATGATTAATTATCCTAAGCATCCCTTCATGAATTTGGTGGCCATTTGAATGTCCTGTTTGGCGAAATGTATATTCAAGCCCTTTGTTCATTTTATGATTGCACTGCGTTTTCTTGTTGTTGGAAGTTTTATGCACATTTTAGTTATTAGATTCTTGTTGTAAAGTCCTTTGAGTCATGAAAGTTTAATTTTATGAAATCTCATTTATTTATCTTGTCTTTTGTTGTTTGTGCTTTTGTTATTATATTAGATAATTCACTGATTGAAGCTATGCCTGACAGCATTGCCCCTCCCTGCTTGTTCTTCCAAGGACTTAATGGTTTCAGTTTGCACAGTTATGTCCTTAGTCCATTTAAAATTAATTTTTGTGTGTGGTATGTGGCAAGGATCCTGTTTAATTTTTCTGCATGTGGAAATCCCAATTTTTCTAGCACCATTCATTTAAGGAACTCTTCTTTCCCCATCCATTAGATTTAGCACTCTTGTCAAAAATCAGTTCACCACTCTTCTTTCTGCCCTCTCTTTTTTCTGTCCTCTCTTCTTTCTGCCTTCTCTTCTTCTTCTTCTTCTGCCTCCTGCCTTCCCTCTCAGGCAGAGGTCACCTTCCTCTTCCTCACCCCGAATAAAAGTCTCTAGGCGGGCAAAAAAAAATCAGTTGACCATAGATGTATGAGAGTATTTCTGGACTCTCAATTCTGTTTCTTTGGTTTATGTATGTTTTATGAATGGTTTCTTTTTCTTTGGCTTATTTTTATGAGAAAACCAGAACATTTCGATTACTGTAACTGTATAGTATATTTTAAAATCAGAGTGGTAAGTTCTTCTGCTTCATTCTTCACTTTCAACATTGTTTAGCTATTCATGGCCTGTTGCCATTCCATATAAAGTTGAGGAATGAATTTTCTATTTCTGTAAAGAAAGCTGTTGGAATTTTTATTGGGATTTCATTCAATCTGTAGATTGCTTTGGGTAGTATTGATATGTTAACATTATTAAGGCTTCCAATCCATGAACATGGAACAATGTTCAACTTATTTAAGTATTCTTTAATTCCTTTCAGCAGTATGTTATCATTTTCATTGTATAAGTCCTTATTATTCTTAGTAAGACTTATTCCTAGGTATTATATTCTTTTAAATGCTATTTTAAATGGAATTGTTTCCCTAATTTTCCTTTCAGATTGCTTGGAGTATAGAAACCAAACTGATTTTTCTTTGTTGCTATTGTGCCTGCAGTTTTGATAAATGATTCTGTTAGCTTTAAAAGTTTTATTGTGGACTCTGGGATTTTCTACATTGTCGTGTCATCTTGAGTAAAGATAATTTTACTTCTTTTCCAATCTGGATACCTTTTTTTGTTCCTTGTCCTACTGCTCTGACTAGAAATTCTACTACAATGCTGAATAGAAGTGGTCAAATCAGGTATCCTTGTCTTGTTTCTGATTTTAAGGAAAAGCTCTCAATCTTTCTCCATTAAGTATAATGTTGGCTGTTGGTTTTTCATGTATTCCTTGAATCACATAGAGGTTTTTTTCTATTCCAGTACTTAGGGTTTTCATCAAAAAAGGGTGTTGGGTTTTGTGAAATGCTTTTTATGCTCCCATAAATGTGATCATATGATTTTTCTCTTTTGTTCTATTGATATGGTATATTACATTGATTGATTTTCTAATGAATCATCCTTGCATTCATGGAATAAACCCCAATTGGTCATAGTGTATGACTCTTGATATTCTACTGTATTCTGTTCACTATGATTTTGTTGAGGATTTTTTCACAGTTGGTTACCAATTTAAAGTCTCATTATTAGTTGATATATTTTGGGAGAAGATGACAAGCCAGAGTACATTTACATAAACACTCTCTTCTGAAGGTATTCTGTATTACATGGACTCCTACAGCCATCTTTAGGAGATGAATCCCAAATAGAGTAACATTTGGCACTCTGTGAGGCTGAGGAAGCTTCCTGGTTTTTAGTACCATAAATACTGGACCAGAATAGCATTTTAATGACATGGAAAGGTTGACATTTCCTTAAGCCAATGGCTCATACTACCAACAAGAGTCATTTAGACACTGAGGCGAATTTAAACCTTATTAGGAAAAAGTCTATAACATAATTATAGGATATAATAAGCCTTTAATAAATAAAATTATATTTGCAATTTGAAAATATGTTTAAATTTCATATTAAGCAGTTATGCTTAGTTATGCTTAGATTTTCTAATTGGGAAATATCTCTGAGTTAGAAAGCATGATTTAAAATATTTGGTTTTGTAATTGACAAAGAAGTACAAAGATAACTCATGAATATGCTTTGTGTTTTTCCTGATGAGATTTGACTCTACCTTTTTAATACCAAAATATCTCTATTACATGGCAATTTGATGGCAAAAACAATTTCAAGAAAAATTTTAGTTATGAGAATTCTATATTTTAGAAATGCTTGGTAAAATTATATGGGTTCAAGAAAAATTTTAGTTATGAGAATTCTCTATTTTAGAAGTGTTTGGCAAATGATATGGGCTTTTAAATTTCATTATTCCACACATTATTTGAAACCACCTCATATACTTGATTTACTCATTTATTTTAAAATAGGGGGAATATGTATACAGCAATGTGGATAAACACTGGCTGGATTGCAGGATAAGTACTTTGTTTCCACAAAGATTTACAGTCTGAGAAACCCTATACCATGTCGCTGTGAGTTGTAACCATCCAAGGGCACTTAACAACATATGTTTTTACTATGTACCGTGAAGTCGGTTCCGACTCATAGTGACCTTGTACAGGGTTTCCAAGGCTGTAAATCTTTACGGGAGCAGAAAGCCTCATCTTTCTCCCATGGAACAGCTGGTAGTTTCGAACTGCTGACCCTGAGGTT
>NW_006408519.1:7079480-7083247 GCF_000296735.1 Chrysochloris asiatica
TTTAAGCCCCCTGCATGAATAATTTCTTTTACAAAGATCAACACAGGGCTGGGCTCTATGAGGTGCAGATTAAAGATGTCCCAAATGTCTGACTTTTCTGACATGCATACCACGCCTTGGAGTCCTGGTGTGAAGCTATAAGATGAACACTGGATTGGTAACTGCAAGGTCCAGGATTCACAGCCACCAACTCCTCAGAAACCCCATGCAAGGAAGTTATGAGTCAGAACCAGCACTTAACAACAACCACATACTAATCCATAGTCCTTGATATCAGTCACCACTTGTTCCCTCCTTATTGACATGTTTTTGTATTTTTTTTGTTCAGTATTATGTCTGTGAGATTTCTGTGTTGAAAGTCCAATTTCATTTTAGATTACAATTTTATCAATAAATCTCAAATTGTATTAAAAAAATGTAATCTTCTAGCAAAGTTACAATTGGCAATTGTATCCCTCCAGAGTACTAGTTCACTTTCATTCTTCTAATCAATAAACTTTCCCACTTACTAACAATACTATACTTATTATATCACTAGTCCTAAATGAATTGTTTTATTGTGTCTGGCTTGGAGTCTAAAATCTTGGTCACTGAAGCATGTATAGAAATAGCTGGTTTTGCTCTAAGAAACTGTTATTGCAGATTCAAACACTACTTGTCTCTGTGGAAATACATACTAATTCTTATCCTTGGTCAAGGAATGAGCATAAACTTCACTTACTAAAGCATGTAATGTCAATATTAGTAATCCTCAGAGGAATGCACCTTCAGTTTATGTTGTTAAGTGCCATCGATTGGTTCCAACTCATAGCAATCCTGCATATGGTTCCCAAGGATCAGCTGGTGAAGTTGAACCACTGACCTTGAAGTTCAAACCAACCTTGCAGTCTAGGGCATTAGCCCACAGTGCAACATGAGGAGTTCTCAAGGTTATAGCGACCCTAGTTAATAGTATAACAGTTATAGTAGAACAAAAATAGTGATTTCAGAATGAATTTAGTATTTGGATAGCAACATCTAATTCAGGAGTATCACACTTGATCTCAAAGGACTGAAAAAACTTTTGCTTTATCTTCATCAGTAAGTATTGCAAGTCAGCTTCACTTTCAGCAATCTGTTATGTCATCTGCATATCACAAATTGTTAATTAGTCTTTCTCCAATCCTGAGGCCGTGTTCTTCTCCGATTATTTACTCAGCATATAGATTGAATAAGTATGGTGGAAGGATGCAACTCTGAAGCATACCTTTCTTGATTTTAAACCACACAGTATCCCTTTGTTCTATTCGAATGACTGCCTATTAGTCTACATACAAATCTGCTGCAAAAGACATCTTTAAAGTGTTAAAAAGCAAATATGTCATTTTGAGATTAAGATGTGCCTGATTCAAGCCATGGTATTTTCGATGGCTTTATATACTTGTGAAAGCTGTATAATCAATAAGGAAGACCACAGAAGAGGTGATGCCTTTGAATTGTGGTGTTGATGAAGAATATTGAATATACCATGGACTGCCGGAAAAACAAACAAACCTGTCTTGGAAAATGTAAAGCCAGAATGCTCCTTAAAAGGGAGAATAGCTAGACTTTGTCTAGTGTACTTCAGACATGTTATCAGGAGAAATCAATCCCTGGAAAAGGACATCAAGCTTGGTAGAGATTCAGAGAAAAATAGGAAGACCAGATGAACCCACACAGTAACTACAACAATGGGCCCAAACACAGCAGTGATTGTGAGGCTGGCACAGGACTGGGGCAGCGTTTGGTTCTGTTATACCTAGGATCTGCATAAGGTTTCTGAGGGGAGGCTGGTGGGTTTAAACCACCAACCTTGCAGTTTAAACTGACCTTGTGCTCCAGTGCTTTTCCTACGTGCCACACCAGGACTCTCACAACAATAAAAAACTACAATTTGAGCTATCTTAATTTTTATCTTAACACCTCTAAGTTGTTCGGTTACCAATATTGCAAAATATTTATAGCACATATTACTGTAATCTTTCAGATACATTAAATAAGCATGCATTATTGATAATGTAGAGTCCTGATGTGGCACCATAGGGCACACAGTTGACCTCAAGGTCAGCTTGAACAGCAAGGTCAACAGTTCAAACTCACCAGCTGCTCCTCAGAAACCCTATAAAGGGTGGCTCTGAGTTGGAGCTTACTCAACAGCACTGAACAATGATATTGATAATGTAGAAATAAGCAAATGAAAACTCTATGTATGAAGATGTTAAGTGATAGAAAGTTTATCTGATATTTAACTACTGTTACTAAAGATTCTATGTTACATATCCTGGGAAAACACAGGGGTGGGTGGTGGTGGCCATATCAGTTGATTTGTATGTTAATTATATGCCGATGTATGGCACTGTAGCATCAGCATTGGAATGGGTGAACCAAAAGATTGACAGTTCACACATGCCAGCTGATCCTCAGAAACTCTGCAGGATTCTTATGAGTTGGAAATGATTCAATGGCACTTAAAAACAATAACAACATGTGTATATGGCATCACTTGTCAGTTTGTCATGCTGTGGTGGCTTGTGTATTGCTGTGATGGTAGAAGCTATGCCACCTGTACAATAAATACCAGCAGAGTCACCCATGGTAGAGACATTTCAGTGCAGCTTCCAGGTTTAGACAAACCAGGAAGAAGAAGAGGCAGACCAATTCTGAAAGGTTAGCTAATGGAAACCTTACAAATAGCAGAGGAACACTGTTTGATATAGTGCTGAAAAGCTGATCCCCTCAGTTTGGAAGGGATTAAAAATATGACTGGGGAACACCTACTTCCTCAAAGTAGAGTTAACCTTCATGACACTGTTGAAACAAAGCTTTTGGGACCATCATTTGCTAAGGGGACACAACTCAAAATGAGAAATAACAGCTACAAACATCTATTAGTAATTGGAACATTCTATTAGTAAATGGAATGTACTAACTATGAATTTAGGTTGGCAGTTCAAACTCAACCAGTCGCTCTTGGAAATCCAATTTAGGGTTGCTATGAGTTGGAACTGAGTTGATGGCACACAAGAACAATAGCAACAACAGAAAGAGAAAGTTGGAAAGAAAGAGGAAGGATCAATAGTTGGAAAATATTGCCTTGGTGACAGAGATGATACTTGAGATTACATGATAAATTTTGCAAGACCCATGACTTATTCATTAAAAATACTTGTCTTCAACAACGTAAAGGGCTACTTCGCATGTGGACCTCATCAGATGGAATATATAGGAATCAACATGACTACATCATTGGAAAAAGCATCACAGTATCATCAACTGAAACGAGGTCAGTGACCAACTATGAAACATTTCATCAGTTGCTATGTGCAAGTTCAGGCTGACACTGAAAAAAGTTCTTGAGAATCAAAATATGACCTTGAGTACATCCCACCTGAATTTAGAGACAATCTCAAAAACAGATTTAGTGCATTAGACAGTACTGGCTGAATACCAAAAGAGTTGTGGGATGACATTAAGAACATCATACGGGAAGAAAGTAAAAGGTCATTCAAAAGACAGGAAAGAAAAAAAAAAACCAGAATGGATATCAGAAGATACCCTGATACTTGCTCTAGAACATAGAGAAGGTAAGGTGATGGTAAGAAACAACAAAGTAAAAGCCAATCAAAAGTTTCAAAGAACAGCTTGAGAAGACAAAATATTATAATGAAATATCCTATTTAGAAACCAAGTAGGAAAAACACACTAGCATTTCTCAAGCTGAAAGAATGGAAGGAAAAAAAAAAAAAAAA
>NW_006408519.1:7083347-7088492 GCF_000296735.1 Chrysochloris asiatica
TGAGAAGACAAAATATTATAATGAAATATCCTATTTAGAAACCAAGTAGGAAAAACACACTCAGCATTTCTCAAGCTGAAAGAATGGAAGGGAAAAAAAAAAAAAAAATCAAACCTTGGATAGCAATACTGAAGGATTCTTTGGGCAAAATATTGAATGAATCAGGAAGCATCAAAATAAGATTCATTGTTTCAAAAGTAATTGGTTGACATTCAACCATTTCAGGAGGTATTTTATAATCAAGAAATTATGGTACTTAAGGTAAAAGTCCAAGCTGCATTGAAGGCACTGGCCAAAAACAAGACTCTGGGAATTGACAGAATAAAATCAAAATCTTTCAATAGATACAATGCTGGAGGTACTCATGTGTCTATACCAGGAAAATAGGAAGATAATTGACTGGAAAATATCCATATTTATGTCCTTTCCAAAGAGAGGTGACTCAACAGAATACAGAAATCATCGAAGAGTATCCTTAATATCACATAAAAGTAAAATTTTGCTGAAGATAATTCAAAAATAGTTGAAGCAGTGGATCAAAAGGGAACTTCCAGAAACTCAAGCCAGATTCAGAAGAGGATGTGGAATGAGGATGATCACTACTGCTGTCAAGTGGATCTTGAACAAAAGCAGAGAATACAAGAAAGATGTTTGTGCTTTATTGACTCCTAAAAGCATTTGACTGTGTGACTCTTACAAACTATAGATAATGTTATAAAACATGGGAATTCCAGGACACATTGGTGAGTTTATGAGGAACCTATACATAGACAAGAGACAGTTTGAATGGTCAAAGGGGATACCAAAAGGTTTAAAATCAGGAAAGATGCATGCTTGGGTTGTATCATTTGACCATACTTATTCAATCTGTATGCTGAACAAAAAATCCAAGAAGCTGGGTTATATGAAGAAGAATATGACATCAAAAATGGAGGAAGACTTATTAACAACGTGAGATATGCACATGATGCAACCTTGCTTACTGAAAGGTTGCTAAGATCTTTGTTAAAATACTAAAGAAGATCAAGGACCACAGCCTTCAATATAGGTTGCACTTCAATATAAAGAAAACAAAATTCTCACAACTGGACCAATAAATAACATAATGTAAGTGGAGAAAAGATTGACGTCAAAAATTCGTTTTGCTTGGCTCCACAATCAATGTTCATGGACGCAACAGTTAGGAAGTCAAATGATGTATTCCAATGGGAAAATCTGCTGCAAAAGTCCTATTTAAAGTATTAAAGTAGAAAGATGTCAGTTTAAGGACTAAGGTGCACCAGAATGAAGCCAGGGAATTTCAGTAGCTTCATATGCATGTGAAAGTTGCACAATGAATAAGGAAGACAGTCGAAGAATCGGCACATTTCAGTTATGGTGTTGGAGAAGAATATTGAAAGTACCAGGGATTGCCAAAAGACCAAACACATTTGTCTTGGAAGAAGTGCAATCAGAAAGAAGGATACTGAAACTTCTCTCATATCCTGGACATGTAGGAGGCACCAGTCCTTGGAGCATGTTGTCATGGTTGGTAAAGTGGTGGATAATGAGGGATGTACCTACTGAGATGGATTGATTCTGTTGCAGCAATAATGGGCTCAAACATAACAAGGATCGTGAGGCTGGTGCAGGATTGGGCAGTGTTTCATTCTCTGGTTCATAGGGTTGCTATGAGTTGGAACCAACTCTATGACACCTGACAACACAATAAGAATCTCATGTGTTGTTGTTGTTAGGTGCTAGTGAGTTGATTCCAACTCATAGCAACCCCAGGTGACAGAATTAAAATGACCCATAGGGTTTTCTTGACTAATCTTTACAGAAGTAGATTCTGATGCATATGTTTGAACTATCAACCTTTCTGTTAGCAGCCTAGTGCTGCTAAACCATTTCAGCCACCAGGGATCCTTCCATATTTCCTACTAGTGCTGCCGGAGAAGGATTGGACTGATAACCCAAAGGTTGGCAGCTCAAACCTACCAGCCACTCCTCAAAAACCCTATACAGGGTTGCTATGAGTCAGAAATAATCAATAAATGACTTTAATTGAGTTTCTGTATTATCAGTATCATGCAAATTAATATTTTTCCTTCTGTTTGACAATAAAGGCATCTACATAGACGACTCAGGCTCAAGTACTATATACAGAGAGAAAAGTCTACTTCCAATAGAAGAAACCATATAGCTATGAACTACCCTGTTGATAATTGCCGGTGAGCCCCCAAATATAGGCAACAACTAGTTCTTTGGACAACTCAGGAATGAGGTGTTTTTCACAAGTACAGCTTACAGAAAACATATTCCCATGTCACTCTGCTTAGGAAAATATATATGTATTTATTTTTATTTAGGAAATATTCAGAAATATATGTATCATCAAAATCAATTTACTTCATTTAAACAAATCCTTTTCTTGCACCTGGAGAAGAATGGGTTTTTCCATAAGAGCCTTTGTCTTTCATTCTGTAGGTATGGGCATTTCTAATTAAAATGAAAAACAAAAGAGTTTCCACCTTTTGGAGGTAAATGAGCAGTGGCTCAAAGCATCAGAAAGTATCATTGAAGGTTCAATGAATTCACAACTGTGAAGATACTCAGCAGAAACATAGTGTTGCCACTGGCAAAATGAATTAGAGGTGAAAAATAGTACAGACATTCATGCCAAGGTGGGGAAAAAAAAAAAAAAAATCTTTAATCATCCAAACTGGCTTTCTTCACAGCAGCTCCTACTGAATAGCCTTATCGTAAAGTCTTTGTTTTATTAAATAAAAGCACATTCAAATCTCAATCCTAACTCTTTGTGGTCTTATAAGACTTTATCCTTGTTAAACATGGATTGGCAAACATTTCAATTTCTTGAATAATCACTGAATGCCTCCTTTGTCAATGAAGTTTTATGATTTGAGGGTCACATAATAGGTAATTTACTCCTCAACAGTTCCTCAAGGTCCCTCAAGTGCTCAGAGTTACACAGTTACATATGTTTTAGTGTAACTTTACCTGCATAATTTCCACCTAAAAACTATATATCGCCTATCTTTGGCCCTTTTTCTTCTCATAAGATAGCAATCATTTTTAAAATGCCAAATTTTATCAAGAAAAGTGATATTAATGAAAATTTGCTTTGTGGTGTATTTGTGGGACCTTTGTCAATGTTGTTGTTGTTAAGTGCCGTCAAGTTGGTTCCAACTCATAGTGACACTGTATAGGGTTTCTGAGGAGTGGATGGGAGGTTTGAATTGCCAATTTTGTGACTAGCTGTCCAGTGCCACACCAGAACGTAGATTTCTACAATTTACTGGAGAAGGCTGCTGTAACCTTATTACCAAGAAGCTGTGTCCTCTGTGATACAACTGTCAATTATGTGTTCTTATATCAGTTTTAAATCTTTAGTACCATCCCAGGAGCCCTGGTGGCACAGTGGTTAAATGCTAAGCTCCTAGCTGAAAGACTTTAGGTTCAAACCTGCCCAGCAACTCCATGGGAGAATAACCTATCTGCTTCAGTGAAAATTGTAGCCAAGGAGCCCATTGATGGGAGTACTCTGAGTTGGAACCAATTCAACAACACCCAACAACAACAACTACAACAACAGTATTATCCTAAACCTGCAGTTGAAACTCAACTTCTTTACCATATCATCAAATCCCTCCATCTCATTTTTCTTCCTATCTTCAAGTATAGTGCTTCCAGTAGCATCTATATATTTTCAATGATCATGACGATCAGTCCATAGCATGAGATTATTTCTCTAGCTTGAGTAAAACAGTACAACTTTCCAAAATCAACCATCATAAATAATATGATAATTGTTTCAAATTTTCCACATGTAGAAAAGCTTCATAAGCATTAGAAATAGGTATGTGTGCATGACCAACCATGTTTATGTGTTCATCTTTATGTGTCATTTGTGTGTTAACCACTCTCAGTATATACTTTATCCCTTCTATATTTATTTTAACTTTTCTTTGAGTAATTTCCTAACCCTCTTATGCTCACCCAGCTTCTTCACAGGCTTTTGTGCTTTCTTAGAAGACATTTACATGATCCTTTAAGGAAGACTACTGAGTTTTAACTGAAGGATACTATCTTGTATCAGTCTGTGTCCCCATAAAATCTGAGTTGTAAATTCAAGTCCTTAAAACATTTTGAAATGCTGTTTTTATTTATGTTAATGATGTCATGTTAGTGTAGTGTGTGTCTTAAGAAATCACTTTAGAGAGATAGAAAGAGCTGATTAGTCACAGAAACAATGAAACACGGATAGGGGAAATAGAAGTAAAGCTAGAGTCTTGTTTTTCACCAATGCCTTCAGTGCACCTTAGGTTTCTTCCTTCATTATGATCAACTCTTGGTCAGATGGTACCTCTTGAAAAGGTTGAATATATACCGACTTCTTTTGGTACGGTGACACTGTGTATTCCTTCCATCTTCTTTTGTTGCTTCCTGAGTCTTTCAATATTTTACCCAGAGAATCCTTCAATATTGCTCCCTGAGGCTTGACTTTTTTCTTTAGTTCTTTCAGCTTCAAGAATGCTGAGTGTGTGCTTCCAATTTGGTTTTCTAACTCTGGGTCTATGCACATTTCATTTTGTCTTCTTGAGCTGCTCTTTGAAATTTTCTGTTCAACTCTTTTCATCATCATTTCTTCCAGTCACTTTATCTTCTCTGTGTTCAAGAGCAAGTTTCAGAGTCTCTTCGGACACCCACTTTGGTCTTTTTTTTTTCTTCCTTTGAATGACTTTTTGCTCTCTTTGTGTATGAAGTTCCCTTGTCATCCCACACCTCTTCTGGTCTTTGGTCATTAATGCGTCAAATCTGTTCTTAAGATGGTCTCTAAATTCAGGTGAGGTATACTTAAGGTCAAAGAACTCTGCTAGCGCAGTGGTTATGAGTCGGGCTGATAACCTCAAAGTCAGCAATTTGAAACTACCAGCTGCTCTGCAGGAGAAAGATGAGGCTTTCTGCTCCCTTAAAGATTTACAGCCTCGAAAACACTTATTCAGGGTTATTATGAGTTGGAACCGACTCCATGACACATAACTACTACCACCATCATACTTAAGGTCATACTTTGGCTCATGTGGACTTAAAAAAAAAAAAAAAAAATCAGCTTCAGCTGGAACTTGCATATAAGCAATTGAT
>NW_006408519.1:7099122-7100142 GCF_000296735.1 Chrysochloris asiatica
TTCCAATCAATTCTATGTTTATTAAATGGAATTTTGCACGAAAAAAAAATATTCTGAGCAAAAAATTAAAACAACTAAAGAACGTTGTTGTTAACTGCCATCAAATCAGTTTTGACTCATTGCTACCCTGTATAGGGTTTCTGAGGAGTGGCCTGTGCATTTGAACAGCTGATGTGGTTAGCAGTCTAAAGCTTATCCTACAACACCATACCAGGACTTCTGAAGAGTGTTGGGGTGGTCAAATTGATAGCCTAACTATTAACCTAAGCATAAAAAATTGTAAAGTACAGCTAGTGAAGGCAAAGGAAAATATTATAATGAGATGTGCAAAGACAAGACGTGGAGTTAAAAAAAAACCTAAAGGTAAGACCACTCTCAAGTGTTCTTCTCAAGATGAAAAAATTCCTGTTTTAACTTGTAATATTGAAAGATTTTAGGGGTAAAATATTGAATAATGCAGAAAGATGGAGGGAATATATAGAGAGAGTCACTGTACCAAAAATAAATGGTTGGTGGTAAACCATTTCAAGATGTGGGATATGACAAAGAGCCAATGGTGCTGAAGAAACAAGTCCATACTGGATGGAAGACATTGGCAAATAACAAGATCCAGGAACTGGTAGACTACGAATTGAAATATTTCAACAAACTGATGCAAAACTGGAGGCACTTACTCATCTATGCCATAAATTTGGAAGACAGCTACCTGACCAACAGATTGGAAGAGATCCAGATTTGTGCCCATTCTAAAGAGAGGTGAACCTATGGAGTGTGGAAATCATCAAACAATATTATTATCACATGCAAATGAAATTTTATTGATGATAATTAGAAAAAGATTGCAACAATACATTGCCAGGGTACTGCCAGAAATTCAAGCTCAATTCAGATGAGAATGTGGAACTAGGGGTATCAGTGATGATATCAGATAGATTTTGATTGAAAGCAGAGAATACCAAAAAATGTTTCATTGTGCTTTATTGACTATACAAAAGTTTTCAACTGTGTGGATCATGACAA
>NW_006408519.1:7100242-7107951 GCF_000296735.1 Chrysochloris asiatica
AGCAATTGATCGTCTATTCCACAACTGGTTTCTGGCCTTGTTTTGGCTGATGATATTGAGCTCCTCCATCTTCTTTTCCCACAGATATAATCAGTTTGATTCCTGTGTATCCCATCTGGTGAGGCCCACCTTTATGTTGTTGTAAAATTGTACTTTCAGTATATAAGTCACTGGTCTTGCAAAATTCTATCCTGTGATCTCTAACATTATTTCTGTCACCAAGGCCATATTTTCCAACTATAGATCCTTCCTCTTTGTTTCCAACTTCTGTTTTCTAATCACCAGTCATTATAAATGCATCTTGATTGCATGTTTAATCAATTTCAGAAATTGAAGAATTCTACTAATTAAAGAAGTTAGTAGAATTCTTCAATTTCATCATCATTGGCTTTAATGGAAAGTATGTAAATTTGAATAATAATCATATTAACTGGTCTTCTTTGTAATGAATAGATATCATTCTATCACAAACAGCATTATACTTCAAACTAGATCTTCAATTATCTTTTTGTTGATGAATGCTATGCCATTCCTCTTCAGTTTCTCATTTCTTACATAGTAAACCATATGACTATTGTCCAATTCAAACTGGCCAGTGGTAGTCCATTACAGCTCATTAATGCCTGGAATATTGATCTTTACTTGTTCCACTTCACTTTTAATAACTTCCTGTTTTCCGAGATTCATACTTACCGCATTCCATGTTCTGATTATTAATGGATGTTTTCAGCTGTTTCTTCTCATTTTGAATTATGCCCCATCATCCAATGAGGTCCTGAAAGCTTTACTCCATCCAAGTCATTAAGGTCAACTCTGTTTTGAAAAGGTAACTTTTCCCCAGTCATACTTTGAGAGTCTTACAATTTGAGGAACATTTTGTCAGACAATATTCTGCTACTATCCATAGTTTTCAGTGGCTAAACTTTCAGAAGTGGCCCCCTACTCCTTCTTTCTAGTTTCGCTTAGTCTGGTAGCTCAGCTGAAACCTGTTCACAATAGGTGACCCATCTGGTATATAAACTGTTAGTGACATAGTTTCTAACATCAAAGCAACACAGAATCCACAAAAGTGTGGCAAACTGACAGATGAGCAAAGGAATCCGATTTTTTTAATCAACTTATTGGTAGTAACTAACAACAACAACAACAAAGAAGCATATTCTAGGTACACGGGGGCGGGGGGATTCTGTTATGACACTGTAGAATAAGCACTAGACCACAAAGTTGGTTTGAACTGCAAGGTGGCAGTTCAAACCCACCAGCTGCTCCTCGGAAAACCTACAGCGTTGCTATGAATTAGAACTGACTTGTCAGCACTTCACAGCAACAACAGGAAAAATAGAGCCTAATTCTTGCTCTTGAGGAACTTGGGGATCCAGATATGATACGTAATAGGAACCAGTATATATATTTTTTCTTTTGTATTTTTTTCTAAAAAAGATACAAATAATTATATATTATATAAATAAACTTATCTGCCATGGGACATCTGTTTGAGTAACCTCTGGTCACAAATACGTGGTGCTGCGAGCACCCATAAAACTATTGTGTTAAAAATTTGAGGCAAATGCAATGGTTTATGATAAATGGGTGCTTTGCAACCATTTGGAGTCCTAGTATGGCATTGTGGGTTAATGAGGTGGACTGCAAAGTTGGTTTGATCCACAAGTCACAAGTCACTATGGGTTGGAACTCACTCGATGGCACTTAACAACAACAATGACAACTACTTTGTAGTGCACATCAAAACATTTTTTTTATTATTGTGTTATATTGGTTTCCTGGTGTGGCACTGTAGGATCAGCAATGGAATGTGAACCCCAAGTTCAGGAGTTCAAACCCATCAGCTGCTCCTCAGAAACTCTATACAGGGTCACTATAATCGGAATCGACTTGATAGTACTTTACAACAACAATCATGTTACAGATGTGATAGTGTATTTGGAAATATTTGTCTAATATTTTGTATGCATAGAAAGTTATAGTCCCAAAGGCAGTTCCTTTCTTAAGATCTTGTTTTAAAATATGATTCATATGCTTTTTAAAAATCTGAAAAAAAGTTGGTGAAGACAAATAACTATAAGAACTTGAACTTAGATAGTGATGGTAGGAATTAAAAGGAGATAATTCATTAAGGAAATATGATTGTGTTTTTTAAAATAGCAGGATTTGGTAACTTATATAAAAATAACTTTAAAAATGATTTCTGGAGCTCAAGAAGAAATATTAGATCCATATATAGAAATTTTTGGAGTCCTGGTGTGGCACTGTGTGTCAATGTGCCTGACTGAAAAGTTGGTTTGAACTACAAAGTCAGTAGTTTAAGCTCACCAGCCACTCCTCAGATACTCTTTATAGGGTCTCTATGGGTCGGAACCGATTTAACACCAACAATAGAAATTTAGGGATTTTCTAATATGCACATTAGAACTCTGAAGAATACCAAAATAATAGAAATGGGAGAAAGATGATGTATCACTGAAAACTAGAAAATTAAGAAAGCCTGGATATTTTGGCATCCTAGAAATCAAAAGAGGAGCGTTTAAAAACAGTGGACAATTGTGTACTTACCGATTGTTTAGTTTGATGAATGACTATTGCAATCAGTAGTGAAGTGTTAGCTGCTGATTAGTGATGAGAAACCAGAAATAGAAATGAATGGTGAGAAGGAGTAAATAATAAGGAGGCAGCCTTGCAGAATGTGCCCTTTGGTGGCTTAAATTGTTATATATTCCTGAGTTTTTTGTGTACATCCCCGCCCTCCTCCCCAAACAAACAAACAAACAAACAACAAAAAAAGAGGGAATGGAAGCAAACACAGTTGAATGATGATACACGGAAGAGATTGTAATCATTACAATGAAACGATGGTGTCAAGCGTCAAGCCGATGTTCTCCCATGTAGACTATCACTCAGTTCACAATAAAAATGAAAAAAAAACAAAAAACAAAAAACAGGGCAGGCAATAAATATGCAGCAATCTTTTGTGGACTTTGTGAGTGAAAGGAACAAGTTAAAGTCAGATATAGAATTTAGGCAACAGAGGACAAAGAGCTGTTACAAAGCAGATATAAGAGATGTAAGTAGCAGAAAAGCTAATGATCAGATTAAAATTCAAGAGAGACTGAGATCAAAGCACAGCTGGAAAAACTATCTTTATTGTTCACATAAAAATAAAATACAAATTTTCAGAAAATTATAACAATACTGAGTCATTCAGTTATTCAGAAGAAAATAACTTGGGGTGGTCTTTGTTCATAAAAATGATGATTTATTTGACAATTATTCTAAGATCCATAATTTTATGTCTCTGCCTATAGTAATTATTTTCAGTATTTGAACTTAGGGTATATTTCTGAAGTGGGTACTCATGATAATTGCAAACTTATCGGAGCCTCTGTGATAAATACTTTAGACCAATTACTGACAGACTCAATTGAATACTAATACCTCCCATGAAATGACTTTAGTACAAGTAAAATGACAGCTGCACTGCAGTGAAAGGACATAGAAAGCTTTGCATTAGCTTGTCACCAAGGTTACCATCTGTGCTGATCTGAAGTTCCAATGTGTGGGATTTCACAACCCTGTACAAAAACTACTTTCAGGGTAAGGTATCAAAATGCTATAAACACAGCTTGAAAGGTTCTTGAACACTATTTGGTCTGCATCCATGCTGACCTTAATCATTCAATTGTTCCTGAAAGACACGTGTCTGAGTCCTGTTGGAAATTATGTGTGGTGATTGCAGAAGTAGCCAGTGTGTCAGGATTTTTTTATTCATCTTTGGAGTCCCAGTGTGGCTCTGTGGGATAATGCACTGGACTGCAAGGTCTTTTAAATCTCAAGGTCAACAGTTCAAACTCACCAGCCACTCCTAGGAAACCCATACAAAGTGACTATGAGTTGGAACCGACTCAATGGCACTTAACAACAACAACAAAAACAACCGTTGTTGCAAATGAGATTCATTCCTAAGTGTGTCTTAAGTTGTGTTTGTAGATAAGTCAGAACAGGTACATATACTTTAGTTCTTATACCTTAGTGTAAGAATAAGCTTTGGGCTGATAGCTGCAAGATTGGCAGTTCAAATCCACCAGCCACTCCATGGAAGAAAAACGGTTCTTGAACATTGAATATTATAAAAGACTGTCTGTTCCTGTAAAGATTTGTAATCTGAGAAACCCTATGAGGCAATTCTGCTGTGTCCTATAGCATGGCTTTAAGTTGGAATAAGTGGCAGTGGGTTTTTGTTTTAGTGCAAGAAAAGACCAGAAGCCTTTCAATGATTTTAAAATTGAGTGTGCAGCAAATGAGGGAGAATATGATGAACAATTTGTTTCAAGTAGGGATTTGGTCATTCTTTTCTAAGTGAGGGCAAATTTACATATCACTGTCGGATAAGCACTGGACAGAAGGTTGGTTTCACCAAGGTCAGTGGAGCCAACCCACCAGTCACTCCTTGAAAGCCCTGTACAGGGTTACTATGAGT
This sequence comes from Chrysochloris asiatica, assembly GCF_000296735.1. Lineage (NCBI taxonomy): Eukaryota > Metazoa > Chordata > Mammalia > Afrosoricida > Chrysochloridae > Chrysochloris > Chrysochloris asiatica. The sequence continues at coordinate 7,104,735 of NW_006408519.1, forward strand.
CAGAACTGATTTGATGGCACTTAGCAACAGCTGAGACAGAGGACAAGTGTGAATAACATTGCAAAGAATGGGTATTCCAGGATACTTAGTTTTACTCATGAAAAACCTGTACATACATAAATATATGTACAGATAGATAGTCATTCGAACAGAACAAGGGGGTACTAAATTGTTGAAAATCAGGCAAGAATACAGGGTCATATTTTTTCACCATACTTATTCAGTATGTATGCTGAATAAATAATCCATGAAGCCGTATTATAAGAAGAAGAACATGGCATCAGAATTGGAGGTAGACTCATTAACAAACTGTGATATGCAGATGATAACAATTTTGTTTGCTGAAAGCAAAAATGACTTCAGATCATTATAGATGAAGTCCAAAGACTACAGTCTTTAGTATAGATTGCATTTCAATGTCATTAAAATCACTGCAAGTAAAATTTTGCTGAAGACAATTAAAATATGGCTACAACAGTACATTGACAGGGAAATGCCAGAGGTTCACGCTGGATTCAGATGAGGACACAAAACAAGGGATATCATTGCTGACATCATGTGGGTCTTGACTGAAAGCCGGGAATACCAGAAATATGTTTACCTGTGCTTTATTGACTATGAAAAGGTTTATGACTATGTGGATCATGACAAGCTATGAATAACATGTGAAGATTAGGTATTCCAGAATTCTTAATTGTGCCCATGTACATAGACAAATAACACAGTCATTCAAGCAGAACAAGGGGCTACTGACTGGTTTAAAACCATGAGAGGCATATGCCAGGGTTGTATTCTTTCACTGCACTTATTCAATCTGTATGCTGAACAAATAATTCTGGGACCTAGACTATATGAAAAAGAGTGTAGCATCAGGATGGGAGGAAGGCTCTTTAACAACCTATGCTATGCAGATGATAACAACCTTGCTTGCTGAAAGTGAAGAGGACTTAAAATACTTACTTATGAAGATCAAAGAATACAGACTTTAGTATGGATTGCACTTCCATGCAAAGAAAACAAAATCCTACAATTGACCAATGAACAGCATCATGTTAAACAGAAAGTTTGAAGTTGTCAAAACTTCATTTTTCTTGGATCCACAATCAACAATCATGGAAGCATCAGTCAAGAAGTCAAATGGTGCAGCAAATCTGCTGCACAAGACCTCTTTAAAGTGTTCAAGAGCAAAGATACCAGTTTGATGACTCAGGTTCACCTAATCCAAGTCATGGAATTTTCAATAGCCTATTATGCATGTGAAAGTTGGACCATGAATGAGAAAAATTAGATCAGAATTGATACATTTGAGTAGTAATGTTGGAGAAGAATATTGAAAGTACCATAGATTGCCTGACAAACAAATCTATCCTGGAAGAAGCACAGTCACAATGTTTCTTACATGTCAGGATGGTGAGACCTTGTCTTTCATACTTCTGAAATATTATTAGGAGGGACCAATCTCTGGAGAAGGGGTAGCAAAAAAGAGGAAGACCCCCAACAAGATGGATTGGCACAGCAGCAATGGGATTGAGAGTAACAAAAATTGTGAGGATAGTGTAGGACTGGGCAGTGTTTCATTCTGTTGTGCATAGGGTCTCTGTGAGTCGGAAATGACTGGACAACAACAACAACAAAGGGCAAGTCTGAGCTGTCTGTAAGGAAGCTGGCCATTAATAACCCAGGTACTGCCTATACAGACAAAAAGATGTTCAGTTATCTGTTATATTATTATACTATATTCTGTATAAATATAAAAAGTAAAACAGATTTCATAAATGATATTACTTGCAAATTAATGTTTCCCTAATTAATATTCCTTTAGTATAAAGGATCAACTATATATAAAATATTATTTATAAAATAGAGAAATTTTAGAAATATGACCCACAAACATAGTATTTTTATAGTTTTCTTGAAAAAGAAGCTGCTGTCAGATCTGCATTCTGTAGTTTATATTTCTTGATTTCATACATTTATTGTATTTTTCAGTAATCATTTATACTGCCCCCAAGCACTATGCTAGAACTTCGATTTACAAGGTTAATGTGATTTGCTGTCTGTCTGTAAAGAACTTACACTTTTAGAGGAACATGCAGACCAGCATTAAATAATAAAAACCACTGTTTCCAAAGGTTTTCATGGATTATGAGCATAGTGTTATAAAATAACACAGCGGGCTATACCTAAGCAGTGTTTAGTAAATAGGAAAGTTTAAAAGAAATGGAATCTATATTAAGACATAATTCATTAGAAGTTAGTCAAGCAAACAAAGGGAATAACATGTGAAATACCTGTAAGCTAGAGAGAGGTCAACCAGTTGAGCTGAAATATAATGTGTGAGACATAGCAAGGAGAATCAAGAGCTCAGTGAGAAAGAAAGAGAAAAAGGTAAGTAGGTGTTGGAGTGCATGGTGGTGGGGGTGGGGGTTATGTACCATAGTGCTGTTTCTAACTCATTGCCTCTCTGGATAGGGTTTCCGAGACTATGAATCTTTACTGGAGCAGAAAACCTCGTCTTTCTTCCACGGAACCGCTGATAGTTACAAACAGTTGACCATGAGATTAGCAGCCTGATTCATAACCACTACATTATCAGAGCTCCTTGTAGGAGTACGTGTTGCTGTTGTTGTTGTTAGGTACCATCGAGTGGGTACCTACCCATAGTGACCTTATGCAGAATGAAACAATGCCCGATCCTGGGCCAGCCTCACTACTGTTGCCACTCTTAAGTCCATCAATGCTGCCACTTGGCCAATCCATCTGGTTGGGGGTCTTCCTCTTTTCCTCTGAACCTCCACCTTACCAAACATGATATCCTTCACTAGGGACTGCTCCCTACAGATAATATGACCAAAGTATGAGAGACGAAGTTTGGTCATCTTGGCCTCTAAGGAGCACTCTGGCTGTACTTCTTCCAATATAGATCTATTGGTTCTTTTGGCAGCCCAAGGCACTTTCAATATTCTCCTCCAACACCATAACTCAGAGGCATCAGTTCTTCTATGGTCTTCCTTATTCACTGTCCAGCTTTCTCATCCATATGAGGTTATTGAAAATACCATGGCTTGGGTCAGGCGCATCTTTGTCCTCAAGCTGACATCTCTGCTCTTCAATAGTTTAAAAGGTTCCTGTGCAGCAGATTTGCTTAATGCAATACATCATTTGATCTCTTGGATGCTGATTCTGTGAATGTTGATAGTTGATCCAAGAAGAATGA
>NW_006408519.1:7110981-7163507 GCF_000296735.1 Chrysochloris asiatica
CTAGATTATATGGAAGAAGAACTTGGCATCAGGATTGGAGAAAGACTGCTTATTAACCTGCGATATGCAGATGATACAACCTTGCTTGCTTGAAATGAAGAGGACATCAAATACTTATTGTGAGATCAAAGACCACAGCCTTCAATATGGATTGCACATCAATGTAAAGAAAACAAAAATCTCCGCAACTGGACCAATAAATAATTTCATGATAAATGGAGGAAAGATTGAAGTTGTCAGAGGCTTCATTTTGCCTGGATCCACAATCAATACTCATAGAAGCAGAAGCCAAGCAATCAAATGACATATTGCATTAGGCAAATATGCTGCACAACACCTCTTTAAACTGTTCAAGAACAAAATCAGTTTGAGGACTAAGGTTCCCTTGACCCAAGCCATTGAATTTTCGGTAGAGCCTCTTATACATGTGAAAGTTGAACAATGAGTATGAAAAACCATAGAAGAATTGATGTATTTGTGTTATGATATGGAAGAAGTACAGCTCGAGTGCTCTTTAGAGGCAAGCATAGCCAGACTTTATCTCTCATACTTCTGATATATTATCAGGAAGAACCATCCCCTGGAGAAGGACATGTGGAAGGTTTGCAAAAAAAAAAAAGGAAGACCCCCCCCAATTAGGTGAATTGGCAGAGTGGCATCAGCAGTGGGCTCAAGCATAAGAACAATTATGAGGATGGTACAGACCTGAGCAGTATTTCATTCTATCCCGTGTAGGGTCGCTATGAGTTGGAAGTGATGGCAAATGGATGGCACCTGACAACAACAACATGCCGTTTTCCCTTTGTTGCAAAAGAACAGATGGTAACTCTTAGTGAAGTTACACTTTTGACTGAAAGCTTTGAATGCATATTCAAGCACTCAGACTGGTGTCGGAGATCTGTATAAAGACTGGAAATAATCAAAATGAATAGAAAGTTTTAAATTGCCTAATGATCCTAAAATTGTTTTCTCTGGAAATATTGCATTGATGTGTTCATTTGAATTTTGTTTGAAGGAGTAACAACCCTACTACCGAGGCATTTGAAAAGCATCACATAATAAAAATATACAGGCTTTTTTGTGTTTCTCCACTCAGCAAACTTTATTAAGTGCCTGGTGGGTGCGTGATACATTGAGATTGTTCTTGAAAAAATAATTCATTTTGCTATAAGCTTTAAGTAAAAATTAAAAAAATTAAAAATTAAATAATGTATGAAGAAAAGATAGTAACAATGTCAGAGTGATTATTGGAATTATTATGAATGTTCTGTATGAATTTTTTGTGTCCAAATATTTACTTCTTATAAAGAATTTGGCTTAAAAATAACAAGATGTGAAATTCTCTAAAATTTATTTTAATTTCATACTACATATGACGTTTTAAAAATGTAGGTTGATAGTTATTGAAGGTAAAGGATATTGAGGAAGCAATGTACTTTTACATTTTACATGTGTTACCAATATTTTAGGAAATTTTTCTGAACTGTAACTCTAAAACTATATCCTTCACTTCTATTTATTTGTGCCATATATGTATACAGAATTTTGAGCATTTTAGATCTATAAATCAACAGTTTCATATGGCTCAATGATCCCATTTCTTGTTTCAATAGTCTGCAGAAATTAACACATGTGCAATTGAGGTTTTTAATTATATCTTGTCTCATTCCAAAAGAGGACTGGGAGAGCACTTTATATATCTGTATATAGTTGTATATGTATGCATATGCATGCATATGTGCGTATTTATCAACAAGAGCTTAACATAACTATATTTAGTAAAGATTGCCTGCCTTTAGCATTGTGTTTTCTCTCAAGGATTTATCTGTGTGGTATCATCTTGAAAGGTTAGATGAGAGACTTAAGGAGCAGTGTCTTTACATTAATGGTGGTGGAATTAATTTGGAAAAAAGGGTAAACAAGTATGGATTTGTTGTTCTTGTTAAGGTGTCACTGAGCTGGTTCTGACTCATAGCAACTCTGTATATGGTTTTCCGAGGCTGTAGATCTTTGCAGGAGCAGAAAGCCTCATCTTTCTCCTGCAGAGCAGCTGGTGGGCTCTTCAGCAGCGGACCTTGGGGTTGCAGTCCAGTGCTTAGCCTATGGTGCCACTGCATTCCCAACAAGTATAGTTACACAATTAAATATATTTAGGCAATGTCACTAAATTGCTTGTACAGCTTTAACTTGTTGAAATGGTTTATCCTTTGTTGCATATATTTTCACAAAAAAATTAAACTTAAAAAAAGGTTGAAAATAACAGTTGGTAAAAGGGAAAAATAAGATGAGCTTTAAAAAATAGGCCTTACTGTATGAAGTAAAGAAATTTTAGAAATCTCTTTCAGAGCTTCCCATAAGTTAAAGCAAAGAGTGAATCATAGTAAATTAGGTACAATGTTACCTTTAGGGTAAAAGCCAATCAGAATCCTAGGAGAATAGTTTTCCTTGTGCTGAAATGTGACAGTTTTCTCCTTTGCGTGCTCATAAAGGCTAAATTTTTGCATTGGAAGATATTTGGCTAAACATAGTAGCTAATTTCACAGGCCTATCTTCTGCTTGCTTGTTATTTTATTTAATGATGTTTCTTAATAAAAATGCTTGGCAAAAATCCAAAGCATAATTCAATAAAAGCAATTTGATTAGGAATCAACTAATGACATCCAGAAACCCAGCTCTTTAAAAACAGAATTAAGAATGTCTAGAAGAATGAATTAATTGCATCAGAAAATATTCCATACATAGTTTTCTCATCACTGAATCATTGATACGAATCAGGCAATAGACTTTGTTGCTTTTTGTTTTTGCTAAGTGCTGTTGAGTTGCTTGCAACCCTGTAAAGGGTTTCCAAGGAGCTGCTAGTGGGTTTGAACCACTGACCTTGTGGTGGTGATGGTTATGTGCTGTGGAGTCGGTTCCAACTCATAGCGACCCTGTACAGGGTTTCCAAGGCTGTAAATCCTTATAGGAGTAACAAGCCTCATCTTTCTCTTGTGGAACAGCTGGCAGTTTTGAACTGCTTACCTTGCGGTTCACTGCCCGATTCATAACCACTACGCTGCCAGAGCTCCTTACTGACCCTGTACTTATCAGTTTAGTACTTATAAAGACCTAGAGAATATAAAGTTACTTTTTGGTGGTGAAGGTGTTGAGTATTTGGAATCTCCATATTCTTTGTCGAAGTAATCCCATTTGATTTGACAATTAACACAGCACAGGGTGAAGTTTAAAATTTCTTTTGGATGTGGCTCAGTAGGATAAACACTGGACTGCTAACAGCGAGGTCAGCAGTTCAAACCCACAAGATGCTCCTTGGGGCTTTGTAAGGCTAAGCTGACTTGAGGCAATTAACACCAACAATTCCATTGGCAGATTAATACAGTTCTATTAGTCAGGGTCTGTTAAAATTACGATCCTTTAGAATGATGGTTCTTTTTCCATTCCCCAAGATCTGCTACATATGCTCTTGTACCTGCCCAACACTTTTCATGTTGCATTTTTTTCATGATGGCCTCTAGGTAAGCAATTCTTTGAGTATAGTGAGTATTTCTCATTAGTATTTGTATCCCTAGTGGCTTTGTAGTATAAACACTGAACTTCCAACAACAAGTTCAGTGATTTGAATCCACCAGCACCTCCAAGGGAGAAAGATGAGACTTTTTTGTGCCTGCTAAGATTTACAGTCTTGGAAACCATACATGGGTCGCAATGAGTTGGTATGGACTTAATGGCACTTAGATAACAACAAGTACTTGATTTAAAGTCTCATTAACGGTTGAGCAAAATAGGTGTTTTGTGCTGCATACTAGACAAGGAGCTCTGGTAGGGTAGTGGTTATGAATTGGGCTGCGAACAGCAAGTTCAGCAATTCGAAACTACCGGCTGTTCCGCGGGAGAAAGATGAGGCTTTCTGCTCCCGTAACGATTTCCAGCTTCGAAAACCCTGTTCAGGGTCGCTAGGTCGGAACCGATTCAATGGCACTTAACAACAACTAGACAAAAGGTTGGCTAATTTGAACCCACTCTGAGATACCTGATAAGACAGACCTGGAAGTCTAATCCCAAAAGATCAAAGCCTTGAAAATTTTATGGATCACTTGTACTCTGCGCATGTGAGGTGATCACCAAGAGTAGAGTTGACTCAAAGGTAATTAAGGACAACAACAATAATTGACTGATTTGATTACATTAGCACGTCAGTGGTAGAATTCTCTTTTCCATATAGGAAACTTAGGTTCAGTTGACCAGTGCTCCTCTTGTGCAGCCTCCACCTGTTAGTGGAGACTTGTGTGGTGCTCTAATGTTGAACAGGTTTCAGTGGAACGTGCAGACTAAAGGAGACTAGGAAGAAAAGCGATGTGTTCTACTTAGAAAAATCAGTCAGTGAGCGTTCTGTGGATCACAATAACCTGATGCACAATCACTTAGGAGTGGCAGAGGAATGAGCAGCATATTATTGTTTTGGAAGCCACCATACGTTGGGGCCAACCCAACAGGAGCTAAACACAGTAATACGACAGATTTCAGGAAGTTGAAGACATTTGAGATTTGAAATTATTTATGAGATTTGTCAAATTACCACTCAATAATGGGTTGATTACATTTCCCCTGTGCCTCTGTGTTTGCTACTTTGCAGTCTGTATTCATTCACAGTTCCGAGTCCTAAACCACTAGGCATAATGCTGAGTCTCAAGCGTGGTGACAGATGCTGCTAGTTTTCTCCTGGTATCCACTTGACTCTTCGTTATTACTGTGTACACCTTTTATTGGTTGTTGGGCATATAACTGCTTAGAATAATGGCTACATTTTCCAATTTCCCATACAGACAACAATAGCTATGTGATTAAGCTCCTGCCAGTGAAATGCAAGTAGAAATGTCACATGTGAATTTTAAGAGGCATTCTACTTTTTCACTTCCTCCTTTCCACTGTTAGAAAGTAGTAGTCACATTTGTTGGAGATGGAGCAATACAAGAGAGAAAGCCTCCATCCCTGGTGCCTACACAGCTGCCTAACCCACCATGTATTTCTTAACTCAAGATATGACCATGTGAGGAAAAAACAGACTTTCATTTCTAAGCCTTTTTGATTTAGAATTTTTGAAACTTTTAGTCGAACTTACTGGTGCTAGTTTTGAGCATATCTTTTTTAGAAATTCTTGACAAATTTCTAAGTCTGGGTTGAAAGTCCCTATTCTCTGTTGTTGTTGTTATGTGCTGTCTAGTCAGTTAGGACTCATAGCAACCCTGTACAGGGTTTCCAATGAGTGACTGGTGAGCTTGAAGCGCCGACCTTGCAGTTCAAAACAACGTTGCAGTCCAGTACATTAACTCCCAGTGCCACACCAGGACCTATTATCTGCTCCCATTTATATTTGTATATTTTTATTACAGCACTTATCCTATTTAATTAAAATGATCACTTTTTGCATAAACTATTCTTTGAGGTCAGATACAATGTCTATTTGATGTGTTTATATTCAGGCTATAGCTATGATAGCATAAATGTATATGTAAGTGCTCAATACATGTTCATTTAATTTAACAGCATTGGGTTAATGACCCAAAATAACTAAAATGCCTAATACAGTACCATGGAGTCCAGGTGTGATGCTGTAGGATAAGCATTGATTGGATGCTAACTTTAGGTCAGCAGTTCAAACCCACCAGCCACTCCTTGGAAACCCTATACAGGATTTCTATGCATCAGAAACAACTCAATGGCACTTAACAACTTAACAACAATATAGTACCATGGAATTAAAATGAAATTTAAGAAGCTTCTTGTTTAAGATCATAGTAGATGGTCAATGTGGAAATGTTTGTTATGTAAATATATTCAGGGTGTATCTTGCACATGTTAATATATATTCTTATTCATTCTGCTTTAGTAAGTGAGTTATATTTTTTGTTATAGACTTGGACATGATCATAGCTTATGCCAAGAAGTTCAGGTTGTCTGAATATATGCTACAGGCTAATCAGAATCTTTGTTTTTATCCTTTCACCAGAGATATGTAAAAATTGTTTAGGAAACAATTTATGGAGAAAAAATTAGTGTCTATAGAAGCATACTGTTTTTTTCCTGTATTTTTGCTTCAGGAATTAAATATTTTATTAACCTTTCCACTGATTTTAAATACAAGGCATTCAGCTCATCATATGGTTGGTTTAATTTTATCTTTGTTTTTACAGCATATGCTGTTTTAAGGGAAAATTATTTTCTTCAGTATGTCGTATACCATGATTAAACCATTGACCTGAATTAAATAAATCTGTGGGAAACCATATAGACTGGGTATTGAAGCTATCACTGTATTCATTCTCTTTATAGGTCTTCTCAAACAGTGAATAACTAAGTGGTTTTGCATCATTCCGGTAGCAAATCTAAAATTCCAGTGGTCTTGTCTACTGATCCCCTATTCTGAAACCAAGGGAAGACTCCACAAGCTGCTACAATGTCTGTATCTAATCTATCATGGTGAGTGATTTACTTTCTAATCTTCAATGCAAAAAAATGTATACTATAAAGAAATATTCTATGAGAGGGTTGGACTGTTAAAACTGGGTAGGAGGAGAACTGAAAAATCTGTCTCCCAAAAATTGTTTGTTGATCTATGTAAAGGTTGAAGAATGCAGCACAGAATTTAAAATGTGCCTTTTGATGCTTTGGTATCTGGGGACTATGGAAGTGTCACCCAATGTCTTTTTCGCAGACCCTGGAGGAGAGAGGAATGGGAATCTAGTTAACCTTTTAATATGCATTGTGCCTATTATGTTCCCAGATGGAGACAGGAATTATGAGGTAGACATATAAGGTTGGGATAAATATTGGTGCTTCTTTTCTCCAGACTATGTTTTGCAAAATTAAACTGATAAGAACTCATACATAGAAGAATACATTTCTTTATAGAGTGACACCACTAAATACTTAACATTCTGAATCATCTTTGACTTCCATTTCATGTTTAAGATCTGTGATTTTTTTTTTTTAAATAGAGAGAGAGTTTTGTTGGTTTTTTTCCCCCTGGAAAATAATCAACAACTTTTCTGTAGTAATAGAGAACAGTACTGACAGGGATAAATTTTAAATCACTGCATTGAACTTTGGATTTTTAAAATTATTATAAAGAGCTGGGTAAAAGAAAATATACATACTCACAATATTCACTAGGTGATGACACTAGCAGCAACAACGAAGTAAGAAATAACTGGTAATCTTTTCTACTTCTTGAACACTCACTCAACCTGTCTTTGTACTTTAACTTGTGCTAGAAATATAAGGAGCTCTGGTAGCGTAGTGGTTACGAATCGGGCTGCGAACCTTAAGGTCAGCGGTTCGAAACTACCAGCCACTCCGCGGGAGAAAGATGAGGCTTTCTACTCCCGTAAAGATTTACACCCTCGGAAACCCTGTACAGGGTCGCTATGGGTCGGACCCGACTCGATGGAACTTAACAACAACAACAAGAAATATAAATAACATCAGTTTAACGAGTAGTTTCCTGATAAATCTTGGCTCCATAAATTTATTTGTAGATAATTAAGCAGTTTCATTAGGTGAAGGAGTATAGTTATTTGACTAGGTTTAGAAAAGTGTTTCCGATAGAACTAATTTTTATGGATTCATCAGAATAGGTCTTTAGATCCTAGATCTGCTGTTAAGAATCTGCTTGGGGGAAAAAAAGAAAAAGAATTAAATTCTGAAAAAATAATTTAATTTAGAATTTTTGTTGTGAACTGTATTTTATCTTCTATACTAGTGAAATAAAATTTTAATTGAAATGGAAAAAATAAAGATCCTCAACAATTTCTATTGGAATTATGAACCCGTTTGAATATATCTAGGAATTACCAAGTGTCCAACATCGTCTGTGAGACGTATATTTATAGGAATTATATCCCTGTCTAGCATGTATGTGGTATAGAAATTCTCAAAAACTGATCTCGTCTGGTGTTTGTTCAACTTCAGACAATCAAATTAAAAAAAAAAAAAAGGCAAGGGAAAAAGTATGAAGAAGATTATAACACAGGTATGATTGTCGCATCTCAAAACAGGGGGCAGTATGGTCTGGTTCAGGGCAAATACAGGAGCCTGTCCTCAGTTTATACGTCTATTAGTAACTGCCTTGATAGCTTGATTTGATTAAGAGCCATCCAAGACTCAGTGAAAGGAGCTTTGGTAGTGTAGTGGTTACAAATTGGGCTGTGAACCTCAAGATCAGCAGTTCGAAGCTATCAGCTGTTCCGTGGGAGAAAGAGGAGGCTTTCTGCTCCTATAAAGATTTACAGCCTTGGACACCCTGTACAGGGTCGCTATGAGACAGAACTGACACCACAGCACATAACAACAACAACAACAAGACACAGTGAAGTCCAGGGAGAGAGAAACAGAGTCATATTCATCATCTTTTCATCCCAACTGTCTAGCACAGGCCTTGAAATTTAGTAGCTGTTCTATGTCTGTATGCTATGTAAATTAGTGAAAACCTGCAAAGGAGATAAGCTGTGGCAAATAAATGTTTTCCTACTAAATGAAAACATTTTAACTATGAGTTTATCTTCTAGAACTTGCATATCTGATCATTGGTAGAATCTTTTCCATGTTAAGGGTTCAAATTTTATAGCAATAATTCTTAGATATTTTAATTCACTACTACTCTTGACTCTGGCTACAAGCAGTTGCACATTAGGCTTCTATACAGAATGCTTTTCATTTGCTTTACAAGTGCCACCGTGTCATATAGCCATGTAGTGTTTGGCATCCCCATTCTTCCACTTAGAACTGAGCTGCCCTTGAGATAGCAGGGAAGGAGTCTATGTGGCAAATCTAGGATATGAAATATAACTCACAGATTTTTACTTATACCCATGTTCGAAATCATCAACATTTCTGTTTTATACCATAACCTATCTAATTCTTTTTATATTTCTCTTATATTTTGGGCCCCAGGCATGGCACTGTAACACATCAGTCCTCCATGGAAATCCTTCACAGAGTTGATTGAATTTAGTAAAATTATTATAGTCCAGTGTCGGACTTTCTGCTTCGAAACCCAGAACCTAAGACATGAAAATACACACATAGGAAAATGCACAGAGTTGACAAATTATTAATTTTTAAAATATTATGTAACTTTTAAGTACATGGAATGCTCTGTTTGGCCTAATATTCTCTAATCATTATGGAAAACTTCATGAGAATCTAAACCAGAAGGATGCTTGATGATAATGCAATCAGAGCAAAGAGAGTTATGTGCTGCCAGTATTCAAAGAAATCAGGATAGGGCACACTTGGCAGGCTATACCTGTCAATTAGGGATGCATCTGCCAGCCAGCTACATCTGCTACTCAGGACAGCTTCCCTGTGACTAGGAGTTGGAATAATGCTGCCAGTGTTGTCTCTGTGATTCTTTAGAGTTTCACTTCTGCCAGACTCCCTCTGCTAGCTTTTGTGCTAACGTTAGCTTTGAGTTTATAGTCAAAACTTGCTTCAATGTGTGAATGGGTTTGGTCTGCCTACATGAGTTCTTATATATCTGACCATATCCATGTGTTGATTTTATTGTTTAATTATGGGCTTAATAGGGAGGGGCATCTAGTTGTGATCCCCATGTGCAACCAAGGAAAATTTAAATTAAAGGCTAAGATTATTATACTTATGTACAATTATCTGAGAAAATACCTATAGGTTTTAAATATCCAGGATAAGAATATAGTCCTTAAAATATAAACAAATATCTATGCATGTTATATATAGTGGTGGTGGTTTGCTGTGAAGTTGGTTCTATAGGGACCCTGTATAGGGTTTCCAAGGAGTGACTGGTGAGCTTGAACCACTGACCTTGCATTTCAAACCAACCTTGCAGTACAGTGCATTAACCCACATCACCACACCTGGACTCTGGACTCCATATAGATATCATATATCAGTTTCCAAGGAGTGGCTGGTGAGTTTGAATCTCTGATCTTGTGGTTCAAACCAACCTTGAGGTCAAGTGCTTATCCTATGGCACCACACCAAGACTCCATATCTATGTGTGTGTGTGTGTGGTATTGTAGGACAAGCACTGGACTGGTAACCACATGGTCAACAGTTCGTATTCACCAGCCACTCTCGGAAACCCTATACAGGGTCGCTATGAGTTGGAACTGACTCAATGGCACACAACAACAACAATATCTAGATCCTTTTTGTTATAATAGTTGCAGATGACAATGGAAAAAAACCAAAACATAAAATAAGTTAGTCCTTCCATGCAGACTCTCAAAAAGGAATACAGTATAGGAAACTTCCAAGAGTACCAGACTAACATCATAGTGTCTGGAAAGAGAGCAGTGGGAATTGATTGTAGGAGTATATAACAGGTGTTTAATGAATCTTCCTGTGTAGTAAACAACTACCAGAGGGAGACAATGATTGAATTGATGCTGGTTGAAATAGAAACAAAGAGATGTGCAAAATTGATTTCTGATGTCCATGAAAGTTCCAGGCTATGATCTCTGGGACAGATTGCTGCTGCTAGTAGAGATAATTAATAAGTGACACAAGGAGGCACAAAGAGTTGAAAGAGGCCCATATCTATGGGATAAAAGAGGATATTGTGTGATGCCAAGGGATACTCAAAAGGATTTTAAGTGTTCCCTGTACCAACAGTTGTCATCAATCCCCATACAAATATACTAGCTAAGTGGATATGATTTTCACTAATCAACATTTACATTGGTATTTACATCGACCAGGGACTTTTCTAGGCACTTTACAAATCCCATCCCACACAATCCTCACAACAATCTTATGAGGAATGTAATTTTATTATCTGCATTTTCACAAATTCAGTAAACAAGACACTGAAATAACTTGCTCAATAGACCCATCCACTAAGTATTAGAGTTAGGAAATGAACAAAAGAAACCAGGTTCCCCTCAGCACTCCTAACCACTACAAGTCATGTGTAAAAACAGCAGCCAGTATCCTTGCTGTGTGCACTCAACTTCAAGACAATTGCCCTAGCTCCCACCTTCAACTAGACTGTCTACCTTTAAACTTCTCCAATATAGATAGTCTGGAGCCCCATTCAACACCCTTAGAATCAAGTGAGTATCTAGCCTAAGAACACTCAGACAATAGAATAGCATAAGGGTGGGGTGGGAGACAGAATGAGCCCTCTGGATTCCCAGGAAAGTGCTAAAAGGATTGTTGCTGTCAGAACAAATTGTCCAGGTTTTATTATGTTACAAAAGCTCAACAGAAAGAGATGAACACTTTGGTATATGAAAATGAAGGGGTTCTTCAATTGCCAATATTATAAAGACCCAATTGCCAATATTATCAAGTGCTCTCTACTTCCTTGGGTCCCATCACACCCCCAGCTTTTATTATTTTAATGTCGCTGTTCTATGGAGCTGTGCTAAGGAGTCTCCATGTTATAGTGGGTTATGCATTGGGCTGCTAATCGCCGGTCAGTGATTCAAACCAATCAACTGCTCTTCAACAACATGCTCAGGCTGTCTGTTCTCATAAAGATTTACAGTCTCAGAAACACCAAGGAGCTGTTGTAGTCAATCCTAAAGGGTTCCTCTCTGAGTTAGAATTGACTGGATGGCAGTGGGTGGGTTGTTGTTGTTTGCCGTCGATTTGGTTCCAACCTACAGCGACCCTGTATTGGGTTTCTGAGGAGCAGCTGTTGAGCTTGAACCACTGACCTTGCAGTTCAAACCGCTTTGCATTCTGGCACATTAACCCACAGCGCCACAGCAGGACTCCAGTGAGTGGGTGGTTATATGCTAGTCACTATTTACAAAGAGATCCTACTGGAAGCTGAACTGAATTTGCCCAATGACGTCTTTCTGACACTGAATTGTTTTTCATGGTAAATCCTACACACTTAAACTTCGTCCTATAATGTATTTAAAACGTTATGACAGACATTTAAGATAGGTGGACAGATATTGGAGAAAGAAAGCCCTGGATGAAAAAAAAAAAAAAAAGTGACCAATCAATCAAAATGTATTGAGCATCTGCAGTGATGCCTTGTGCTGATACTTTGGCCAGGAAAATAATCCTTATTTGACATGATAAGAACTAGAAAAAGTTCAGGATAGTTAGGAAACAAGACAGATATTTGTTTTAACTGCTTGGGAAGAAGTGACTTGTTTTTCAAAATTACAAATACAGTTTTTGCATTTATTCTCAAATTTAAGGAAATATGCTAATTGGAAAGAGAATGAAACACAACCAAAAATTATCAAAATGAGGCAAAAGACTGTCTAAAACTCTGCCATCCCCAGAAAGCCACTCTTAAAATGCTGAAGTACGTATATGTGAAGATTGCTTTTGCTAAGTCTGGAATATCATGGGTTAAAAGAATGTAGTTTCTTGGAATGTTCTGTCCTGACAGTGTGTGTGAGAAAGAGAGGATGTTAACCTCAGAAGACTCAGGTCCAGTGTGTTTATCAAGGATGTTTGTGTAGCTAGGAAGACCTAATTATGAGTGTTTGAAATCAGAACATTCTCACATGATTCTCTGTTCTTTATCTAAGAATTTCTGTTCCTACCTATGTTTTCCTAAAGCTTGCAAAATTGCTTTTGAACTTTCTGCTTTGAAATACAAGGAGAAGGAACAAGTCAGGAGGAGTTTTATAACTCAGAGAGCTCCTCTCCCTTAATCCTCTTAACTCTATGTTTGAGCAGAATATTCTTACACTCAGCATTTTCGCAGGGCAGTAAACACAATATGTGTGTGTATGTATATATTTTACATATAGTCACTTTTTATTTTAATAATGGACTCCAACCTTGCATGATATGTTTCACTGAACACGTTCTGTGGACATGCCTCTATTTGAGGAGACTAGAATGACACCGTCCTATAAAGATGCTGGTTTACAACTCTATGATAGTACCATTATTTATTTTACCCATAAGGAGCTCTGGTAGCATAGTGGTTACAAATTGGGCTGCGAACCATAAGGTCAGCAGTTCGAAACTACCAGCTACTCCGCGGGAGAAAGATGAGGCTTTCTGTTCCCGTAAAGATTTACAGCCTCGGAAACCCTGTACAGGGTCGCTATGGGTTGGAACCGACTCGACAGCACTTAACAACAACAACAACCCTGGACCTTCAGGTGTTTTCTAACTTTCTTTTATACTGTTATAAATGTTAATCCTGTGAGGAAACTTTGCCAAATGTTTCTGTGTCTCATGGTACTCTTGTTTAAAGTACCTGGTGGGGCTCTATTTTGTTCCAGTAATCTGGACTAAAGAACTCTGGTAGCGTAATGATTAAGAATTGGGCTGCTAATCTCCAGGTCGGCAGTTCGAAACTGCCAGCTGCTCCACAGGAGAAAGATGAGGCTTTCTGCTCCGGTAAAGATTTACAGCCTCAGAAACCCTGTGCAGGGTCACTATGAGTCGGAACAGACTCCACGGTAATTAACAACAACAACAATCTGGACTGTAGACTTCAAAGTGATGGAGAAAATAAGGAATTTCTGAGGACGTGTCCTGCCAACTCATTTCTGTTTTAATTTTATAGAGAATTGTTGCTATCATGTACGGCAACCATTTAACCAGATTTAGTCTCTCATTGAACAATATGTTCATCATTTTCTTTCATTTCTTTTAAATATATTAACCAAACTGCAAGTTTGCTTGCAGTTTGGCTAACATATTTTTATCAAAATTCAACAAAATATTCCATAATGCATGTCTATAGACTGGAAGCATAACAAAGTCTGAGTTGTGTACGTTATTAAGGTACTGACTAAATTTACAAATGACAAATGACATTTCTTTGTTGAGTGTGCTGATATATGAGGTGTTATTGTGAATATAGCACATTTAATTGCATTCAAAGATAAAAAGGAGTGTTGGTGGTACAGTGGGTAAGCACTCAGCTGCTAACTGAAAGGTTGTTGTCAAGTGCTGTCCAGTTGGTTCCAACTCATAGGGAACCTGTATAGGGTTTCCAAGGAACACCTGGTGGGTTTGAATTGCTGACCTTGTAGTTCGTAGTTCAGTGATGATCCTACTGTGCCACACGAGAAGTCCAATTTAAAGGTTAGTACGAATTGATGCTTTTGAGTCATGGTGTTGGAGGAGAATATAGAAAATGCCATGGGCTGTCAGAAGAACCAATAGATCCCTTTTGGAAGAAGTGCCGCCAGAGTGCTCCTTGGAGGCCAAGATGGCCAAACTTCGTCTCTCATACTTCAGACATATTGTCAGGAGTGACTAGTCCCTGAAGAAGGATATCATTCATGTTTGTTAAGGAGTGGAGGGTCAGAGAAAAAGAGGAAGACCCCCAACGAGATGGATTGGCCAAGTGGCAGGATCGATGAACTCAAGTGTGGCAATAATAGTGAGGTTGGCCCAGGATCGGGCAGTGTTTCGTTCTGCTGTGCGTAAGGTCGCTATGAGTTGGTACTAACTTGATGGCACCTAACAACAACAACAAAATTAGAATTTACTAGCTATTTGTCAGAAGACAAATGTGACATTCTGTCTCCATAAAGGTGTCCAGCCTTGGAAACCTTGGGTTTTTCTCTATCCTATTGGGTCACTCTGTGTTTTTGCTGGCAGAGCTCTTACTGCACTCCCACCCTATCCACCATCTTCCATTGTCAAGGAATTGGCTTATAATTTTATAGGTGGGTGAGTCCCAAGTCTGGGTCAGATGAACAAAGATCAGTACACATGTCCAGCAGACAGACAGGCAAGAAGACAGGTCCACAAGCAGGCAGATAATAGAGCAGAATGCATTCAAAGAAGATGGAAGGAATACACAGAATCATTGTATCAAAAGGAAATGGTTAATGTTCAACCATTTCAAGAGGTACCATATGAACAAGAGCCAATGATACTCAGGGAGGAAGTCCAAAGTGCATTGAAAGAATTGGCAAAGAACAAGGCACCAGGGATTGATGGAATAAAAATTGAAATATTTCAAGAAAGTGAGGCAGCACAAGAGGCACTCACTCATCTCTGCCAAGAAATTTGGAAGACAACTATCTGGCCGACTGATTGGAAGAGATCCATCCATATTTGTGCCCATTCTAAAGAGAGGTGACCCAACAGAATGCAGAAATCATCGGACAATCTCTTTGATATCTCAAGTGAGTAAAGTTTTGCTAAAGGTAATACAGAAACGGCTACAATCATACATTGACAGAGAACTTCCAGAGGTTCAAGCTGGATTCAGAAGTGGCCGTGGAACGAGAAATATCATTGCTGATGTCCAGTGGATCTTGGCTGAAAGCAGAGAATATCAGAAAGATGTTTACCTATGCTTTATTGACTACGCAGAGGCTTTCGATTGTGTGGATCATGACAAGCTATGGACAACATTGAGAAGTATGAGTATTCCAGAACACTTAATTGTACTTCTGAGGAATCTGTACCTGGACCAAGAAGCAGTTGTTCGAACAGAGCATCATTGATGGCGTCAAGTGTGGTGGGGTTGGCCCAGGATTGGACATTGTTTTGTTCTGCTGTGCATGGGGTCTCTATGAGTCGGTTCTGACTCGATGGAACCTGACAACAACATTGGGTCACTATGCATTGGAGTTGACTCAGTGGCAATGGGTTTAATGGGTAGGAGAGCAAAGTTAGTTTGATTTTATCTTCTTTATTCAGTAAAAATTATATATTAAGAATTCTAGAATTGAGGAAGATGAAAAATGAGAAGTATTGAAGCCCTACTTCATTACATTATTTACATTATAATGTTTATAGAACTTTCTTCTGTAGAGAATGAAAGAAATCATTACATCTTACTGTTTGTCACCTACATTTAGGTGAGGAAAATATTGGAGAGACAAACAGCTCATGCTTTCTAAGAAGAGGGGGGAAAAATCATGATCATTCTTCAAAAGTTATAGTGGCCACTATTCTGAAAACTACTTTCCTGATTTAGTGTGTTAAATTGTAGACTCTTGGGGACAATAGTAATATAGTTGCAGTTACAGGTGAAGTAGAGACTTGAATTGACTATTTGGGGAGAGAGAGAACCCACTGGAAGAGGGGTGGAGGACTTGTATGGCTACAAGTTGAAAGGGAAGCTTCTGACAAAAGTTTTACAGTAAAGCAGTGAGAAAGTCAAATTGTCAGCAGTGCACACTATTGGAGAAGTGGGGGAGGGTTAGATATAGAAATAAAGCTGATGTTTATAAGGTTAGACATGATTATAAAGCTCATCTCTATTTGCAAAAAAGAAAAGTCCTTTAGATCAGTATTAAAAGTTAGCTGGAGAGACAATGTGTGTATTTCTCAGCATGGTTTGTGCATGCTGAATGAATGCCATGAATGACTACTATATTCAGGTGCTGGCCAGAGAGAGTGGATTTGAAAGGGTGCCCTAAAACTAAAGAATCCTCATGTAAATGGGAATAGTCAGTTTGTGAGTAAGTAGAGACAGACCAGAGAAGAACAAATCAAATTTGTTGTTGTTAAGTGCCATATAGGGGGGTTCCAAGTCATCGCAACCTTGTAGAGGGTTTCCAAAGAGTGGCTGATGGCTTTCCAAATAGTGGCTAACCGCAACCTTGTGGTTAGCAGTCCAGTACTTATCCTAAGTTTGTTGTTGTTGTTGTTTAGTACCATCTGGTTGGTTCCGACTTATAGTGACCCTGTATAGGGTTTCTGAGGAGCAGCTGGTGGATTTGAACCACCAACCCTGAAGTTCAAACCGAACTTGTGGTCCAATATTTATCCTGCAGCGCCACATCAGGACTCCAGCCTAAGTTTGTTGTTTTTGTTAAGTGCTGTCAAGTAGGTTCTGACTCATAGTGATCCTGTATAAGGTTTCCAATGAGTGGCTGGTGAATTTGAACTGGCGACTTTGTGGTTCAAACCAACTTGCAGTCTAGTGCATTAGCTCACAGAGCCATACTAACTTAAGTTTAGGGAAGAATAAATAAGTAGAAAATAAGATAGGGGCAAAAAAGAAGACTCAAATGACTAATATAACCAAAGTGGTAGTTCAGGAGGAATGAATCTGTGCCTACAAAATTATACAGAACATTAATGTGAAGTGGAGTCACAATTGATACACTGGATTCTATAAAATTTCAATATGCTTGTCTATTCATATGTCTTTTCAAATAGAAATCCCTTCATTATTAAAATAATTAATGCACATTTGATTTGGGAATAACATTTTAAGTAAACACATTAAATTTTTAGAATCTCTGATTATTTTTCTTTGAACTATAAGTCTTTAGAAAGCATTTTTCTTTTAGTTAAAAACAAAAAACAAAACAAAACAAAAACTATAGGAAACCCCAGTGATGTTTTCCTCCATAACTCAGATTCTTTTGCCTTGAATAATTAAATGATTAGTAAAACAGGATATTTTGTTTTTGTTCATAAACACTAGACATAAATCACATCTTTCAAAAAACTCATTTGGTATGTTTTGAACTGCTTAGAGGTCTTTGCTGTCTTCTGAAGTTAATGATGATGAGATTTCAGATGAGTTCCCACGGGGACCAATTAGCTGCACTCTTTCATGGCCAAAGTGTACACCTGTAACCTTGACCAGCCTGCCTTTATATGCTTATCAGTAGTCTAAGTCATTAGAAATATTTGATTTATTATCACAAATTCACCACCAGTATTGGGGAAAAAATATCAACACTAAAATCACGTGGCTGTTTAGAGATTGATAATGTGTCACAACTTCCCTATGAAAATCATCCATGTCTATAAATACATACTTTGAAATGATAGTTATTTGTAAGTTTTTTTTTTTTTTTTTAGACTGCAGAAACTTTAACTCTGCTTTCCATTACCATGCTTAAGGTTGGGCTAAAGAAACACCATGTCTTTGGGGATTTAAACAATTAAGATAAATATGAATGAATGGCCTATGAAATAATTTTTATTAAAATAGTTACATAGACTAAAGATTCATCATAGTTAAAATTAAGTTTACTGTTAATTCCTAAACATCATTTACCAAAAATATCCAAAATGATTAACTGTAATGTTATCCTGGTATCTATTCCCCATATTCTTTTTCTTTATTGAGTTTTATTTTTTTTGTTTACCATTTTATTTGTTTGGCATTGTGAAGAGATTTTAGCATAATTTAAAAACTATTCCAGTTTAATTGGGGGAAAATTCCAACTCAAGTGTGTGATCATTAAAAGAATTAGATCAACTCATTTATTGTATGTCCTATTTTTAAGAGTAGGCTCATTTACTATGAGGCTTGCGAATGTTTCTAAGTTACTTTAATATTAATAGGAATTAAAAAATAATTCTTGCTCAGAGTTGAACTAGCATATTATAATGTCAAGTAATGACAAATATTTTGAAGAAAATCAAGCAGAGCAAAAGAAGCGTGTGATATGGGGGTGGGGTGGTCAATTATATTTGTTGGTCAGGAAAGGCCTCTAGAGGACTTCAGCAAAGAGAGTAAGCTGTACAGCTAAGAGGGAAATGATTTCAGACGTAGAAACGGGAAGAGCAAAGGCTTTGAGACTGCCAGTATTTGAGGTGCTTGAGAAACCATTAAAGAAATCAGTATGATAGACACAAAGAGAATGAAGCCAATTCTCAGGAACTTAGAGTGGGCTTGTGAGCCATGAGAAATAATGGGTTGTATCCTCCCTTATCAAGTTAAAGGTAAAATTTCATTAAAAAATATAAATTTAGTGAAATTTAGTGATGACAAGAATTGAGTGTTGAGAGCCATGTCTCAAGTTGAGATTTCTATTTCAGGGACTTCTGACTATGATGATTATTTTGTAAAACTTACTTATATTCTTAATGTAATTTGGTAAAAGTGGTTAATATGATGTACTAATGGAAGAGATGCTTGGCTAAGTAGAGAGTCAGCAAAAAAGAGCAAGTGCCCCAACGAGGTGGATTGGTACAGTGGCAGCAGTAATGAGCTTAAGTACAGCTCTTATTGGGCGGGTGGTCAGGACTGGGCAGTGTTTCTTTCTGTTCTGCATAAAGGTCACTATGAGCTGAGCCTACTCAAAAGCACCTAACAATAACCATGGGAGAGAAAATAGTATGATGATAAAAATACCTTTTTCAATACATCATGTGATCATGATTATCCTTTTAAGAGACATAACAAATCAAATGCATTTGAAAAGTTAGGAACATGATAACAATGATAACACAGTGTTGATTACCACCACCCCCATCTTGTGTTGTTGTTGTTGTTATCATTGAACCATATATTAAGAAGTCTGGAACCGCTGCCATAGAAGAAAGTATTTCAAATCGACTTCAATCCAAATAATTAATTGACAATGGTACATGATCCTGATCATAAAACACATTATTCATGAATATATGCCACCTTCATTTAGTACTGTGGGTTTGCAGTTTTAACTTGTTGGGAAAGCTTGGAAATGCCTTAATTACCTATAATGGGAAATTATGGTCTTATAAGAATATAAAAATCCAACCTCATATATTTTTTAACTAGACTTGCCCAATTCACAGCTTCTTCCTAACAAACAAACAAACAAACAAACAAAAGTCCATTGCCATTGAGTTGATGTCCACTCATGGAGCCCCTATAGGATAGACTAGAACTGGCCCACTCTGGTAGCATAGTGGTTATGAATTGGGCTGCTAACCTCAAGGTCGGCAGTTCAAAACTACCAGCCATTCTGAGGGAGAAAGATGAGGCTTTCTGCTCCCATAAATATTTATAGCCCTGGAAACCCAGCACACACTCACTATGAATCGGAACCAACAACAAATCTTTAAAGAAGCAGATTGCCATATTTTTCTCACTCAGAGCAGCTGTTGGGTTCACACTGATGACCTTTAGGTTAGCAACCAAATGCTTTGACCACTGTACCTTTAGAATCTGATGTTTATAAGAAAATTTTCAGTCATATTTAAAATGTATACACTTTCCTTCTCCTTTTGATAATTTAATTTTCTTTATTAATAATATTAAAGCTGATGTTCTGAAAATCAATTTGTTGTTGTTGTTGCTTATGGTAAAAATTAATTAATTGTTCAATACTTTTGTTACTTCCAAGTAATAAATATTTATTTTTCCTGACATCTCAGCCTGAGAACTTGAATGTGTTGTGATTCCTCCAAATTAGAGAAATTACGCTCACATTCACACTTGTAAAAATCTGATAAATTATATTAAGTAAATTGAAACTATCAATTATAGTATTGACTTGAACTCTAGTGAACATTTCCGTTTGATCAAGATTTGCTTAAGTAACGTAGTACATGATTTTAACAGCTTTAGTGCTAGGGATACAGAGCAGCCCAGCAACATCAACTGAGACAGACTTATTCCCATTGACAGATCATTTTTGGAAGAACCAGGTGTGATCTCATGGTTTCCACTGAGAAATCGTGGTGGAAAGCTGAGGCCCTGTGACATCAGCCATCTTCTCTGACAAATTTTGAGTGGGAGTGAAACTATTGTCCCAGATGGTTTTTCAGCTTTATACACTCCAGCTTCGTTGACTCTGATTGAATTGAAAAGTACTTTTACTCTAACATCTGATAAAAACAATTAGATTAGATTAGCTACTCTTTGGCTTTAGGTTACTAATACACAGTACTTGTATGAATATGACAGAAGAAACTGAAATTCAAACCAAGTGATATCCCTGGGTGCATTTTCATTTCGACATTTTCCCCAAGGTTTCTTATAGCATCATAAAATTGCGTTCAGATATAGAATTTGCATAGAATCAGGCTTATTGAAATTTTGGTGATCTTTTTTAACCTTTAATATTCCTTTTAGTGTTTTTATGGAAAACAAGTGAAGTATTTGTAGTGACTCTAAAGATGAAGATATTGAAAAACTCAAAAGGCATCTATTAATTTGCTTGCATAGAGAAATTATCCATATGTTTATTACTTTTGCTTTCTCATAAACAGGATAAGACAAAGCAATTTTCTTAGTGAGGATTCACGCGCTATACCTCCATATCTTTTCCAAGTTTGAATTTCAAGCATTTGGAGAACAAAGCAGTGAATAAACTGCTTGTTGAGTTTTGGCAACGTGACCAATTGCAAAGGCAATGATTGAGCTCTGTTACCAGTGCATGTAAGGAGCTCTGCTAGCGTAGTGGTTACGAATCGGGCTGTGAACCGCAAGGTCAGCAGTTCGAAACTACTAGCCGCTCTGCGGGAGAAAGATGAGGCTTTCTGCTCTTGTAAAGATCTACAGCCTCAGAAACCCTGTACAGGGTCGCTATGAGTCGGAACCGACTCTACAACACATAACAACAACAACAACCAGTGCATGTTTTAAGAGATGTATGAGACTTCAGCTTCCCATTTAGAATGTCCATGGGCCAACAGACTACTAAAACAAGGACATGATCTTCCTAATAGATTGCCGGCACCAAGTACCCTCGAGTTGCTTCTTGTTGTTAAGTGCTGTCAAGTCGATTCTGACTCATATTGACCTTGTATGGAGTTTTGGAGGCTGTAAAATCTTTGTGGGAGCAGAAAGCCCGGTTGTTCTCCCAGAGGGTGGCTGGTGGGCTTGAACCAAGGACCTTGTAGTTCCTAGTCCAGTGCTTATTGTATAGAGCCACGAATAGACATTCACTTGCACCAAGAGTGTCTATTTAGTGTGGGTAGAAAGAGTTTGGTGTAATACAAAACAAAACATTGGAACAGGAAGTGAAATGATTCAGCTGCCTTAAAGTTACTCTGTGTCTGTTGTAAGCAGACACTTGTCACTGGGCCCTGAATTTTGTGGACACATTTTCAGATGTGACTTAAAGCTTACCTCATTTGAGCCAAGTTGAAAACTTTTAGATATTCATGAAAATAAAACACAACCCCTTTCCCCTTCTGTCCTGATTTTTAACCTCTCCACGTTAGGAAAATTTCCTCAGATCCGTGTTCTGTCATCGTTTGCCCTTTTGCACCATCTCTCAGCCTTTCTTCCTCATCATAATTACTGGCTGACATCGACAGAACATTTCTGAAGGAAGCTGAGAGATCATAAGGACCATTAGTGGTAAAGTCCTGGTTCATGGACCCAAACTACTTGGTGACAAAGCATTCTGTTACTAAATGAGAAAAAAATTAAGATAATATTACTCTAAGATTGCAAAATAAGAAAAATAATTTGGTCTATTGGTCTAAGATTACAAATTTTCTCTCTCTAATATGATACAATAGAATGAGCATTGGACCAAAAGGTTGGTTTGAACTGCAAGGTCAGTGGTTCAAATCCACAAGTTGCTTCTCAGAAACCCTATACAGGGTCACTATGAGTCGACAGCACTAAACAACAACAGTAGTGTGAAATGATGTATTTACTGATTTTTAGTTGTTACTGTTAAAATGATCTTTATGAAATGAAGGTGCTAAATGGGAATTGCCATTAATTTATAAAGGTAAATGTTATTAGCCCAGGAGTCAGTTTCCAATTCTAATTTTCAAACTTGTTGTTGTTAAGTGCATTGAGTCAGTTCCAACTCATAGCAACGCTGTATAGGATTTCTAGGAGGTAACTGGTGAGTTTGAACCACCAAACCTGTGTTTCAAACTGACCTTGCAGTACAATTCTTATCCTATAGCACCACACCAAGACTCCATGTTCAAACTAAGGGTATATAAATCTAAGAAGATCTCTAGCAAGTGCAGATAGTTTGGGCTTGACTGCTAGCTAAAAGGTTGGTGGTTTAAACCCACCCAGTAGTACCGTGGAAGAAAAGGTCTGGCATTCAGCTTCCATTAAGATTACAGTCAAGAGGACCCTATGGAGCAGGTTCTAGTCTGTAGCACATGGCGTCACCATGAGTTGCAGTCCATTCAACTACAACCAAAGAAACAGCAACATCTAAGAGTCTGTAATCACACATCTAGTTCAGCTGGTTGTCCAAACCATGAAGCCCAGCATCAGAAACCCTATTAGATGGCAATCCACCTTTCCTTAAAATCTCTCCTGTGAGTTCTCAGCCGATTGGACTGCCCATTATGCATTTAGACTCTGCTGAATACTACACATCTCCCGATACATTGAATCTAAGACTACTACTCTAATTGTTGTTGTTGTTAAGTGCAATCAAATCTATTCCGACCCATTACGGCCCTGTATAGGGTTTCCGAGGAGAAACTGGTGAGCTTGAACCACAGACCTTGCAGTTCAAACTGACTTTGCAGTCTAGCACATTAACCCACAGTGCCACACCGCTACTCTAGTTGATTTACTGTTTAGCATGAGAATGTACTGGATTGCAAAATCTGTTTGAACTTCAAGGTCAGCGGTTCAAGCTCACCAGCTGCGCCTCAGAAACCCTAAATAGGGTCACTATGAGTCGGAACCAACTCAACGGTACTTAACAACAGCACCAACATAGGTGCTATGTCTAATTTGACATTTTCCAAATTGTCTTCTAGTGGATACAATTCTAAGATATATGCTAATAGCGATTGCAGAGGGTTTGAGGGAGTCTGGTGTGGCGCTGTGTGCTAATGTGTCAGACTGCAATGTCATTTGAACTGCAAGGTTGGAGGTTCAAGCTCACCAGCTGCTCTTTAGAAACCCTATACATGGTCATTGTGGGTCGCAGTCGATTCAATGGCACTTAACAACAACAACAACAGTCAAATTATCTTGGAAAACATTGCTTCGAACAATTGATTACTTCAATTCAGTACTTCAGAAAGTCTTTATTGTGCTATATTATTCAACAAACATTTACTGAGCACTTAGTACATGGGAGTAAGTATTGTTTTATGCTAATCTAACTGGAAAGATTCAAGAGGAATTCTGGGTTTCCCAAACTTTGAAATCTCTTTTGTTTTGTTTTGTTTCATTAGATGAAAACTTTCTCTGCTTCCCCTCCTCTCCGTTTCTTTAAGGTTCACAGACTAAATATTTCAGTTCCTTGAATCCTTGCTTAAAGCCCTGGTGTGGCTCTGTAGGACAAACATTGGACTGCTACCCATAAAAAGTGATTCAAACCCACCAGCTTCTCCTCAGGAACCTATACAGGGCAACTATGAGTTAAAACTGGCTCTATGGCACTTAACAACAACAACTCTTGCTCAGTTACATTATTTACAGACCTGTCTTCTCCACTTTGGCCATGCCTTAGTCGATCATTTCTCCTGTTAAAGACATAGTAAGCCAAATTGAACACAGACATCAGGTTTAGTTTAACTTAGTACAGCATGGGTCAGCTCTCTTCTTTTCCTACTTGTATATTTCCATAAAGGCACTCTGGTAGTGTGTAGTGCATTCAGCAGTTCAAATCTATCAGGTGCTCTTCAAGAGACAAATGAAGTTTTCTGCTCCCATAAAGACTTACAGCCTCGGAAACCCTATACAAGGTCTCTGTGAGTCCACACACAAAACCACCACCACCGCCAGCACCGTATTTTTGTAAGTACAACAGATCTTATTTTTGTTTTGTTTTGCATTGTCAGTCATATTATGTGGTTATCGAATACTGAGTCTGTAATAAGCACAGATCTATATACCAAGCATCATCTTGTTAGAGGTGACCATCAACCTCTCATGGAAATTTTTTATTCGAAGAGTTACTATGCAAAGCTATCGCAAGTAAAGACAGGTCATTGTAGGGATGACGGTAGAAGTCTTGAAGTCACGTAACTCAGGAACACAAGCCTCACTGTACTGCAGAAATAGCAGCGCAATCAAACATCGGGGGACACTAAGACAGCTGTGCCAATGGTCCACACAGAGCTGAGAGTGTGGTTCAGGACTTGGAGGACAATTAGGAGGCAGTGATGTCCTCATGACTGTCATCTCCTTCCCTCTCAGAAGCAAGACTTTACTGAGTTCTCTTTTAGTTTTCTGGCTTTATTTTGATTCAGCTGTGTTTGACTTTTGCTTTGTGACCTTCTGATTCTGCTCCTGCAACCACGTTTCCTAAATCTTGTATATTTTAAGCTCAAGTGTTAACTAATTCAGTATACTATTGATTCTGTCTTAAGCAATAACTTTGTCTCACTCAAGCAGTCCTACCATATGACTTCTTTAATGTATAACTATGTTTGAGCTTAACCAAGATAAGTAAGTTATCAGTAAGAGTACAGAAAGCAAAATAGATTTGTATGAATCAGTGTTCTTTAAAGTATGGGCCCTGACCTAATAGAATCAGCATCACCTTGGAACTGGTTAGAGGCTCATCCCCAATCTTACTGAGTCAGAAATTTGGGGGTGTGGCCTACCAATCTGTATTTTATGAAGTCCTCTAGGTGATTCAATTTTGAGTACAGCTGCTATAAAATTACCTCTCTGGAGTTTATATTTATAGTGTGGCTGTCAAAAATAATGACTTTGAGCATAATTGATATGCAGAAGATCTTTCTGACAATATTTAACTAATTGGTTCAGCTAATTTTAGACAGGAGAAGAACACTATCTGCATATAAAATCATAGTTGTTTTCCTCTTAGCTGTGGCATCCAATTGACATAAAAGTTGGATCAGTTGCTGGTATCCAACTTTAAAGAGGTATGTGCACTGCTATAGGCCATCCTTGCCTACTCTGTTCTCATGGTAATTTCCTCGCCACCCAATATAATGGCTTTATTGAAGTAGAATTCAAACGTCATATCATTTCATCCATTAAAAGTGTACAATTTAATAGCTTTTAGTGTATTCACAGAGCTGTTCCTCCATCACAAATTATTTTAAAACATTTTCATCACTGCCTTTTCCTCCTCATTAAAAAATTATTAGTCAATTATCACCCCTCTACCCATCTCATTGACCCTATTGTAACTAGCAATAACACAACTAACACACCCACACACCCAGCTCTTACATACTATTTTTCTATGTCTTTATATATGCCTATTCTGGACATTTAATATAAATTTTATGACTGGCTTCTTCTACTTAGCATTATATTTTCAAGGTTTGTCCATATTGTAGCATGTTGTGGCACTGTGGGTTAATGCACTGGACTACAAAGTCGCCAGTTCAAGCTCACTACTCACTCCTAGGAAACCCTATAAGGGTCTCTATGAGTCAGAAATGACTCAACAGCACTTAACAACTACAGCATGTGCTAGTACTGCTTTCCTTTGTTTTGTCCAATCATAGTCTATCAAATATGCCATATTTGTTCAGTTTTCAATTGATGGACATTTTGTCTAGTATGAATAATAGCACTCACATACAGGGTTTTGTATGTCCATTGTCTTTATTTCTTTGGGTTATACACCTAGGAGTGAAATTGCTGGATCATATGGTAACTCTACTTAATTTTTTGGAGGGACTGTCAGATTGTTTTTAAAAGTCTGTACATTCCCACCAATTACAAGTGTTCCAGTTTCTTTACACCCTTACCAAAACTTAACATTATCCATCTTTTTAAAAATAGCTTTTCAAGTGAGTCACATGGTATCTCATTGTGATTTTGATTTGTGTATCCTGAAGGTTGATGCTGTAGGATAAACACTGGACTGATAACCGCAAGATTGGTGGTTCAAATCTACCAACCACTGCTCAGAGGTCCTATACAGTGTCACTATGAATCTGAACCAACTTGGCAGTGCTTAACAACAACAATAACAAATGACGTTGAGCATTTTTTCATGTGCTTATTGGCTATTTCTTTTGAGAAATTTATATTCAGATTCAGATTTTTAAGTGGGTTGTCTTTTTATTACTAACTGTTATGAGTTCCTTATATATTCTAAATAGAAGATCTTTATCAAATATATTATTTCATAATGTTGTTGTTGTTAGGTGCCATCGAGTCAGTACCGACTCATAGCAGCCTTATGTACAGCAGAACAAAACACTTCCCGATCCTGGGCCAACCTCACTTTTGTTTCCATGCTTAAGTCCATCGATGCTTCCACTTGGCCAATTCATCTCGTTGCGGTCTTCCTCTTTTTCTCTGACCCTCCACCTTACCAAACATGATATCCTTCTCCAGCAATTGGTCCCTCCTGACAATATGTCCAAAGTATAAGAGATGAAGTTTGGCCATCCTGGCCTCCAAGGACCACTCTGGCTGCACTTCTTCCAAAATGGATCTGTTGTTTCTTTTGGCAGCCTATGGCACTTTAAATATTTTCTTCCAACACCATAACTCAAAAGCATCAATTCTTCTACTGTCTTCCTTATTCACTGTCCAGCTTTCACATACATATGAGGTTATTGAAAATACCATGGCTTGGGTCAGGTGTACCTTAGTCCTCAAGCTGACATCTTTGCTCTTCAACACTTTAAAAAGGTCTTGTGCAGCAGATTTGCCTAATGCAATACATCCTTTGATTTCTTGACTGCTGCTTCCGTGAGGTGAGTGTTGATAGTTAATCCAAGAAGAATGAAGTCCTTGACAACTTCAATCTTTTCTCCATTGATAAGAATGTTGCTTATTGGTCCAGTGGTGAGGATTTTTGTTTTCTTTACATTGAGATATAATCCATACTGAAGGCTGTGGTCTTGGATCTTCATCAGTAAATGTTTTAAGTCCTCTTCACTTTCAGCAAGCAAGGTTATATTATTAAATATTTTATAATAGTATTCTGATAAAATCCTTAAGGACAAAATACAAATCATAAATGTAGAGAGAGTGATTAATGGGTGGTAAAAATGTGAGTTTTGTTATCCCTCCCCCCCAATGAAACAGAAATCACATCTAGGATAATTAAATATCAAATCTATCTGCTATTTATGCAGGGTGTTACCTCAAGGATCTTGCCTGGAATTTGATGACTAGAAAGTTATTGCATAGTTTTGAAGGAAGGAGTTTTCATAAAGAGTTGACAGTTAAATACTGGAGAGAGATCCAAAGGATTAGAGTTTAATATAGGCTGCTAACACAGAAAAGTTTCTCTAGAATGATAGGGCAGCACGCATAACACACTGAGTTTAGGAGTGAGGGAGAGATACAGAAAAGGAGACAGTGTGGACTGCTCTCCATTAAGTAGAAAAGTGAAGAGTAGGAGAGAGGAGGTTGACAATAAGGAAGGAAATCTGTAGAGTGAAGAGATTTGAGCCTGTTTGAAGCAATGAAAAGAAAGTATGCAATTTTGTGCGAGTTTTAAATTAAAAATTTGCCTCATATTTCTTACAATTCTGTGTTCTAATTGTCTAAATACATATGCCCTTATTTATGTTCAACTCCAAGTGGTGTTATATGTGTGAAATGATTGCTAATTTTGATCCCTCAGCTGAAGCAAAACTAATAAGCAAAAATTTCAGCATTTCCTTCTAAACTCTGATCCTCCCTTAGATAATTTCCCCTTGTTTCCTTGTGGTATATGTATGACATTTGCCTGTTGATATGATCTCAATATCTGGAGAATAAACATATGTAAATTAAATTAGAAACTTATCAGGAATCAGATGATCTAGCTTGAATTCTTACCTCTTCTGTTAAATAGTTATGTGACCTTGGTCAAGTCACATTGTTTCTGGGTACTTTGCATCATCATTATGAAATTACAAGTTTGAAACTAAAGTCCTTTCCAGATTTCATAATTGGTGAGTCTTTATATAAGTTTGGATATGTATTTTTCTCACTGGTTACTCAATCAGCTCACTCATTAATTAAAAAAACAGGGGTTGCCAGAGACAGGAGGGAGGGTGGCAAGACAAAATCATTATTTAGTGAGCAGTGGTGACTATTTATGGTGATGGGAAACTTTAGCAACAATTATTGGCAATGGTAGAACAATAGGATTAGTGTCATTGATACCACTAAATTCTCTCCCTGCTGAAACTATATTCTAACAACAAATAAAAATCAGCATTCTGATCAAATATGTAATGTGCCATGTCTTATTTTCTCATTGCTACTTTCTTCAGTTGATTTTGTAACATCCTAGTCGAAATCCTGATAGTGGATTCCTACATGTATAGCTATAGCATTGACCCCAAGCTGCTTTCTAGGATCTCTCAGCCACCAGCTCTGTTGAGATGCCTTTGTGTACTTGCTAGGACTTGGGCCTCCTTCTCAATATGAGGTGTAATTATGATTATTCCATTCTTGCTCTTCCAGTATAGGTCCTGGCAATCTGTTATTTGCTTCTTTACTCCAAAATCCCTATTCAGGTTTATAAAACACAACTCTGTTTGCTTATTTTTGTGTGGGTTTGTATGTGTGTGCGATGGTGGGAATAAAAATAATAACTCAATCAGCTTTTATTTATTGTATGCTTATTATAGTAGACATTGTGGTAGATGTCCTGTCATGTAATCCAAATACATTTTTATGCCTATCCTGAGAGTTTGGTAATCCCAACTATACATACACAAGGAAACTAAAGCTAATGCAGGTTAAATTACTTACCCAAATAAATAGAGGCAAACAGTTTGAACTTCTGATAGCTACCGTCTAAAGTCTTTGCTCTTAGCTACTCTGCTATTGTGCATCTGGATTAAGTCTGGGGAGAAAGAGCACCGGGCTTTAGTGGAAGCAAGAATTTAAGTGTTCATTTTCCTTATAATTTTTTCCTGGATGCCTGGAAGGATAAGGAGGTGGGATGTTTGCAAAATATAGCGAAGGAAAGATTGATAATTGTATCTCTGGAGAATGTGTTCATTCAATTTCAAGGTGTCCATTTTAATGGAAATCATGTTTTTCCATTGTTAATAATTAATTATCATAAAAGCATTTGTCATACTTTGATTTCTTTGTGTAATGAGTCAAGAATACTGTTAATAAGTATTTTAATTAGTTATAGCATGAAAAAGAGTTCTGGTGCCACAGTGGTTAAAGTGCTCAATGCTAGCCCAAAGGTTAGTGGTTTGAACCCATCAGCTGCACTGCAGAAGAAAGATATGGTAGCAGTCTGTTTCTGTCAAGATTTATGCCTTGGTAATCCTATGTGGCAGTTCTGCTTTGTCCTGTAGGGTCACTATGAGCTGGAATCAAGTTGATGGCGGTGGGTTTGGTTGGTGTAGGGTTAGCATGAAAGGTGTTTTCAATTTCTCTATGTGAAATTTACATACTTGGGATCACTGGTTTCTCTACATCTAAATTTATGTTCAGTATCTGTAATAGGCCATGTTGTTACTGCTTAGTTGGCAAATGTATTATGAATGACATATATTACATCCTCTAGGCAACTATGAGATTGCATCAAAGTGAAACATGGGTTGTAAACCAGATGTGTGCCTTGTTACTGCATCATTTGAAATCCAACATTATGATGACATTGAGGCAATGCTCACAAATCTATCAGGATTCTCTCTCGTTTTACACAAATTAAAGGAGCAAACCATTATTATTATTATTTTTTTGAGATAGCTGCATAGAGTTGAGCAAATGAAAGCAAGTGCATACTTTTATTCAAAATATAAAGACAATTGAGAATAAAACTCTGGCCTCATAGCTTACAGCCTGGTAGGATAGATGAATATTTTGTTGAATTATTTCAGCATCCTGGGAATATCTTCATTTGGTTTATTTTATGTCAATTAAGGGCCTTATATTAGTTTCCTAGGGCTATCATACAAAATGGCACAAACTGAGCGGCTTAAAACAAAGAAATTTATTTTCTCACAGTTCTGGTGGCTAAAAGCCTATAATCAAGGTGTTGCAATGTTGATTCCTTTTGAGAATTCCAAAGAGAGCTGGTTCCATGGTTTCTTTCCTAGCTTTAGTAATCCTTGCCTTGTTGTTAAGTACCGTGGAGTCAGTTCTGACTCATAGTGACCCTGTACAGGGTTTCCAAGTCTGTAAATTTTTACGGGAGCAGAAAGCCTCATCTTTCTCCCATGGAATGGCTGGTAGTTTTGAACTGCTGACCTTGAGGTTAGCAGCCCGATTCGTAACCACTACACTACCAGAATTGGCTTATGAGAGCATAATTCCAATTTTTGTCTCCATCTTCACCTAGCTCTAATCTCTTTGTGTTTCTGTTTGTGTGTATTCTCCTCATTTTTTATGACACCAGTCATATTGAACTATGGCCCACCCTAATCCAGTGTAGCCTCATGTTAGTTCATTATATCTGTATAAGCTCTATTTGCCAATCAGGTTACATTCACAGCTACTTAGGGTTAGAACTTGAACATATCTTTTAGAAGGACACAGATCAATCCATAACAGGGCTGAACCCACAAGCCACACAGCTCTACTCAGGGCTACCCTAAGCAGAATTATTTTATTATGTAAGTAAGTCCAGCCAAATGCAATGCTGATGACTTGATTCAAGCTAATTTCCTGTAACACAGACTGCTGCATCTTTCATTTGTGGAGTGGCTGGTGGGTTCAAACTGCTGACCTTTGGGTTAGCAGCCAATTGTATTAAGCACTGTTCACTAGGATGTACTTAAAGGACAGCTAGAACTAGTTTTTTTTTTTTTTTTTTAAGCACCCATTAAAAATATAGAATGAGAGCTTTGGCATTATAACATCTCCTGACCTAATGATTTTTTTTTTCCTTTATTTCTTTTTTTTGGTCCATAAAAATATAAATGCCAAGTAAGCCATGCTCCCGTATCTAATGCTGCTTTGTTAATTGCCATCCAGTCAGCGCTGTCTCATGGAAATCTCATATACAAGAGAATGAAACCCTGCCTGGCACCATCTTCATGACTGCAGGTGTGTTCCAGTGCATTGTGTGATCTCTGTGTGTTTTGAGGGCTGTCCAACCTAGAGTCCTCGTTTTCAAATATTAGATTGGGAACTATTCAGTTGTGATCCATAGGATTTTTGGAAGTAGATTTCCAGACCTTCTTCCTAGTCTGCCTTAGTTTGGAAACTTTGCTTGAATTTGCCCACCATGGGTGGGACCCTGCTGGTATTTGTATCATACAACATGAAAGTTATCACAATACAACAAACTGGATCTATTGTAATAGAGAGCATTAACAGAAGTATGTCCACCACTCATCGGTCAGTTTGTCCTACTGTGGTGGCTTGTTTGTTACTGGGATGTTGGAAGCCATTAGTATTTTAAATACCAACAGTGTGTCACACATGGTGGACAAGTTTCAGTGAAGTTTCCAGAGTAAGACAGACTAAGAAGAAGAATAGACAGACCACTTCTGAATGGTTGTTGTTAAGTGCTGTCCAGTAGATTCTGACTCATAGTGACCCTGGATAGAGTTTCTGAGGAGTGGCTGGTGAATTTGAACCACCAACCTTGTGGATCAAATTAACCTTTCGGTCTAGTGCATTATCTATCCTACACTACCACACCCAGAAATCCAATAAGGTAGTCATAATTATTATCAACATTTTACAGATAGAAAATGGCTACAGAGAGGTAGGAGTACTGGTGTGGCACTCTAGGATACACACTGAACCACAAACCACTCCATGGAAACCTTATACAGAGTCACTATGATTCGGAACCGACTCAACGGCACTTAAGAATAACAACACAGAGAGGTTAATGCACCTCCTTGAGCTCAGACATTCAGAAAGAGGAAGAGTGAGGGGTTATGTTTCATCTTCCAGGAGCCGCGGCGAGCCTGTATTGGCAGGGTGAAGCTTTGTTTGTGGAGGGAAGAGTGATTTCCCATAGTACCAGTGTGCAGCGCTAGCTAGTGGGTTCAGTTTGGCAGACAGATTTCCAAGCATTATGCAGAAGAATTGTCTAATGAGCAAAGATGTTCAACAGTGGCAGGAAGAGCTGTTTTACATGTATGCCTAAACTGGGAGAAGCTCTTTCCTGTACTCTAAGCCTAGTTTTGTTTCTTCTAATATACAGATGCAAATGACTTGTTGTCTAGAGTCTAAAGGTTTGTTATTGTTGGTAATATATTATCTAAATTCTGAACTCAAAACAATATCAAAGAGCATTTCATGATTTCTCATACTTATTTCAGTCTGAACTCTGTGTTCCCTCTCCCCACACCCACAAACTTAAAGTAAACATCCAGGGCTGGAAAATTCTTTTGAAGTAGAAAGGTGTGTGAAAACTTCATTATCTTTTCTGGGACAGCAGTGGTAAGCTATGACATTATTCTGCTATACTCCCCTTTATTAATTTGAGGCAAGTTAATGTTATTCCATATCTGTGCCTTAATAGCATATAACAAAAACTGGCAAAACATCTGGAGAGAAAATTCACATTGCCACTTTGCAAATATGGCAGGTTCCACTTGTAATAACTCAAATAATGTGTCATTTGGAAAAGAGGCACACAGATCTTCAAAGAACCCACTGCTGTTGAGTTTATCCTGACTCATAGAACAGAAGAACTGATCCATAGAGTTTCTGAAACTGTAAATCTTTATGGAAACAGACTCTCATCTTTCTCCCTCTAAGAGGCTGGTGGGGTTAAACCACCAACCTTGCAGTTAGTGGTCCATTGCTTATCCTATAGCATCACCAGAGCTCCTTACATAGATCTTAGTGCAGCTTATTTAAGTTTAAAGAAAAAGCAAGACTATTCTAAAAATGCATGTTATAACTACCTTGCATTGAGCATTTAGTGGAAGGCAGTGTTTCAAATGCTTTACTCTTTAATGTAAATGTAATCCTCTTAATCTTCACACCAATGCTGGGAGTTAGTAATAACAATTATCTTCTCTTTATAGATGACAAAATAAATTGTTGTTGTTGTTCTTAAGTGCCATCGACTCATAGCAAACTTATGCACAGCAGAATGAAACACTGCCCTATCCTGGGCCAACCTCATTATTGTTGCCACATTTGAGCCCAATGATGCTGCTACCTTGCCAATCCATCTCACTGGGGATCTTCCTCTTTTTCTCTGACCTTCCACCCTACCAAATGTGATATCCTTCTCCAGTGACTGGTTCCTCCTGACAATATGTCCGAAGTATGAGAGATGAACTTTGGCCATCCTGGCCTTCAAGGAGCACTCTGGCTGCACTTCTTTCAACACAGATCTATTGGTTCTTCTGGCAGCCCATGACACTTTCAATATTCTCCTCCAACACCATAACTCAAAAGCATCAATTCTTCTATGATCTTCCTTATTCACTGTCCAGCTTTCACATGCATATGAGGTTATTGAAAATACCAT
The DNA here is from genome assembly GCF_000296735.1 of Chrysochloris asiatica. Taxonomy (NCBI): domain Eukaryota; kingdom Metazoa; phylum Chordata; class Mammalia; order Afrosoricida; family Chrysochloridae; genus Chrysochloris; species Chrysochloris asiatica. Next base: position 7,144,890 of record NW_006408519.1, read on the forward strand.
GGCTTGGGTCCGGTGCACCTTAGTCTTCAAGCTGACATCTTTGATCTTCAACACTTTAAAAAGATTTTGTGCAGCAGATTTGCCTAATGCAATTCGTTGTTTGATTTCTTGACTGCTGCTACAAAGTAAATATGCAAAGATAATAAGTAATGACCCAAGGTCACACAGGTAATGAATATCTGAACTGTGATTTGAACCTTCACAGACTTGATCTAGAGCTTATACTTTTAATCATACCTGTATACAGCATCTCATTATCCAGTTTGTCACCCATGAAAGAAGCAAAATTATTCATTGTATGGTGAATATGTAAGGTGGATGTTTCAGTTTGTTTCACTTGATCACAACTCTACTATTGTTCTGGAAAAATCTTCCTGTATTTTAGATTTTGGAAGCTAAAAATACCTTTGCAAGACTCCCTTGCAGCTATAATTCCACCTATTCTCTATTATCTGCCAAACAGGTTCAATCCAGTACTTGGAGTGTGTTGAAGTGAGTTGGAGGCCATATTCAGAGATACCAGCTTTTCTGGAAGGCATGATGGCAAAGACATTTGGTTCTTCTGTGGTTTCTAATCTGGTCTTTGGCATCCTAGCTGCTAAGCAGGGCATGGCAGTAGTAGCAGGATGTCACTAGAATATTATTGTAATGTAGTTGGAAGGTTCTGTAACTACTTGTTGTGCACCACTGATTTAATTTCAACTTGTAACAACTCTTTATGACAGGGTAGAGCTTCTACATAGGGTTTTCCAGGCTATAATTTTTGTAGGGATGGATAGAAGCTGCTCGTGGGTTTGAACCACTAACCTTCTCTATAGCAATGGATCATTGTGCACCAGGGCTTCTTTAAGCAAGCTAGATTAGAAAGAAGCCTGATCTAAACTGAAGACTTTAAAGCTATAAAGGGATGTTCCATAAGGAGTCTTTCAGACCCTAGTGTCCCTCTGTTGTTGTTGTTCCTAAGTGTCATCAAGTTGGTTCTGATCCATAGAGACCCTGCAAAGGATTTCTAGGAGCAGCTGGTGGGTTTGAACCACCAACCTTTTGGTTCAAACTGACTTTGTGAGCCAGTGCATTATCCTGCAATGCCACACCAGGACACCTAGTATTGGAAATTAAGGCTAGAGGCAAAGTGTCCCTCCAGTATTAGAAATATAGACTATAAGGCTCATTTCAAATGTAAAATTATCTGACTTTAAAGATGAGAAATTAGAATTGGGGTGAGAGGACATCCTTAATAGATTTGCTTAAACAAAATTTTCAATAGAGATTATTTCTTCCTTTCCTGAGTCAGCCATCTGATAAACAAAGTAATGCATTTCTGGAAGATAACATATCTCTTGCTAAAAACAAACAAACAGACAGACAGACAAACAAACAAAATAAACACTGTCTTGTGAAATAATAGAGCCTAGACAATTCACTCGGAAACCCTATACAGGGTCGCTATGGGTCGGAACCGACTCGATGGCACATAACAACAACAACAACAGACAATTCAAAAGGGTCCATCCAAATATTGCCTGTTATATTAATACTCTCAACTGTGGAGAAATAATGATGGAACGAGACTTTTGCTCATTTCTTTCTTGCCTTGATTTCTCTTTTGTGTCCGTCCTTCCTAAGTCAAGTCGGGGATGTAAATTGTACTGGGCCTAGAAGGAAGGGTGGATAAGATGGAATAGGATGCATCCTGTTTGATTGGCAGGATATCTGTAAGACAGTGTGTCTGGAAATTTAGCTGGGTGAAGGAAAGTGCAGACATAGGAGAAAATAAGGTTGGAGCCAGGAGGTTTGAAAGAACTATGGAGGTGGCATTCTGTCCTGTGATGAGGTATTGATGTGTGACTAGATGTTGACAGTTTTTCAACAGGTTAGGAAAGAAAGGCTCTTTTAGAAGATTAATATGAATTCGGTAAATTGAATGATTGGAAGTTGGGGAGATACAGAAAGGAGAAATGTTATAAAGTTGCTTCAGTAATCCAGTAATGAGGAGATAAATACCTGAAATATAAACCTACGACAGTAGTTTGTGAGGAGGTACTGGAGCAAGTTAGGGAACTGTTTGTGGAAGCTAGGTACAAAAAGCTTTAGAAAGATGGGAATGGTCATTAATGCCAGGCTGAAATGATATAAATAGGAATAAAACAAATAAAATTACTGAATTTGGAGAAAAGCTCTTTGCCACATAGCAAATACAGTGTTAGCAGTAGATGGCAAATTACAGAGGATGCAGCTGCACACAGACCACTTATGCTTTCTAGCTGTCTGTTAGTGGAAGTTTGCTATTGAGACAATGCACACACAAAAGCTGCTGTGAATTCCATAGCAACTTTCTCTCTCGAACTAGACTTAACCTTGCAGAGACTATGTACACAGAGCTGATGTATGTTTTCCAGTTTGCACAGGGAGTCAGTCCATGCTACTGCTCTCTTGGATCTAGGAAAGGAAATCATTCTTTTCAGATTGATAGGCTACTTCCTGAGTTTATTAATCTAGTTTTTACTCATTTTTTATTTTACTTATAAACTTATATAAAAATGACACTCTGAAACCATTAGAATGCTTAACAGATACTGGAAAGTCCTAAGGGTTATAAACAGAGCTCAAATTAACTTTTTTCTTTCCACATGGACATTTTTAAGAATTGAACAAACATCTTCAATCTAGGATTACAGCTCTTGTAGAACTGAGTTTCAACTAGATCATTGGCGGGTACATACTATGAACCAGTCATACACGTGTACCCAGTTTTCCAGGTAATGAGAATGCTCAGGAAGGTTCATTATGATCAAACACTTGAGTATGCATCAGTTCAGTATTAAGCTGGTGACTTCAGGGGATCTGAATCCATTTACAATAACACCTTATTTATCTCAAGGTAATTCACTTTGCAATCTTAGTCATTCTAGAACACATTACGGAGCAGGAGTCATTTGAAACTCTTGTATCCTAAAATAAATACAGCAATGTCTATTGCCTAAGGCTCATGTGCTGTCTGTGGGCAAATCACTCAGGCCAATATTACTTTTATTGTTGATCCAGTATTAAAAACTTAGACTGTGGCTTTCCAGCCCACAGCAAATTAGAAGCAACAAATTACAAGGGAGAGGAAGAAGTGATCATGGCAGATACTGACTTCATTAAAAAGTAAAAGCTAGTAGTTTTATGTTAAGGGTGGTGGAAAATAAATATAATTATTGTTTCTCCATTCTCAGCAAAAACCTATTCAGAGACTCAAGTATAAATAAAATACTTGGTTAACATAGGGTACCTTGTGGCAAGTGCTAGAACATGCCTCCTTCCCCTCACCCCACTAATGCCTGTGCAGAAACCTTGGCCCAATGTTGGCATTACTCCATCTATTACCACCAAGGATCATGGGCCTTAAGCTCTTGAAATTGAACTTCACACAGCACCCAAGAAGCACTGACTACAAGGCAGAAGTTTGGTTGTTCTAACCCACCCAGAGGTGATTTACAGGACTGGCCTGGCAATCTGCTTCTGAAACCTCACAGCCTCGAGAATCCCAGAAAGCAGCTCTCCTCTGTACACCTGGGTTTACCAGGAGTCAGAGTCAACTTGACAGCCACTAATAACCACAACAAGAAATTTTATTTTCTTGTACCTTGAGGTTTATAGGTTTTTACTTGAGTGACTCAGACCAATGAACTTGACTAGGAAGCAGACAACGTAACATTTTTGGGGCTGTGATAAAATCCCTCTTTGTTCAACAAGGTGTTCCCATTATCTCCCACTTCAGAAGTTTTTCTAGGATAAATTTGAAGTTCAGGTATCTAAGAGCTAGATCACAAGGTCCTCTACACAGGTAGTCCTACTCTGTCTAGTAGGGTTGCTCTGACTTGGAATCAATTAGCTGACAATACGTTATCCAAAATCCTAGCCCAGTGACTTTGTATATTTCCAGAAGGGAGTGTTCGTTGGAAGTCCTTTCCCCCTCTCCAACTGTTCATAAGAACTGAAAAATCCTATGTCTTTGGCAAGACAAATAGGTTTTCAAACCTCTAAACCCTTGAGGGCCTCTCTGTATTACAACACAAAGCAATAATTAATTTTGATAATGATGACCCTGAGTCATTATGAAAAGGTTAAATTATTCAACATAAAATTTAATCAAGTAATGCCAGCAATGTACTAAAACGGCAAGGAAGAATTAAATATATTCTGGGGAACTGCCAAGGAAAATGAAAAGTACAGAATAAGATAATGTTTAGGGTTTTGGAAACCTATAGAGCCTCTGAGTAGATACAAACCATCAACCTTTTGGTAGCAGCTGAGCATGTGACCATTGTACCACATTATGTCATGATGGTGGTGATGTTGTACCATGGAGTCGGTTCCAACTCATAGCGACTCTGTATAGGGTTTCCAAGGTTGTAAACCTTTATGGGAGCAGAAAGCTTCCTCTTTCTCCCATGGAACTGCTGGTGGTTTTAAACTGCTGACCTTGAGATTAGCAGCCCAATTTGTAACCACTATGCTACCCGAACTCCTTTATGTCATGATAAATTGTACATATTCATGTACACTTTCTCTATAATAGAACAACTAAAGTTTTATATATCTAGTCAAATTCTGTTAAATGTAACCTGTCAGTGCAGGGCAAATGAAACACCTTCATTATTTGCCAGTATTTTCTCATAAGAAAGAAAAGTATTAATTAATGAAACATGAATATAGCTATCTATCAATTCTAGATGGCCATATATTCTATAGAACAAAAATAGGCTTTTAATTGACGCTTTGGAATCTTCAGTGAGTAATTAATATTTGTAATTGTTGCGAGAGACTGATCATTCTCATTTTCCAGTTGTTTTTATAATATAGACCTACCTTACCAGTTTTGCATTAACCTCCTTAGAAGCAGTAAAAGTTCAAACTTAATAAAACGGTATTTCATATTTGATGATACATGCATTCAAATATTAACTATAAGGAAAAACCTCTGGGGCACTATTGCTTTTTGGAGGTGGATTATCTTCTTTTGCTCTTGGTTTTTTAAATGTATCCAGCATAAATAGAATAGTAGTAGGAATCACAAAAAATAACATTTCTTCTTTCATGACTTTCAGTTAATTATGGTTTTTATTTCACTAAGATTAATAGTTTTATTCTGTAATGTTACTTTGTTGTTGTTGTTGGTTGTTATCTTTGAGCTCATTCCTAATCATAATGATAACCATGTACCAGAGCAGAGCTGCCCTAAAGGGATTTTTGTTTTATTTTGTTTTTTGGCTGTAATCATTGTGAAAGTATTTTGCCAGATCTTTAGGTCTTTTCCCTATGGAGCCCCTGGGTGGATACAAACAGCTGAGCTTTTAACCATTGTACCACATTATGCCTTGATAAATTGTAAATGTTCATGTTTAGTACTTTCTCTTTAATAAGACAACTAAAGTTTTATATATCTATTTATTCAACAAATGTTAAGTGTTTGGGTTTTGTGCCAGTAGTAGACATTGAGATGGAGTCCTGGTGTGGTGCTGTTGGTTAATGCACTGGACTGCAAAGTTGGTTTGACTCTCAAGGCCGGCCATTCAAGTTCACTAGCCACTCCTTGGAAACCTCATACAGGGTTGCTATGGGTCAGAACCAACTTGATGGCACTTAACAACAATAATGAGGCATTGGGATATATTAATAGACAGAAAAACCAGGATCTCTGGTGATTACATCCTGGTGGAATGTGAAAAATCTATAATTCACATTTATACAGTGCTGACTACTATATGCTTACTATACAACACAGCTTGCTTGCTAAACATGCAGATGACATGTAGCACTTAATAATGAAGATCAAAGACTGCAGCCTTTAGTATAAATCACACTTACACCTTAGCATAAAGAAAACAACAATCCTCCCAACTGGACCAATAAGCAACATCATGATAAATTGACAATATATTGAAGCTGTCAAGAATTTTATTTTACTTGGCTCCTCAGTCAATACTCATGAGAAATCAAACACTATATTGCATTGGGTAAATCAGCTGTAAAAGGACTCTTTAAAGTGTTAAAATGCAAAGATCCCACTTTGAAGACTAAGTTGTACCTGATCAAAGTAATGGTGTTTTCAATTGCCTCATAAACATGTGAAAGCTAAACAATGAATGAGGAAGAATGAAGAAGAATTGATGCATTTGAATCACACTATTAGTGAAGAATATTGCATATACCATGTACTGCCATAAGAATAAATCTGCCTTGGAGGGAATATGCCCAGAATACTCCTTAGAAACAAGATGGTGAGACTTTGTCTTACATATTTTGAACATATTATCAAGAAGTACCAGTCAGTCCTTGAGGAAGAACATCATGCTTGCTTGGTAAATTTGATGAAAAAGAGGAAAACTCTCAGTGAGATGAATAGATAGAATGGCTACAATAATGGGCTCAAACATAGAGTTTGTGAGGAGGCCACAGGACTGGGTGATGTTTTGTTCTGCTGTACAAAGGGTTGCTATGAGTTAGATCCAACTGAACCTAACAACACAATAGCAGCTACATGCCAAACACTGTTCTAAACACTATCTGTTTATTAATTCAACAAATCTCTCACAACAGCTCTGTGAGATACAAGCTGTTACTATGCATATTTTATGGATAAGAATAGTGAGATTCAGAGAGGTTAAATACGTTTTCAAAGGCACACAGTCATTTAGTGTCAAATCAGAGTTTCAAACTTAGGCAATCAGGTTCCAATCATGTGTGCTTCCAACCACTGCATATAGTGCTTAGATTTCCATTGTGCAGAATTAACGTATTATAACAGTCAATGTTTTCAGGATAAATAGATTCAGGAGAGAGTTTACCTATTTAAAAACAAAAAGTTAATTTTCTAGTGGCAAAGTAATGCAATTATTCACAATTTCTATAGCAGAAGATCTGCACTCTTCAATAGGTCGATATGTGTTGGTTGTCCAAGGAGAGTCACGCATATGGCTCTCCAGTACAGCATGACCTGAAGTGAATGATTCACTAGGAATTTCATTGCGAAATGCATTTGTTGTTGTTGTTGTTGTTGCTAAGTGCCATCGAGTCGGTTCCAACTCATAGTGATGTCGTATAGGGTTTCTGAGGAGTGGCTGGTAAACTTGAACTGCTGACCTTGAGTTTCAAACCAACTTTACAGTCTAGTGCATGAACTCGCAGTACCACACTAGGACTCCAGAAATGCAATTAGAGATTTCAAATTTAAATGATCAATGTTAGTAGATCTGCTTGAAAATGACTCATTCATATTCCTTGTGATTGTTCTCTTCCTTTGTGGCCAAGAAGAATCTAGGGGACTCTGGGCAAAGGTGAAGTTTGATACTCCCAACCTTCCTCCTGGGTACCCTTTGCTTATTTTGTCTCCATTTCAGCATTTCTAGATTCTCACTTCTTACCTCTGCCTCATGATGTGTATTGCCCATTTTTGCTCTATTCCACTGAGAGGATTTGTCATCTGTATAACTAAAAAAAAAAAAAAAAAATCTTATTACTAAACTACTGCTTAATATGCTTTTCCTTTTTGAAAACATATCCATATCAGTTTTGTCCAGTGACTTAAATTTTAAGAGTATACCTTAATACCAGGAAATGCCTCTAAGTTACTTCCAGGCACTAACAGGATCTATTTTTGATGATTCGATCTTGTGGAGCCCCTAAAACAATCCCTGTAAGAGACAACCAACTCCATTCTTAGGACTGCACCTTTTGTACAAGAATGTAAAATCAGAGTTATGAAATTGAAGGTAACCTTTTGCTTGGGTTTGTCTTGAATCTCTTGTACGATTTTTCTTTGAAAACACTGGAGAGACAAATGATATGAAATCTAAGAATTGCTTCAAAAGGATAAGAAGTCTAAGAAAGTGAATGGGGTTGATAAAACAAGGCTGGTCGTGTGTTGATTATTGTAGAGCTGTGTGATGAGTTGGTAATTGTTAAATCATGCTGTCCACTATATTATTCCTTTACTCCTGAATATAGTTGACATTTTTGATAATTAAAAACTTAAAAAGAACGAATATTTCAAAATGTCATTAAAATTTAAGTTCTAGAGGAGTCCTGGGATTCTTAGGTAGATATAAAAACTTTTAAAAACACATAATATTTGTGTTTATCAATCAGTACCTAATTTTCTTACATCTTTTGATAAAAAACACATTGACATTTTAATTTTGTATCTGATTCTGCCAGGGAGAATTTCCAAAGTGAACTTTAGACAGGCATTATTCTGTGGTGATGCAGATGGTGTTATGCATATGGTAGTGTAAATCAATAATGGACCATCTTCATTAAAATGGCACTGGTGATTCATGCATGCATTCCGTGACTTGAGTCATGAGGGGAAAATATGTGTTTCTTGTGTAATGAATTAAGTAGTTTTGAGTTATGGATTATGAGATGTAACAAAAACATGTGTTCTATTTAAAATGAGATTTTAAGTCCGTGTTCCTTTAGTTTTATATATACTGCCATCAACATTTTTCATGTATTGATTTTCAGCTAATACTTTTACGAAGTGAAAATATATGTGTGCATTCTCTTGAGCTCTGCAAACACAGACATTTTTAGAAACTTCGTTTATAGCATTTTATATTCCAAGTTTTCTTTTAAGTATTTTTCTAAACATTGCTTTTTTTTTCTTATTGAATAAAGCAGTACATTTGCATAAAAGAATATTTGAAAAATATCAAAAAATTTAAGGAAGTAAACAGCTATCAGCAAAGCCATATCCAGAAATATTAATCAAATCATTAAAGGTAACAAGTTAGGATGTCATATGTTCATTGGCACTGCCCAAGAAAAGTAGAAAAAGCTCAGAGGTCTGATTACCCAGTGTCTCACAGGACACCAGCCATTTCAAAAGCTCCTTTCTCTAAGCATGGCATACAAGCAGGCCACTGAAAAGGATCAGAATAGACTACACTAGCCTGTGTGCATACACCACTCTTAAATGGCTGTGGGTCATAGCAGACCTTCGGAATAGCCGGTGGATGCCCACCTCCTCTAATGACTGAGTGAATTGCCCACCATCTCAGAGACATATGGGCTCAATTCATATAGAAAGTAATTTTAATGGATAAATATGCTAATTATTATAGAAAATTCTTGCCTACTACATGTGTTTGTACTGTGTAATGTACCCAGAGGGGTGCTCTGTTAAAGGACAACTGAAGAAGACTCAGAAAACATTCCTGGATTAATTTTTGAAAATGTTGACATTGATCTGTGTTTAATACATCTGAGTAAGGATGTCAAGTGGGCAGGTGGAAGAGATGAAGCTTGAGGTGAGTTAGTCAAGACAGGAAGCATTTTTCCAGATGATTTATAATATAAGCAAGTCCACAGAGGCAGAAAGAGCCAAAGAATATATAGAAAGTACACATTGGAGAATGAAATAAAGTAAAGATAATGAAAGTCAACACTAATCTTTCAGTTAGTCGTACTGAGGTGGCTTGAGTTGTGTTGTGATGCTGGAATTTATGCCATTAATATTTTTAATACCATGGTGGTTACACGTGGTAGACAGGTTTCAATGGAGTTTCCAGACTAAGACAGACTAGGAAGGACAGGTAAACTATTTCTGAATGTTAAGCCACTGAAAATCTTATGAATAGCAGAGAAACACTGTCAATACCAGATCATTGAATATTGAAATATTATGAAGGAAACTAGAATATTGTCAGAGATAGTGCCATAAGATGAGCCCCTCAGATTGAAAGGCACTCACAATAATACTGGGGAAAAACTGCCTCATCAAAGTACAGTTGACCATGATGAGGCTAATGGAGTAAAGATTTCAGGACCTCCATTTGCTGATGGGGAACACCTCAAAATAAGGAGAAACAGCTGTAACACACATTAATAATCAGAACATGGAATGTACGAAGTGTGAATCTAGGAAAATTGGAAGTTGTCAAAATGGAAATGGAACGCATACGGATTGATATCCTAGGCATTAGTGAGACAAAATAGACTGGTATTGCCATTTTGAATCTGACAATCATATGGTTTACTATCCTGAGAATGACAAGGAAGAGGAATGGTGTCAAATTCATCATCAAAAAGAACATACCAAGATCTATCTTGAAGTACAATGCTTTCTGTAATAGGATAATATCCATATGCTTACAAGGAAGAACACGCTCAGCATTTCTCAAGCTGAAGGAACTGAAGAAAAGATTCAAGCCTCGACATTCGTTATTGAAAGACTCACTGGGCAAATTATTGAATGATGTAGAAAGCATCAAGAGAAGATGGAAGGAATACAAAGAGTCACTGTACCAAAAGGAAATGGCTAATGTTCAACTGTTTCAAGAGGTAGCATATAATCAAGAGCCAATACTACTGAAGGAGGAAGTCCAAGGTGCATTGAAGAAATTGGCAAAGAACAAGGTACCAGGAATTGATGGGATAAAAATTGAAATCTTTCAAGAAAGTGAGGTGGTACAGGAGGCACTCACTCATCTCTGCCAAGAAATTTGGAAGACAACTATCTGGCCAACTGATTGGAAGAGATCCATATTTGTGCCCATTCCAAACAGAGGTGACCCAATGGGATGCAGAAATCATCAGACAATCTTTTTGATATCCCATGCGAGTAAACTTTTGCTAAAGGTAATACAGAAATGGCTACAATCATACATTGACAGAACTTCCAGAGGTTGAAGCTGAATTCAGAAGAAGCCGTGGAATGAGGGATATCATTGCTAATGTCCGATGGATCTTGGCTGAAAGCAGAGAATATCAGAAAGATGTTTACCTGTGCTTTATTAACTATGCAAAGGCTTTTGATTGTGTGGATCATGACAAGCTATGGACAACATTGCAAAGTATGAGTATTCCGGAACACTTAATTGTGCTCATGAGGAATCTGTACCTGGACCAAGAAGCAGTTGTTCAAACAGAATATGGGAACAATGAATGTTTTAAAATTAAGAAAGGTGTGTGACAAGGTTGTATTCTTTCACCATACTTATTCAACCTGTATGCTGAGTAAATAACCCAAGAAGCTGGGTTCCATGAAGAAAAATGTGCCATCAGGATGGGAGGAAGACTCATTAACAACCTGCAATATGCAGATGATACAACCTTGCTTGCTGAAAGTGAAGAGGACTTAAAACATTTACTGATGAACATCAAAGAGCACAGCCTTCGGTATGGATTACATCTCTATGTCAAGAAAACAAAAATCCTCACCACTGGACCAATAAACAACATTCTTATCAATGGAGAAAAGATTGAAGTTGTCAATGACTTCATTCTTCTTGGATCAACTATCAACACTCGCGGAAGCAACAGTCAAGAGATCAGACGACATATTGCATTGGGCAAATCTGCTGCACAGAAACTTTTTTAAAGTATTGAAGAGCAGAGATGTCCGCTTGAGGCCTAAGGTGCACCTGACCCAGGCCATGGTATTTTCAATAGCCTCATATGGATGTGAAAGCTGGGCAGTGAATAAGGAAGATCATAGAAGAATTGATGCCTTTGAGTTATGGTGTTGGAGGAGAATATTGAAAGTGCCATGGGCTGTCAAAAGGACCAATGGATCCATTTTGGAAGAGCAGCCAGAATGCTCCTTGGAGGCCAAGATGGCCAAACTTCGTTTCTCATACTTTGAACATATTACGAGGAGGGACCAGTCACAGAAGGATATTATGTTTGGTAAGGTGGAGGGTCAGAGAAAAAGAGGAAGACCCTTAACGAGATGGATTGGCCAGGTGGCATCATTGATGGACTCAAGTGTGGTAGCGGTAGTGAGGTTGGCCCAGGATCGGACATTGTTTCGTTCTGCTGTGCATGGGGTTGCTATGAGTCGGTTCCGACTCGATGGCACCTGACAATTGCATTGGGCAAATCTGATGCACAAGACCTTTTAAAGTGTTGAAGAACAAAGATGTCAGCTTGAGGACTAAGGTACGCCTGACCCAAGCCATGGTATTTTCAATAAACACATATGGATGTGAAAGCTGGACAGTGAATAAGGAAGACCGTAGAAGAATGGATGCTTTTGAGTTATGGTGTTGGAGGAGAATATTGAAAGTGCCATGGGCTGTCAAAAGGACCAATGGATCCATTTTGGAAGAGCAGCCAGAATGCTCCTTGGAGGCCAAGATGGCCAAACTTCGTTTCTCATACTTTGAACATATTACGAGGAGGGACCAGTCACAGAAGGATATTATGTTTGGTAAGGTGGAGGGTCAGAGAAAAAGAGGAAGACTTCCACCGAGATGGATTGGCCAGGTGACAGCATCGATGGACTCAAGCATGGCAGCAGTAGTGAGGTTGGCCCAGGATCGGGCATTGTTTTGTTCTGCTGTGCATACAGTTGCTATGGGTTGGTACCGACTCGATGGCACCTAACAACAACAAAACAAGGAAAGCCAGTTAATACTATCAACCACTAAAACCAGTGATGATGAATTTGAAGAATTCTGTCAACTTCTTCAGTCTGAAGTTGATTAAATATGCAATCAAGATGTATTGACAATTAATGGTGATTGGAATCCCAAGATTGGAAGCAAAGAGGAAAGATCAGTAGTTGAAAAATATGGCCTGGATGACAGAAAAGATCCTAAAGATCACTTGATAGAATTTTGCATGCCACATGGAACTCACCAGGTGGCATGCAGAAATCAAATTGACTACATGTATTCGAAAAGAGAGAAAAGGCTTCATATCATCAGCCAAAACATGGCCAGGGACTAAATGTGGAACAGACTATCAATTGCTAGGCTGAAGCTGAAGAAAATTAAAACAAGTTCACAAGAGCCAAATCATGACCTTGAACATATCCCATCTGAAATTAACAATCATTTCAAGAACAGATTTGATACATTAGATACATTAGACTGGAGACCTCAAGAAGCATAGGATGACATCAAGAACATCATACAGGAAGAAAACAAAAGGTCATTAAAAAGACAGGAAGAAAGAAAACCAAAATATGTATCAGGAGAGACTCTGAAAGTCACTGTTGAGCATAGAAAAGCTAATGTGAATTGAAGAAATGAGGAAGTAAAAGAGCTGAAACGAAAATTTCAAAGGGCAGTTTGAGAAGATAAAGTCAGTATCATAATGAAGTGTGCAAAGACCTGGAGTAGGAAAACCAAAAGGGTAAGAACAAGCTTAGCATTTCTCAAACTAAACAAACTTGAAGAAAAATTTCAATCCTTGACTTGCAATAATGAAGTATTTTATGGGAAAAATATTGAATGACACAGAAAGCATCAAAAGAAGATGGAAGGAATATACAGAATTACTGTGCAAAAAAAAAATTGGTTAGCAACCATTTGAAGAGGTAGCATATGATCAAGAGCCAGTGATACTAAAGGAGGAAGTCCAAGATGCACTGAAGTCAAGATTCTGGGAAGTGATGGAAAGCAAATTGAAATTTTTCAATATACTGATGTAACACTGGAGGCAGTCATTGATCTATGGCACGATCTGGTACTGAGAGTGCTCCTCTGCTATTCATAAGATTTTCAGTGGCTTACCATTCAGAAATCGTTTACCTGTCCTTCCTAGTCTGTCTTAGTCTGGAAACTCCATTGAAACCTGTCTACCACGTGTAACCACCATGGTATTAAAAATACCAGTGGCATAAATTCCAGCATCACAACACAACTCAAGCTACCTCAGTACGACTAACTGATAGATTAGTGTTGGCATTCATTATCTTTACTTTATTTCATTCTCCAATGTGTACTTTCTATATATTCTTCAGCTCTTTCTGCCTCTGTGGTCTTCCTTATATTATAAGTTACCTGGAAATGACTTCCACTAAATATTGTTGTTGTTATTAGGCACTAACGAGTCAGTTCCAACACATAGTGACACTATGGACAACAACAGAACATAACACTGCTCAATCCTGTGCTATCCTCACAATTGCTGCTGCACTTGAACCCATTGCTACTGCCAATGTGCCAATCATCTTATTGGAAGTCTCCCTGTTTTTTGCTGACCCTCCACTTTTCCAAATATGGTGGTGATGGTGGTTAGGTGCTGTGGAGTCGGTTCTGACTCATAGCGACCCTATACAGGGTTTCTGACACTGTAAATCTCTACAGGATTAGAAAGCCTCATCTTTCTCCTGAGGAATAGCTAGTAGTTTCGAACTGCTGACCTTGTGGTTTGCAACTTGATTTGTAACCACTATGCTACCAGAACTCCTTTTTCCAAATAGGTTGTTGTTAATCCATGGAGTGAATTCTGACCCATAGCGACCCTGTATAGGGTTTCCAAAGAGCTCCTGGTGAGCTTGAACCACTGACCTTGCAGTTCAAATGACTTTGCAGTCTGACACATTGGCCCACAGCACCACACCAGGATCTTATCTAAACTGGAATATAATTTTTTTTGTTACTTTTCTATATTTGCACCTGCAATAATTATTTTGGTGCCTCAAAGTCTGCTTGAAAATACATAAATGTCAAATTTAAATGGAAGAAATTACCAGTTAGATATTAAATCTCTTAAATATAACTGAACCAGTTTTCCCATATCTGACATGGATATACTAATTTCATAATTGCTCCAGCCCATTTCACTGTGCTCTTGTCAAGATTAGATTAATAAGTATTATAAAAAGGACTCAAAATATAAAGTACTCTATATAATTTTTTTTTATATTCGGTGATATAGATGTGATCTTAAAAACACTAACTTTCATTATCATTATTTCATCTACCTCCCCAGCTGTGTACCTGTCAGGGAAGAAATGAAATAAATAAGAGTTGTTATAGCTCAGTTTGGGCTTTAGAATTTGATGATATCTATTTGAACTACAAGGTTAGTAGTTCAAGCTCACCAGCTGCTCCTTGGAAACCCTATACAGGGTTGTTATGGGTCGCAACCGACTTAATGGCACTTAACAACAACAACAGTCTCATCCAATATTTCATTGTTTAAATACTTTGTATGAAAAAGGGTGTTGCAGTGATAGATGTGAATAATGAACAAACATTAATTAAAATAACATTTCACTATCATAAAAACTGCCTCTCTGAAGTATGGGGAAACTCAGATTATGAGTAAACGTTCAGTTTTTCTTCTTTTTCTGTTATTTTATTGGATTCAGGTGAAAATGAACAAGGAAAAAAAATTATCACCCAGTAAAATATGGAACAAAAAGTAATATAATTATTTCTTCTTTGGACTAAAATTATGCATGTTGTTTTACATAATTTAGTCCTAAAATGCTAACCAGAGAAACAGTGTGTATGTAGGTTCTAGGTGAGAACATTCAAAACCCTGACTAATTGGCCAATTTTTGTTGTTGTTAAGAGCCAATAGGAACAAGAAAAATAATGGATCGTGATCCTTTATGTAAAGATAATTTTCCTAGTTTAATTAAAGCAACTTAATTTTGGTTATATGTTGGACTTCTGTTGTGGCACTGTGGATCAGCACTGCACTGTGAACCACAATGTTGGCAGTTCAAACCCACCATCTGCTCCTTGGAAACCCTATACAGGTCCCTTTGAGTCAGAACTGACTCTAGGACACTTTAACAACAGCAACATTGTGATTATATGTCAGTATAGGTAAGTTCTGAGTATTGCCTTGTCTTAATGTATCAGGCACATGATAAATAAATACATTTAAGACTTTAACAGTCAGATTATGTTGTTTTTTCGTTGTTGTTTTTACTATATTGCTCACTTTCAAATGGAAATGTAAACAGAACCTTCATTATTTGATTTTCTAATAATTTTTCTGAAGTGTAGATTATCAGATTTTAATTTTGGTAAAACTTCAAAATAATTATATTGAGTTTAAGCTACATATAAAAGTTACCATAACTGGCAGAGATTGTGTAGCCCCCAAGACTGTGGCGATTCATCACTCTGTAAGCCTGGGACTGAACTCCTCCCAGGGCTGGTATTGTCCCTCATTTTACATATGATGATTTGTTAAGCAGTTGCTCAAGGCCATCCCAATAGGTGTAGCAAGGTCAAGGTTCAACTCCAGATTTCTGTAATTACCAGAATCTCATCATTTTTTTCCCATACAAAGTCGAGTTTTTTGTGTCACTTATAACTTCTTTTGCCCAGTAAAACATGAAGAACCAGAGGCAACAAAAGTCATTCTTCAGAGTTAGAATCTCCAATAAGATTTGAGAGTGATAGGCCAAAGTACAATTTGGGATATGTTTTCTCAAGATAACAACCAGGAAACGAGGGGAAGAGAGTGATGGATATGTCTTAATAGAGCAGTAGTCTCACTTTCTAATTATATTAATTGTTTTGCTGTTGCTGTTCTTAGGTGCCATCGAGTCAGTACTGACTCATAGCGTCCCTGTGCACAACAGAACAAAACACTGCCTGGTACTGACTGGGCCAACCCCACAATTGTTGCTGCACTTGAGCCCATTGATGCTGCCAATCCATCTTGCTGGGGGTCTTTCTCTTTTTCTCTAACCCTCCACCTTAACAAACATGATATCCCTCTCCAGTGACTGGTCCCTCCTGATAATATATTTGAAGTTTGAGAGACAAAGTGTGGCTATTCTGGCCTCCAAGGAGCACTCTGGCTGCATTTCTTCCAACACAGATCTGTTTGTTCTTTTGGCAGCCCATGCACTTTCAATATTCTCCTCCAACACCATAACTCAAATGCATCCATTCTTCTACAGTCTAACTTATTCACTGGCCAGCTTTAACTTGCATATGAGGTTATTGACAATACCATGGCTTGGGTCAGGCATACTTTAGTCCTCAAGCTGACATCTTTGCTCTTCAACACTTTAAAAGAATCTTGTGTAGCAGATTTCCCTAATGCAATACGTTGTTTGATTTCTTGGCTGCTGCTTCCATGAATGTTGATGGTTGATCTAAGAAAAATGAACTCTTTGACAACTTCAATCTTTTCTCCATTGATAAGAATGTTGTTTATTGGTCCAATGGTGAGGATTTTTGTTTTCTTTACATTGAGATGCAATCCATACCAAAGGCTATGGTCTTTGATCTTTGTCAGTAAGTATTTTAAGTCCTTTTCACTTTCAGCAAGCAAGGTTGTATTATCTGCATATCGCAGGTTGTTAATGAATGTCCTCCAATCTTGATGCCATGTTTTTCTTCATATAACCCACCTTTTCAGATTATTTGCTCAGCATAGAGGTTGAATAAGTATGGTGAAAGAATACAACCCTGTTGCACACTTTCCTAATTTAAACTGCTCAGTGTTCCCTTGTTTTATTCAAATGACTGTCTCTTGGTCTATGTATAGGTTCCTCATGGGCACAATTAATTGTCCTGGAATACTCATACTTCACCATGTTGTCCATAGCTCATAATGATCCATACAATCAAAGGTCTTTGCTTAGTCAGTAAAGCACAGGTAAATATCTTTCTGGTATTCTCTGTTTTCAGCCAAGATTCATTGGACATCAGCAATGATATCCTTTGTTCCATGTCCTCTTCTTAATCCAACTTTAACTTCTGTATGCTTGCAGCCATTTCTGTATTACCTTTAGTAAAACTTTACTAGCATGGGATATCAAAAATGTTGTCCGAGGATTTCCACATTCTGTTGGTTACCTCTCTCTGGAATGGGCACAGATATGGATCTCTTCCAATGAGTTGGCCAGGTAGTTGTCTTCCAAATTTTTTGACATAGATGAGTGAGTGCCTGCTGTGCTGCCTTACTTTGTTGAAAGATTTCAATTTTTATTCCATCAATTCCTGGTGCCTTGTTCTTTGCCAATTAATTCCAATGCACATTGGACTTCTTCCTTCAATATCATTGGCTCCTGATCATATGCTACCTCTTGAAACAGTTGAACACCAACCATTTCCTTTTGGTACAGTGACTCTCTGTATTCCTTCCATCTTCTTTTGATGCTTTCTGAATCATTCAATAATTTGCCCAGAGAATCCTTCATAATGAAAATCGAGGCTTGACTTTTTTCTTTAGTTCCCTTAGCTTGAGAAATGCTAAGTGTGTTCTTCCCTTTGGGTTTTCTAATTCCAGATCTTTGCACATTTTGTTGTAATATTTAACTTTGTCTTCTCTAGATGACCTTTGAAATTTTCTGTCCAGCTCTTGTACCTCTTTATTTCTTCCATTTGCTTTAGCATCTCTATGCTGGAGAGCAAATTTAAGAGTCTCTTCTGATAACCATTTTGATCTTTTCCTTCTTTCTTGTCTTCTTAATGACTTTTTACTGTCTTATAATAATAATTGGAGGCATAGGAATTACTTTCCTTTACATATGTTTTGTACCTAAATCTCCTTCTGGTATTATAGATGTTGTTGTTAAGTGTCACCAAGTCGATTCCAACCCATAGCAACCGTGTATAGGGTTTCCGAGGATCAGTTGGTAAACTTGAACCACTGACCTTGCAGTTCAAACAGCGTTGCAGTCTGGCACATTGACCCACATCATCACACCAGGACTCCAGTATCAAAGATACTTCATTTAAAATAGGGATAAAAGCACTGCTTCACAGATGTTAATGAAGATTACATGACATAATATATATAAAGGACTTAGAACAGTACCTGCACACAGAAAACACTCCATACATGTTAAATATTGTTTTTCCGTCAGAAGTTTTTATTGATTATTTCATTTTTTTTATCACTCACTATATTACCATG
>NW_006408519.1:7163778-7181335 GCF_000296735.1 Chrysochloris asiatica
GAAAGTGCAGTATTTTTTCCACACTTCCCTTTCTAAGATACTGTTTTTATTTCCTTATTTTTTTGCCATTTAATGGATTGTATATTAGGAGCCCTGGAAATGCAGTGGTCAAGCACTCAGCTGCTAACCTAAAGGTCAAACCTACCAGCTGTTCTGAAGGAGAAAGAGCTTTACAAACAGCAGTAAGCTTATGTAACGATTTCAGCCTTGTGGATCCTAGTTGTACTCTGTTGTATGGTGTCACTATGACTTAGAATCCACTCAGTGGCAATGGGCTTCGTTTGGGGGGTTTGGCTATATACATGTTGTTGTTATTAAGTGTCGTCAAGCCCCTTCCAACTCATAGTGGTACCGTATAGGGTTTACAAGGAGTGATTGATGGGTTTGTCGCTAATCTTGTGGTTAGCAGTCCTAAAGTCTGTCATGTTTGTTGTTAAGTGCCATGGAGTAGGTTATGTTGTTGTTGTTGTTATGTGCCGTGGAGTCTGTTCCAACTCATAACGACCCTGTACAGGGTTTCCGAGGCTGTAAATCTTTATGGGCACAAAAAGCCTCATCTTTCTCCCACGGAACAGCTGGTAGTTTCGAACTGCCGAGCTTCCGGTTCGCAGCCCAAGTCACCACTAGGTTATAGATGGGGAAATTTTCAAAACCCCTGGCTAATAGAGCCGATTTGTTGTTGTTGTCGTTGTTAAGAGCAAATGTTGTTCAGTACCAGTTGAGTGGTTCTGACATATAGCAACCCTGTATACGATTTCTGAGGAGCAGCTCGTGGTGTTGAACCGCTGATCTTTTGGATCAAACCAGCTTTGAAGTCTGGCGCATTAACCTGCAGCGCCACTCCAGGACTCTATAGTCTGTCCTAAATTTGTAATTATGTGCTGTGAAGTCGATTCCAACACCTAGTGACCTTGTACAGGGTTTCCTAAGCTGTAAATCTTTGCAGGAGCAGAAAGCCTCATCTGTCTCCCGTGGAACGGCTGGTAGTTTCGAACTGCTGACCTTGCGGCTCACAGCCCGATTCATAACCACTACGCTACCAGAGCTCCTTTAGTTTGTTCTCGGCAGGTGCTATTATTATGCCTGTATTACAGATGAAGAAACTAGGGCCGAAAGAAGTTAAATTATCAACGGTCATACAGCTAGTAAGTACAGAATCAGGTTTGAACCCAGGACTCTGACTCTACAGTGCTCTTAACCTCCGTGCTTTACTGCCTCTGCAATAACATTGAGTTCTAAAGAATGTCACAGTGCATTTTTCTGTTGTTTCAAGTCTTCATTTTGGCTAATCAAACAAAATTTATCCTCAGCAATAATATGCTTTCTCTTCATTCTGTTTTATTTTGTTCAAGACTCTTACCGTATTTGAGTAGTTCTCACAAATAGTCTGCATTTTGCCCTTTCAAAAATCACTTTCTTTTCTGAATTAGTTCTTGACTTTTAGGCTTCCAACCATGTGTATTTGTCTCTCTTAGCAGTTGCATATATTAGAATATTTTAATGATCATTGGACTCTATGTTGCTTTGTGTATATTCTTACATCATTTATGGTGTTCAGTATTCCCAAACCTACTGCAATAGTCTGACAGCAAACTGTTGCCTTTTTTTTTTTTTTCCATTTATATCACCACTAAAGTGTGTACATAGTAGGTCCTCAAAGGTACTTTTTACTAAGTAACACATTTGTTGCAAATCAGGGGAATTAATTTTCAACATTTGAATAATTGCAATCAGGTTCCTATTGAATGAAAGTACATACCCAAATCTATCAGTTTCAACTCTACTGGGTTTTATTCTCCAGATTTAATGACTACCCCTGCCCCCTTTTTTTGACATTTTTGTGTGTGTGTGAATTGAGTGAAGGTTATAGGGGAAATCATCCGTTTTACATTCAACAAATTATACACTTTGTTTCAGCTCAGTGGTTGTAATCCCCTCCACCTGAGAACAGTTTTCCTGCTTCCTCCCTGTGGCTCTTATTTCCATTCCACCCTCCTTTATCCCTCTCAACTTTGTCCTTATGTAAATGTTGCTATTTTGATCTTGAATGGTTGATCATTCCATGGTGAACACACCTTACTAGGGTTAAGTCCCCCCTATATACTGACCAATCTACTTCTTGGCTGAAAATTAGGCCACAGGGTGAGTTCAATTCCAGACACTGAAGCATATTTTTGGACAATGGCCTTTTTTTTGTTTGTTTTTCTTATAATTTTCAGCTTTGTTTCTCATTTTTAAAAGACCCCAATGAAAACAGAATGAAATTAAAACGTTTTGACTGATGTATTTCAAGTGTTTCTCCACCATAACAAAAATATTTCTTTCAAATCAGTTTCCTTTTTTTCCTAGTAGCATTAAAATTTTTGCAATAATACTTTAAAATGTGTATATTTTAAATAACCATAAGCTCAGTTTATTGACTGCTCTCAATACTGAGTTATAACATTCATGTTTGATTAGGAAAATAAATTGAATTTAAATTGGTTACATTGCAAAACATAAAGTACTTCCACAACAAGGTTTCACTGTGAATCAAGCTTAAAGACAGAATATCTAATTGTAGTATATAAATAAATCATGTTCTAAACTAAAATATGATTCTATTGAATGGATTTATCACAGATAGATACCTGTAGTTATGTGTTTTGGGAAATTTAAAAGATCCATTTTACTTCTTGATTTAATTTTCATGGTTTAGTGATTTCTACTTGAAAATTTCTATGCTAATATACATTGTGGTGAATAGTAAAAATTTAAAAGTGAAAAGGTAAAAGCAGATGAAAAGAAAACTATTTAAATGTAGTTTCTTTAGAAACTAGTTAGCAAATGAAAAATTGATAATTGCTTTTGTTCTTGGTTTAAAAGTTATTCATTATATTAAAATAAAAGCTAACCATAAATAAGTCCTTTGCTTTTTCTATGTACTCAGGTAGAAATGACTTAAAGCCAAATTACATGGCAGGTAAGAGGTGAGGGCAGTGGGCAGAAAGGAGCACTTTATCTGGTTGCACCCAAGCTGAACAATATCATTTTGATTCTTAGAGTGAGATAAAGTTACCTTATAATGGATAGTAATGATAATGTGATGATAATGAAAAAATATTTATGGTATGCATTCTATATACCAGGCACTATGCTCACCACTCAGAACAGTCCTATAAGATGGTTATATCATTATTCCCATTTTACAGATGTGGCAATTAAGGTTTAAGGGGGATCAAACCAGTTGCTGTTGAGTTGATTACATCTCATAGTGATCCCATGTGTGTTGGAGTAGACGTGTGGCTGTAGGGTGTTTTGCTTGTTTGGGTATTGTTTTTATGGAAGTACATCACCAAACTTTTCTTCTGAGACACTGAGTGGATATGAACTTCTAACCTTTCAGTTAGCAACCAATTGTGTTATACTTTTACATCATCCAGTGACTTTAGAGCGCTTAATACTAGTAAATGGAAAAGCAGGAGTTTGAAATTCAGTAGTTAATTTCCAGCACTCAAGTTTTAAACCATAAATTGTCATGCCTAGTCTAATAACCCGGATTCAATAGATTGCAAAACTGACCATATCCTTCATCTCTCTTCCTTTGTTCATGCACTGTGCATGTGACTTTGCGGCTGCTCAATTTCCTCTCCCCTTGAATCTGGGCTATGAAGTGAAGTCTATCTATTTCCCTTCTTCTTGAATCTGTGTCTGGTTTTGGTCAAAAGAACACAGCATCAGTGACATTGTACAAGTTCAGAACACTGCATGAGCCCTTTGCATATTTTCAGTCTCTTGGTACCCTATCCAGTGTCATGTGAACATTTGTAGACTAACCTGCTGTCTGAAAGAATATGTGGGCCATGGCTGAGTCAACACAGTTGTCCCAGTCATGGACATAGAGATGTGAAAGAGTATAGAAGAGACAGCCTGAGGCTGAAGACAAATGTGTGAGAGAACCTAGTTGGACAAGAAGCACTTCTAGATGAGTCCAGTCTAAGTTGTCTATCTACAGAATCATGAATTAAACAAAGGGTTGTAATTTAATGCCACCACATTTCAGGGCAGTTTATTATGAAACAATAGCTAATTGATGCACCAAAGGAGTTCGCTAACAGGACAAAAGTTTAAACAACATTGCATTAATCCTTTAGTCTCATATAAAGAGAATTCTGAAATCTAGCTCCCTTTCCTCTCTGGAACTTGGAAGCACTACAGTTGGTATGTTCCTCCTCAGTATATTTCATACTGATCTGATCTGATCTGATCTAAGGCCCTGCTTTCTTGCTGTTTGCATATACTCTCGTATAAAGTGTCTGAAGAGCAGTCTTTATTTGTTAACCCAGGCTGTCATTTCTGACTCTCTAAGGTAACTGCTGAGTTTTTTCATATAAGTAGACATTTACTTCATAGAATTTGACTTATTTTGGGGTCAAGAATGTAAGCTGCAGTACCCAGCTGTCCTTTATTTATTTTCCAAAACACTATATTTTAAAAATCATGTGAAGACCATAGTTTCTGTATTATACTAGGGTCTTCCTTCTTAATGTGTACTAATATTTGGGTATGAGAGGTCTTCAAAAAGCTCATGGAAAAGTGGAATTGAAAAATAATGGAATTTTTTGAAGTACTTGTTTAAGCTCCCTCATATATCTGTGAAATACTAGCACATGACATGATTGTAGCGCTTTGACACTGATGCAGATCTGAATCGTATTATTAACTGTCAGAGACTAATACTTGGATTTGTCTAAGGAGTGAGAAATTCGTCCTCTAAATCCAAATAATTTTCTCTAGAGAAGCATGAAAATTTAGAAGTCATTTAAATTTATTTTTACTTCCCATTTTATTAGAACACCTAGTTGACTAGTGCTCATTGAAACTCATTGTAACATGAGAGGTGTCCATTTTAATGGGTAGAGAGATGACTATAAGCAACAAGAAAGATTTAGCAGAGAATGTCACCATTTGAGAAGGTATTAGAGCTCATGGACCGCAGTTTGAAACCATCAGCCATTCCTCAAGAGAAAGATGGGGCTTTCTGCTCCCATAAAGATTTATGGGAGCCTTGGAAGCCCTATGAGTCAGAACCAACCCCACGGCACACCACCACCACCACTAATCTAACACCTCATTTTATATACAAGGGAACCAAAACTCCCCAAAGCTAGTGACTTCCCTAAGCTCACATAGCTAGTTAGTGATTGAGATAGTATTATTATTTATTATATAGTCTTTGAACAGTACAAAGTGTCCAGAAGATATGGGTAGGAGAACATGTCAGAACAGTGGTATCAGTACAATATGGAAAATTGATTAGCCCAGGAATTGCTAGTACTGGCCCTGGAAGTGCTAAACTTCAGGCTCTCCAGCTGAATTTATTCATAGGAATGGTTTTATTTTGACTGCCTAAGTAAATTTTGCTCACTCTTGAAAACTCAGCTCGAGCATCACATTATGTGTTTGGGGAAACTAGAATGTTACCACCATTGACAGTGTCTCCACCATACCATGCACTACAAACATGGTTCTCAACAAAGGGCTATTTTACTCCCCAAGGCACATATGACAATGTTTGAAGGCTTGGAGGGTGTTACTGTTGTCTAGTGGGTTTGTTGTCAAGTGCTGTCAAATTGGCTCTGACTCATAGCAATGCTCTATAGGGTTTCCAAGGAGCAGCTGGTGACTTTGAACTACCAACTTTGTAGTTCAAACCAACCTTGCAGCCAAGTCCTTCACCTATAACACCAAACTAGGACTCCAGATCCTGACTTGAAGATTGTTATATGTGCTTGCACAAACTCGAAGTGGTTCTTCTCTCTAGGGTAACCTTATTTTTAGTTCTCTTAAAGTAAGGAATGAGATGGACATTTCAGGTCTTTAAGAGATATATATTAATTAAATGTGTTTTTATTTTCTTTCAATTCTTCTATTTTTTTTAATCCAAAATTATATTTAGCAGTATTTAGCTGTGATTCACATAGGTATCCATTGTTTTGTGGTAAGAATTCTTTTTTTCCTTCTGTTCTTCCTCTCTCCTCCTTGAATTCGGAATCCCTTAGTTTGATAGGTTGTGAACACAGATGATTTTACTCACTGCTTCAAGGGTAGAGACTTAGCAAATGAATCCAAACCATTTTATTCCCTCTCCAAAAATAGTATGGTCGCTTGTAAGAGCAAACTGACATTATCTCACCAGTGGCAAATCTGTGGGTAGGTCCCTCAGTTCTCTAGTGGCAACTTTCTATCTGAAAGTTAGTTTTAAATATTCATTTGAGTGGTTCAGTGTATTTAATTTATCTCTTTGGGAACGGTACTCACAGGTGTTAGTATGACTTAGCTGCGGAAAATCAATAGTCACAGTATGATAATACCATTCGTTTCCCAAAAGAAAGGACAGGCTATTTATTTTTTCTATGTAGAAGTATTGGTGCCACTTATTTTGTAATATATTTTTATTTCCTCGCCTAAAGCCCAGGTGAAGCACTTGGCTGCCAACCAGAGGGTCGGTGGTTTGAATCCACCAGCTGATTCTTAAGAAAAAGATAAGGCAATCTGTTTCTGTAAAGACTTACAGCTTTGGGAATTATATGAAGCAATCTATTCTGTCTTTTAGGATGGCTGCAAATTGGAATTGACTCGTCAGCAGTGAGTTTGGTTTTGAGTTTTGTTTGGTTTAGACTTATCTCTTCAGCTCTTCTCTCCAATGCTTAGAATGTTTTGTTGTTCTTCTGCCATCCAGTTGGTTCCATCTCACAACGACCCTGTATAGGGTCTGAGGAGTGAATGATGAGTTTGAACTGCTGACTTCAAGCTTAGCAGTCCAGTACATTATCCTACAGCACCACAACAGGACTCCCTACAATATTGTTGTTGTTGTTGTCGTTGAGTTGGCTCTGACTCATAACAAACCAATATAGGGTTTCTGAGGAGCGACTGGTAAGTTTAAACCACAGACCTGGTGGTTCAGAGAGTTGTAAAAAGAATATGATGTCATGCTGAACTGCATGATTCCCTCTCACAGGCATGTAGCTGCTAACATACCAATCTGAATAAGTAAAAATGAACATACCTTGTATTACCTATAATTGTTGTTGTTTACAAGTGCCATCGAGTTGGATCGATACATAACGACCCTATATAGGGTTTCCAAGGAGTGGCTGGTGAGTTTGAACCACTGACCTTGTGGTTCAAACCAACCTTGCAGTCTAGTGTTTATCCTACAGCCCCACAACAGGACTCCGTTACCTATAATAACATCCTTTAATTATCTTCTTAAATACTGATTCTTCCAGTATATTATAATAATTTGGGTAAAACTTTTCAGTCAGATCATAACTATATGGAGTAGAATGTCATTTTATCAGCATATAGGATTTTTTATTATCTGAGTACTTAGAAAGTGATGCTAAATCCTATTGACTATTAAATTACTACTCTGTTTACTGATACTTTGGAAATGTAATTTTTATTTAAAAAGTAAGAGAGAAAAACCCTGGAATCACATAAAATATTTAGCATCTACACAGAGACATTCTCAGTGGACTGAGTGGTACTATGTAATTTTGTCACTGTAGATCTTCTTGCTCCATATTTCTGCTTCATGCAGTGGACTCAACAAAATTCATGTTTGGTCTAAACAGGGCAACTAACTGTGCTTCCTAGGCAGTGTTCCTTTTCATCATTATATTCATACAAGGTCCCAGAAGCCTTTCAAATGTGTCCATATCCATGGCTAAACACTCGACAGTCCCAAGTAAAGGTTTGTTAGTTACACCAGGACAAGTTCTCCAAACCACAATCCCTGAGAACCTCACGCGAATTCTGCACCTGGCTCTTCCACCTCTGATTTAGCCTTCCTTTTCATAGTCATTTTCATTTCTCTAGACTCTACAGTGAAGAAAAAAATCAGTCAACTTTCCCTGAGCGATGATTTCTTCTCCACTGCAGTACTTTAGTGCCTATTTCACGTACCACTTTCAGGCGA
Source organism: Chrysochloris asiatica (assembly GCF_000296735.1). NCBI lineage: Eukaryota > Metazoa > Chordata > Mammalia > Afrosoricida > Chrysochloridae > Chrysochloris > Chrysochloris asiatica. The sequence continues at coordinate 7,171,745 of NW_006408519.1, forward strand.
TCAGAAACCGCCAAAGATTTAAGACATGGCAGTGACTCGGTGAAGCTTTCATATATTTTTCTCTTTTTGTCATTATTTTTTTACAATTATTTTCCTGAAGGTTACCATGTCCAAACCCCACAGAGTACCAGAAGAGGTCATGGTGATTGTAGCTGCTCTGGGTGTGCTATACATTAAGAATACTTTAGACATATAATAAATGCACAGGATGCCTAAGCAAAATCGGTGCTTACTGGGATGAGCATAGAGGGGAAATGATCATACTCCATTCTTCCTTGTGATTATTAGCTTTTCCAGAATCCTTGCTTGGGGTCAGCATTGCAAAAGCAGAGAAATGGGGAGGATCATTATGCTTTTATCAATTACACAAAAAGAGATTATTTTAGTATTAAACACAAGGAAAATCTATTTTGAGGTATGGGCATTTTTCTTGTCTGCAACTATCTTATTCTTATGAAAAGATTATACAAACCAGCCAGGTGAGAAATAATTAAAATTGGGAAAGCTGTTTCCTTCCAAAGAAATTAAATTTTTATCTTGCACTAGAAATACTAGACATTTAATGCACTCAGTACAGAAAGCCTCTGAAACTGAGAAAGTAATGCATGCAGAACTTTAAATACTTAGAGTATATGTTAAATAAAACTCAGAGGAATGACATTCATGGAAATCAGTTCACAGCTCCTCTAAAATTTAAGAACATTTATGATCCACTTACTAGCTTTTTTGTTGTTGGATAGTATACCTATCGAGTCCTGGTTTAGTGCTGTGGGTTAATGCGCTGGACTGCAAATTTGGTTTGAGCCGCAAAGTCGGTGATTCAAGCTCACAAGCTGCTCATTGGAAACCCTATACAAGATCACTATGAGTTGGAATCGACTTGACAGCACTTAACAACAACAATAGCAATATGACAGGCTTATTTATGGTTTGATTTAAAGATGGAAAAACAACTGGATTTTCTTTTTTTTTGTATTTTTTAACATCTTCTCTTTTAAAACGTTGACTGAACTAAATGCTTTAGTTTTGTATCTTTCTTAACCCTTCCTTTCCTATAGAGGGTCGTTTTGAAACTGTTTTAACGCAGAGGATATATGTATAGCAAGACTGCATGCCACTAAATAGCAAAATGGTTTATTGGGATTGATTTTTTTTTTAAGTCTAAGGCAATCTGTCTGTCTGTCTCTCTCTCTCACACACACACACATGAATGTTAAATAAATAAATAAAAACAACTACCAATAAAATGCAAATTTGCAAACTGACAATAGATATAAAAGTTTCTATTTATTTCAGTAATAGTCAAAAGTCTTGAAGGCTTAAACCAGTTTTGGGTTTGCATTTATACTTGGTCTCAGTCATTTTTGGAAGGAAAAGAATTAATATACAACAAATTATCTGCAGATTGAGTTACAGTTTTAATACTTTATAATCATCATTCAATCTTTGACATTCTATTTGCCAACGTTAATGAATTTTAGAGAAGTGATTTGAATGAAGTTGATTTCGCTGGGAAGTCAAAGATCCTGTTAACTATCTTGCTTTTCTAATCAAGTCCAATGGTTATTAAATTCCTTTTGTATGTGGAGAAATGGTAGCAGTTAGCTATTAGTGACTCATTCTTAGAAGAAAGATGATTCTTGCTTTGTTGCAAAGAAATTAATTCATTAGTGCAAAATTAGCCTGAAACCTTCTTTCAAAAGAGGCGTTGGCTTGTTACAGCATTGAATTACTTCTGAGGTAATTCCTGATAATCAATACTGACGCAAGTAGGGATAGTAGTATTAGAAGCCTCTGGTTTGGAAATGTCGTTTAGCTCATGTGGGATGTGGTTCAAAAAAAACCCATCAGAGGATGACTGATTGGTGTCAGCAAAAGAGGAGCAGTGCAATGTATTTAACAACTTCAAAATGAGTATCTCTGTTAAAACTGCAATCACTCCTGACTCTTTTGTACCAAACTTTAAACTTCTCAGCATTCACTTGTTCAATTTTGGTTTATTTGTTGATTTGTTTTTGTATGTGCCCTCTAGAAATAATCCACCTGCCCAGAAATGCTTATTTATCTACATATCTACTCATTTATTCATTACTGAGTCTCTACCAGGTAATGTGCAAGTGCTGAGATTAGAACATCAAATGAAACCTACAAAACGTTTCTCCTTTGGACAGTCAGAGCTCACACAACTGCTCCACAGGGGAAAGACCTGGTGATCTACTCCTGTAAGGATTGTTGTTGTTGTTGTTTTGTGCCGTGGAGTCGGTTCTGACTCATAGCAACCCTGCATAGGGTTTCCGAGGCTATAAATCTTTACGGGAGCAGAATGCCTCATCTTTCTCCCACGGAACCGCTGGTAGTTTGGAACGGCTAACCTTGCGGTTCACAGCCCAATTCGTAACCACTACGCTACCAGAGATCCTTCCTATAATGATTACAGCCTAGGATACCCTATGATAGAGTTCTGTTGTGTCACAAGAGGTCGTTGTGAGTTGGAACCAACTCACTGGAACAACAAAAACAAGGTAGAGGAAAGGGCTCTCTATTAACATGACAAGTGAGCTGCAACTTTCTTGTGACAGTTCTGGGTTGAAAACTTTCTGGTTAGGAAAGACTTGATATCTTCAAGGAGTTGTGAGCCCTGAAAGAAGATTGGATGTGAGGGAGTAAGGCGAAAGTGCGTCAAGAGTTAGATGACACACAGTCCTTTAGTTCAGGTTAAACGTGGTGCCTTTATCCCATGGATACCTATCATTACGAGATGAAGACACTGTCTTACATCATTGGCACATAATGAAATATTGGCAGTATGGAAGATACCAAAGTGAAGAACTCATTCAAGAAGGAGGCGTCAAAAAGTTGTGGAAAGCTTCAGTTATCTTTTCATTCCATTTGTTCTCATATTTTTTGAAGCCCTCCTCACATTAATGATGCCTCTTCTCCCATCTGATGTTCTAGAAGAGAAGGTCCTCATCCCTTCATTCGATTCCCTGTCTCTTGAAAATAAAGAGTATTTGGTAGTAAATGTTTTTTATTAGATAATTTTTATAAATATCCATATACCATAAAATATTACAAATATTATAAAAATCATTCAGATGTAATCATATGTAAGATCTAAGTAGAAAGAGACCATTTCTAGTTGTAATTGTTTCATGTTTTTGTCTATAACACTGATTTTTTTTCTTAAGGCAGTCTTTTAGCATTTAAATTTCTAAGCCATAAGATAGGTATATGAAGACTTTGGTATATATATTGCTAAATTGTTCTCCAAACTATCCACCATAATTTATAAGCCCATATTAATAGATAGCACTAAAAATATAACTTTTTAAGAGTATCATTATTGGATAATATTCACAATTCTTGTTAAATACTAGTAATTATAACATTTGAACCTAGAATTTTCTTTCTGACACCTTGAATTTTTCTGACTAGGCTTTCCCAGGCTTTTTATGTCCCTTAGAAAATTTCCTGAGCTGTATTCAGTAACACATAAATAAATGTCAAGAGTCCCACTGGATAGCATTCCTTCAAATGTTAGGATGGAGAAAATACTGCTGAAAGTGAGTTATAGCTCATCTCTCAAACTGAGAAGTAAATATGAAAACTACTAAAGACCCAAACTTAGAAACATTTTCCTTAACTCTTTAACATTGTCACCACACATAACATTGTGCAGTTTATAGCATTTAAACCAAACTGACGTTTGAGCTGTGAGCTGCTAGTCCTATATAAATATTCCCATAAGAGTTCCGTAACCTAATTTATTTTGGTATAGAAGTTCCATGAAGAAATATTATCATTTTCAACATGAAGTAAACAGGAATTCAGCAGGTTTTAGACCTAATACTCTGCACCTAAAATAGTAATATATTTACAATCAAGTCAGGTAATCTGAGTCTCCACTTTTGTTAGTCAATTTTAGGGTACTGAACTTTAATTTTTGTGCGTATTTGGGGTGATTTTACTTTTCTTTTTAGTGTTTTTTCTGTATTTTTATAAGTTTTCTAATATATATTCTTTATATGATAAAAAAGCTCAATTTCCTTTAAAAAGATGGATATTTTGTTGCAGGGTAGTAGAATTTTTATTTATCAGTTCCCAAATCCCATTCAGCCCCATTGCTCTAAAAGGGAATATATACTCAACATGTTATAGAAATTCACTGATACATGGTAACTTGCTACCTTCTGAAAGGTATTCTTGTCCAACAGCATATAAATTTTCTTTGCTTGCCAGTGAATCCATTTTACTAACTTAGAACATTTTTTGACAAATAACTCAAGAAAAATTAGTTTCAGACAACAGTTGATTTTGGCTACTTTTAATAAATTGTTATTTTTGTTTTTAATCAGTGTCTTCTATTTTTCAAGTTTTACTCATCTAGAGTTCCATTCACCACATTTGTTGTTAAGTGCTGTCCAGCCATTGTGACTCACGGCGAGTTTGTATAGGGTTTCTAAGGAGCACTGGTGGGTTTGAATGTTGTGGGTCAAGATTAGTAGTCCAGTATTGACCCTATTTTAGTAAGTCATTTCATGATATTTGTTTTAAACTTTGAGTTTGCCCTTACTTTGCTTTTGAACACTTGATGGTTTGTATATGGTTGAAGATTGTATTTAATGCACCTGCAGGCATCGGGCTCTGAATCCTATTGTATTCATTCTGCACTCCTTTCTGCATAGCTCTCCCTTCCAATACTCAAGGCACTACATTAAAATATATGCTAATATTTAGAATGTCAGTATCTAAAGAGCTTCTTCTTGTTGTTGTAGTTGATTAAGTGCTCTCCAGTCAGTTCTGATCTTTAGGGACCCTGTACAGGGTTTCCAAGGAGCGGCTGGTGAGCTTGAACCACCGACCTTTCAGTTCAAACAGACTTTGCAGTTCAGTGCATTAACCCACAGTGCCACAGCAGGTCTCCTAAGAGCGTTTTAGGTCACTAAAATCTTTGTTTCAGTAAGTTAACAATTGATAGATCCTGATCACAAAAGAAATAAAATGTGAAACAGAATGTCAAATTCATATAGAATCCAGACTCTATCTATTCTAACTGGTTGTTGTTGTAAAGTACCATGGAGTTGGTTGGGACTGTAGTGACCCTGTTGCAGGGTTTTCAAGGCTGCAACTTTACGGAAGCAGAAAGCCTCATCTTTCTCTCATGGAACAGCTGGTAGTTTTGAACTGCCGACCTTGAGGTTAGGAGCCCAATTCAAAACTACTATGCTACCAAAGCTCCTTACGAGGCATCTCCAAATCTATTGATCCGAGAAAATCTTCAAATCATGGACCAAAATTATCCCCAAGGTCAACTTTTTTATTATTTAAATTTCTGAAAAAATTAAACAACTGCTTAACTAAATTAGCAAGATTGTTTGCCTTAAGAATTGTGCTTTTTAAAAGAATTACCTACCTGAGATTAAGTTTTCCACAGTGACTTTGAAGCGTAGCTGGTAAATTTACAGAGTAGTAGTAAGTCTGTCAGTGGTGGTAAAACATGAGAGAATAGTGGCACAAGGGGAAGAGTGCTACCAATGTTATTGAATTGTACTTGTAAACACTGATCAATAGATGGATGATCTGCTGTGTGTATTTTTACCATAATTAAAAGGAAATCCCTGTAAAGTCTTTACCTTTTCAGGTATTTTAAAAGTCATCAGTAAGCATTTGTTAAGTTGAATAAGAGTTCATGAAAACAAAATTTAAATAATGCTTCTTCAATTTCTGTGTATTTCACCTTGAAAAATTATAATATTTGTTTTCAGGAGGTGTCCATACTAAAATAAATTAGGTTGTAGAATTCTGATGGGAGCATTTATGTAGGAATTGCACTGAGCTCAAAAATTAGTTTGATTTTAATGCTATTGTTATGTGTGTGTGATGACAATGCAAAACTAAAAATACTTTTTAACAGTTGGCTAAGGGTCAGTAATTAATTTTATTTTAGTTCCTTGCTGCTTAGAATATATCCTTAATTAACTGTCTTCTATCCTCAGTGAGGAGTCCTGGTGTGGTGCTGTGGGTTAATGTGCCAGACTGCAAAGCCATTTGAACTGCAAGGTTGGCAGTTCAAATTCACCAGCTGCTCCTCGGAAACCCTATAGAGGGTCGCTATGGGTCGGAACTGACTTGATGGTACTTAACAACAACAGCAACATTCTCGGTGAATATTGGTTAGCATGTTGTCAAAAACAAAATGGGTTAAAAATGTGCCTAGTGTTTTACTTTGAATTTGCATATGAACAACTGAGAGCTTTTCCCCAGCTAGTTGACCCCTCACCTTGTTCTGAATGATCTAAAAGCAAAGATGTCATTATGAGGACTAAGGTGTGCTGGATAAAAGACATAGTATTTTTAAACACTTCACATGCATGTGAAACTTGGACAGTGAATACAAAAGACTAAAAAATTGACATATTTGAATGATGTTGTTGTTGGAGAATATTGAGTATAATGGACTGCCAAAAGAACAAACTAACCTGTCTTAGAAGTACAGTCGGAATGCTCCTTAGAAGTGAGAACGGTGAGGCTTTGCCTCATGTACATTGGACATGCCATCAGGAGGACCAGTTCTTGGAGAAAGAAATCATGCCTGATAAAGTAGAGGTTAACCAAACAGAGGAAGACCTTCAATGAGATGGATTAGCAAATGGGTTCAAACAGCAACAATCATGAGAATGGCACAGGACTGGGCAGTATTTTGTTATGTTGCACATGGGGTCTCTATAAATTGGAACAGACTCAATGGCACATCAAATTTAAGTGGAATGTTTTATAATAATTTTGACTTAGTTTTATACCTTTTTTCTTAATAATGTTTTTGTATAAATAGGAACTAAAATTATATCAAATTCCTGAACACTGATTTTGTGTGTTTTTTTCTAGCATTGATTTTTTTTGCGTGTGTTTGCCTTGTAAGTGTTCCATAGATCATTTACCACTCATGAAAGGGAAAATGTTTCTTATGTAACACATGATCAGAGACCATGAACAACTACTGCATTACACTGAGTGAGTTCTAGTGTAGAAAACCCAGACAGATGATATTGTTGTTAAGTGACATCGAGTTGGTTCAGACTCATAGCAACCCATATAGATTTTCTAAGGAGCTGCTGGTGGGTTTGAAATGCTGAATTTAAAAGAGATTATATTGCATTAGAGAAATCAGAGAAAGGGAAGTAACTGTATATTGACTTTTTATCATGAGTCAGGCATTATGATGTTGTTATTGTTGTCAGGTGCCATTGAGTCGGAACCAATTCATAGCGATCCCACGCACAGCAGAAGGAAACAATGTCCGATCCTGGGCCAACCTCGCCACCGCTGCCACACTTGAGTCCATCAATGATGCCACCTGGCTGATCCATCTCGTTGGGGGTCTTCCTCTTTTTCTCTGACCTTCCATCTTTTACCCAGCATAACATCCTTCTCCAGCGACTGTTCCCTCCTGACAATATGTCCAAAGTATGAGAGACTAAACTTAGCCATCTTGGCCTCCAAGGAGCACTCTGGCTGCACTTCTTCCAAAACAGATCTATTGGTTCTTTTGGCAGTCCATGGCACTTTTAGTATTCTCCTCCAACACCACAACTCAAAGGCATCAATTAATTCTTCTACGATCTTCCTTATTCACTGTCCAGCTTTCGCATCCATATAGGTTATTAAAAATACCATGGCTTGGGTCAGGGACACCTTAGTCCTCAAGCTGACATCTCTGCTCTTCAATACTTTAAAAAGTTCCTGTGCAGCAGATTTGCCCAATGCAATACGTCGTCTGATCTCTTGACTGCTGCTTCCGTGAATGTTGATAGTTGATCCAAGAAGAATGAAGTCCTTGACAACTTCAATATTTTCTATGTTGATAAGAATGTTGTTTATTGGTCCTGTGGTGAGGATTTTTTTCTTGGCATTGAGATGCAATCCATACCAAAGGCTATGCTCTTTGATTTTCATCAGTAGGCTCCTTCAAAATGGGATCTCATTCAGTATATTTAAGGCCATCCAACAGGTAAAAGTTCTTTGCTAGAACAAAGTCAAAGCTGATATTATTCCCTAGATCTACATCATTTAGATTCTTTACTAGACAAGATATTTTTTACATACATCTGGACAGTTTGGGAAGCTTTAATAATATAGAGGAATGAGAGAAGATACTATATGAAAGATGAACAGGGAAAGAATGGTCTACCCAGAACCACTTGGGTAAAGGATACAGCTCAGAGAAAGCATTTGAAAACAAGAAGTAGTTTGGTTTGACCAGACAAGAACAACCTTCAGTAGAGTGGTACGAATGCAAACTGGAAAGGAGGGTTAAAACCATATTGTAAAGGGCTTGCAAATGCCAAGAAAAGGAGTGTGGACTTAATTAGAAAGGCAGTAGGAAGCCACTGAAGGTTTTGTGCTGAGGAGCAATATGATTACAGCTGACAGCAGTCTTAATAAGGCTTAATAAATAGTACAGTTTATAACCTTAGGCCAACTGCTGAGCAAAAGTGAAAAGTTATGCTGCAGAATTAGCAAACCAATTACTGTGAGAGATAATGGCCTGAATTTAGTCTGAGTCATCCTTTACACTGGAGTAGAAACTCTTGGAAACGTAAACAGGTATCTGAAGTGACAGGTGACATGTCTGTTCAGAGAGGACTTCCTGATTTGATGCTACAGTGGAGCACTGTTAAAATACCTTAGCAGTGCTAGAATTTATTTTTCACCGTTTTTAGAACCTTTCTTCCCTGTAAATACTCAGTGTATTTTTATGACTCTTCTTCAGGCCTCAAATCTTTTACCATCTGTCTTATTACTTGTAATAATGTGTTGCCATCTTTTACTGGTATTAATATGTCTTGCCAAAAGGAAAAGCATGATTATGGTATCTGCAGTTTGACTTAACAGCTGATGTTGACTGCAAGAAAACATTCAAATTTCAGCTCTAGCAACAAGGTTTTTCTTTCGTTGTTTTCATTTTTAATTTAGAGAACAGATACATAAGAATCTATTTATTTCCTTTGGTCATTTTAAGAACTTTTGAAATATACATGTACATTCATGCACACGTGTGTGTGCGTGTGTGTGTTGATGTTGATGTGTATGCGTGTGATTAGCAGAGAATGTGCATATGTGCATGTAGAGAATGGATTAGGTATTTCTCATATTACTTTTTTCCTGGGAAATAACCTCTAGTGAAAATAAGCTACATAATGAATTTTATAATAAAATACATTCTTTTTAATACAAGATGATAGTGAACTCTGCCATCACTCCTACTACGTCCATAAGCAGGAGTGTTTGCTTTTTCATCTGCATTTTGATACAGTATTGAATTTATATAATTTTCTTCTCAATTAGACTTTGCAACCCTGCCGGACATTTATACAGCTAGTGTAGCACAAGGCACCCACTTCATTATTTATGTTTACATAGTTACTTGAAGTTTCCCTCTCCTAGAGCTTTCTTACTTTAGCATTCACTCACTCAGGACATTTTGAGAGCCTACTACATATTTGTAGTGGTTACGAATCGGGCTGCGAACCTTAAGGTCAGCGGTTCGAAACTACCAGCCGCTCCGTGGGAGAAAGATGAGGCTTTCTACTC
>NW_006408519.1:7181435-7187519 GCF_000296735.1 Chrysochloris asiatica
GGAACCGACTCGACGGCACTTAACAACAACAACAACTACATATTTTACTGATAAACCAAACACAACCCCTCCTTCAAAGACAAACTATCAGATAATCACAATATTATCTGCAAGTGTTCTAACTGGTGTTATATGGGTTAGAAGCAGCCTTGGGTTAATAGAATGGCTTTGTAGAGGGGCTCTCCTATTGTCTGAGTAGTGCTAAAATTAAAGATGGACATGCACAAAAGTGAGAAAGGAGGAGAGATAGGACAGTATGTCAATGGGCTTCAGAGAGAAAAATGGGATGAGACTACTGTTGGTTTTAGTAAAACCCTGGGATGGAGTGGTGAGGAATGGAGCCTGAGACTGATCCTCCATTTCTTTTTGCTGGCACACAAAAGCAGATGTGATAGTAATTTTGCTATATTGCAATCTAGAGCTTTGACTGAAATTTAATTAACCACTGGATTCTTAATAACAAGGTCAATTTCTATAACTGTGCACTGAAGTTCTTTGAAAGAAGAAAATGTTATTTGGGTAAAAATGATAGCCTTTTATTTTGTCGTTTTATATTTTAAAAAGCAAAGTTATATATATGAAAATTTGAATTCTAAAATCTATAAAAGAAGACTTAAGTACTTTTAAATATTACTGACATTCAGTGTTGTGAATTTTTAATAAGATGATGCAAACAAAGTGATCATAATAGTTCATAGCAGATATGAGAACCCAATGTGTATTGTTATTGTCTATCGCAATGTTCTGTCTTGTATTCAAGGGAAATGTGCCTCACACCAGTGAGTTTGAGGTACATTTGAGGATGCATAAATTTAGCCTCTGGTCTCTTAAAGGTATTACTCCTAAGTGAAATTTACTCCATAGACTCAAGTGCTATGTATGAGGAGCCTTCAAAATGTTCCTGGAACATGAAATTGAAAGATAATGGAATTTTTCTACAAACTTTCTGAAGTCCCATCATAGCCATTTGGCCATTTCTCATCTCCAAATTTAAACCTGAAGTACCCAGAAGCAGTGTTGTTGAGCCGATGTGTTGCACAGTAGAACTATACTCCATAGAACTTTCATTGTTTGTAATCCTTCAGAAATAAATTACCTAAATAAATCACAAGCCTTTCTTCTAAGATGCCCCTGAGTGGATATGAATGACAGATTTTTCCCTTAGTAATCGAGCGATTAACTATTTACATAGCCTGGGATTCCAAACCCAAAACAGCAGTTTTTAAAAAAGCGTATTTTGTTGTGTGTCTTAAGCTTGTGTAACCTGTGAGAGTTGGAAGTAGTCTTGACTCAGGAATCATCACATTTTCTTTTAGCTTAGTATGTTGATTAATATTACAGAGGGATAACATTGAGACCTAGAGCAGAAGAGTGTTATACAAAGACTTACAGAGCAATTCACATCAAATAAATTGCTGTGTGCTTACTGAATTATATTTAGTGTCTTAGATTTAACCCGTATTTTGAACTGTATGTAGTGTTTCCCCTGGGCCTTAAACCAGCTCTGTGATCGTCTCTTCAAATTTAGTATAAAAGTACCTACATCAGAAGACCGTCATTGTTAATTGTTGAAGAGACGATTCTGACTCATAGAGACCCTGCATAGAGTTTCTAAGGAGCATCCAGTGGATTTCATCCAGCAACCTTGCAGTTAGCAGTACAGTGCTTATCTGACAGCACTGTGCAGGACTCCACATAAGACCATTAGAAGATTATATCTTATAGTTTATATAATATACTTCATATGCTGACTGGCATTGCATTAGTGTTCACTCTTGTTTTGATGTTGGTGATACCAATGATGCAGCCACACACTCCACTATTATGATGCATTGTTGTGCAAATAAGCAAGGATGCACACATTTTCTCTGAAAATCGTGAATAATTTCTTTCTCAAATCGGAGTAAAGTTGTCTACAAAATGCTACATAGAGTCATTATTCTCAGGAACTAATGACTTGTTTCTTAGACTGTGAGCCTTTTCAATTTCTTGCATTGCAACCATGGGCAGAAGACACCTAATAGTCTAAATTTCAGAATGTTTCTCTGAGGCTAATGAGCTCATTTACCAAAGTTTTTAATCCTAATATATCTACTGCATACAAAAATTACTACTGGGAAAAGAAAGAAAATAATTCCTGTTACTGCTGTGGTTATTAAATGTTGGTAAGTCAGTTCCTACTCATAGCGACCCTGTATAGGGTTTCTGAGGAGCGACTGATGAGTTTGAACTGCTGACTTTATGGTCCAATGCTTATCCTACAGACACCATACCAGGACTTCAAATTTTGTTACTTGTACAATAATTAATAGAAGTTCTAGCTTTTACCCCAACATGTCATACCCAAAATGTATAATTTGAGGAAAATTAGTAAGTGGATGATCACAAAGTTTGACCAGGGTGTAGTAACCTAGATGGTCTAAGGACAACAGCGGTGGTATGGAGGTGCCTTTATCACTCCTAGGTCTGAAGGGTGGTGTCACTGAGTGGCTCAGTTAATACACTCAGATACTAACCAAAAGTTTCATGGTTCAAGTACACCCAGAGACACCTCAGAGGAAGTCCTGACAATCTACTTTAGGAAAATAAGCCATTGGAAATCCAGTTCTACAATGACACACATGGGTTCACCCTGAGTCAGAACCACGATGACGGCAATTGGTAGTGGTGGTAGGACTGTAGGACCTGGGATGGGAGGTAGAGACTTTATGGAGATAGCTACCTCATCGGAGCTGGTACCTCTCTGAACCTGGCAACAGCCCACATGGTATCTTAAGGGAACTCACCTAAAATTTCATTTCAATTGTTGTCAAAATTGGCAGTTCAATCACAGACTTGTGACATATTATTACTTGCTATTTTTAAGTGTCATCAAGTTGGTTCTGACTCAATGCAACCCTGTATATGGTTTGAACTGCTGACCTTGCAGTTCAAACACAACTTGAGGTCCAAAGCTTATCCTACAGCACCACATCAAGACTCCATGTTACTAAAAGTTGTTGTTATTATTAAGTGCCTTTGAGTTAGTTCTGACTCATAGAGACCCTGTGTAGGGTTTCCAAGGGGTGGCTGGTGAGTTTGAACAACCATCCACTCCTTGGAAATCCTGTACACAAGGTCGTATCGATAGACCTTGTGGTTCAAACCAACCTGTGGTCCAGTGTTTTATCTTACAGTGCCACACCAGGACTCCATGTTATTATTAGTGGTGATTTATTTTGAAACTATTCTACTGTGTGAGAATGAAGTCTGAGAAAAATTGGAACTTTATAATCTTTGGAGTTTAGTTTTTCTTTTCTTATAGTAACTGTACAAGATAATTTATTTAAAGATAAGATAAAAACTTTGTTTGGAAATACATTATGTTAGTGTCCTCTCCCTACTCTTTTGTGCTCTTTTCTGTCCTTCACTATCTTTTTTTTACATGTTAAAAAGTCAAAACAATTTTATTAGAATGGTAATTATAAAAAAGATATGCTGTATAAGCCTAAATCTAATGTTATTATATTAATAAAAAAAGAGTTATACAAAAATATGCACTAAAATTGAAACAGCATAATTTCCTGTCAGGAAAATGAATTCGGTTCTGTTTCGGTTAGCATTAGTTATGTATTTTACTGGCATTTTCCTGTTTAAAACAGTATCTTTATGACTACTTTCATCTTTTTGTAGTTCAAGAATTTCATAGTTACCACAGGTGAACTACAGAAAAATAATGCCATTAGTAAAATTAAAAATATATTAAAACATATTTCTTAAGAACATAAGGGGACAATAATTTTCTTCTAAATGAAGGATGCATTTACTGTCCTATGAATATATGGGACTAAGGATCCCAGACTAGAAAACAATGATGAGAGACATGTTTTAAAGTCACATGTCAATGACTGAATATTTATACTACTTTAGGAAAATAAGCCATTGGAAACCCTATGAATTACAGTTCTACACTGACACATGTGGGTTCACCTGAACTCCATTACATGTTTTTAAAGTTTCATCCGTTTTCTCTATAATTACTATTCTAATAAAACAATTCAAGAAACTGGATTATATGAAGAAGAACATGCATCAGGATTGGAGGAAGACTCATTAACAACCTGTGATATGCAGATGATACAATCATGCTTGCTGAAAGTGAAGAGGACTTAAAATACTTACTGATGAAAATCAAAGCCTTCAGTATGGATTTCACCTCAATGTAAAGAAAATAAAAATCCTCACCACTTGACCAATAAGTAACATCATGATAGCTGGATTGGGACTGTGGCAGCAACAATGGGCTTTAGTGTGACAACAGTTGTGAGGTTGGTACGGGACTAGGCAATGTTTCTTTCTGTTTTGCTTTGCTGTTTGTTGTTAAGTGCCATCGAGTCAGTTCCGACCATAGCAACCCTATACAGGGTTTCTGAGGAGCAGCTGGATATGAACTGCCGACCTTGCAGTTCAAATGGCTTTGCAGTCTGGCGCATTACCCCACAGCGGGTCACTATTAGTCAGAACCAACTCCACAATACCTAACAACAAAACGTTCATAATGTTTCCATGTGCCTGCACTATATCTGACAATGTTCTGCTCCTAGTCATAGGATTTTCAGTAGTTAACTGGTCATAATGGTCAGCCTCTCTTTCTTCCTAGTCTTTGTTAGTCTGGAAGCTCTACTGAAATGTGTCCACCATGGGTGACCTTGCTGATACTTAAAATACTGGTGGCATTGCTTAAAATATAATCGGAACTATATTTGGTTAAATATAAAACTTAAAATGTGCTGTTGTTGGTGTTGTTAAGTGCCGTCGAGTTGATTCTGAGTCATAGCAACCCAGAATAGGGTTTCTAAGGAGCCACTGGTGAGTTTGAACTGCCAATATTCCTGTTCAAACCGACTTTGAAGTCCACTTATCCTACAGTGCCACACCAGAAGTCCTAAAATATAGTAGGAACTATGTTAATATATAGACAATATAGTTGTTGTTTGGTGCCATCGAGTCGGTGCCAACTCATAGCGACCTTATGCACAGCAGAACGAAACACTGCCCGATCCTGGGCCAACCTCACTATCGTTGTCACAGTTGAGCCCATTGATGCTGCAACTTTGCCAATCCATCTCACTGGGGGTCTTCCTCTTTTTCTCTGACCCTCTACCCTACCAAACTTGATATCCTTCTCCAGTGAATGGTCCCTCTTCACAATATGTCCGAAGTATGAGAGACAAAGTTTTCCATCCTGGCTTCCAAAGAACACTCTGGCTGTTGTTGTTGTGAAGTGCCGTCGAGTTGATTCCGACCCATAGCGACCCTGTGTAGGGGTCGACCTGTAAAGCGGACCTTGCAGTTCAAACGGCTTTGCAGTCTGGCGTATTAACCCACAGCGCCACACCAGGACTCCACTCTGGCTGTGTTGTTGTTGTTAGGTGCCTTCAAGTCGTCCCGACCCATAGCAACCCTGTACAGGGTTTCCGAGGGTGTAAATCCTTACGGGGGTAGAAAGCCTCATCTTTCTCTCACGGAGTGGCTGGTAGTTTCGAACCGCTGACAGTAAGGTTCGCAGCCCGATTCGTAACCACTAGGCTACCAGAGCTGTAGGAACTGAAAATTTTATATTTTCATTTTATGAAATTAGATATAAACCCAGATGCTGTACGAATAAATATGTAAATTAGATTTTAAATTTAAGTTGTTACTCCTTCCCTTCTCCATAAAAAGAATCCAAAATAACCTGAGTATGCATGCATATAAAACCCTAGTGTTGTCATGTAGGATGAACACTGGATTACTAACTGCAAGACTGACATTCAAACCTCCCAGCTGCTCCTTGGAAATATTGTATAGTGTTGCTCTGAGTTGAACTGATTCATGGGCAATTAACAACAATAAGCATCCGTGCATTGTTCCAACCCTCTTTGAAAGGGTTAAAACTAAGCCTTCAGAACATCATTAGCCTAGAATATTTAATTTCCTGGGTAGAGAAGGTCTCATTTGTGTATCAGGGGAGGAAAATCTCTTATGTTTTAAAAATACCTTTAATTATGAACATATATTAATATGGCACAATGAACTAGGAAGAAAAAAACTATATATATATAT
>NW_006408519.1:7187874-7189381 GCF_000296735.1 Chrysochloris asiatica
TAACCACTACGCTACCAGAGCTCCTTATATATATATATATATATATATATATGGTGGCATATATATACACATATACATATATATGGTGGCATTGTGAGAGGAAATTAATTCGTAAGAAAGACACGCTGTTACATTTTTAAATTACTTTCTTTTTAAAGATACTTGTTGTTAAGTGCCATCAAGTCAATTTTGACTCATAGTGACCCTGTAAAGCATATCCAAGGAGCATCTGATGAGTTTGAACTGCCAACCTTACAGTTCAAACTGGCCTTGTGGTCCAATGTGTATCCTACAATGCCACACACACAATATAAAATTGCCTATGAATTGAAAATCATAACCTATATTATAGCTTTATAATAATATAAAAGATATCTTTGTCAGTTTTATGAACTTACCATCTAACATTATTTTTACTTTTCTGAAGGTTCTTTACTCTAAATTTCCTTATATCTGAGGAAAAATATACCATTTTTTACTAATACATTTACTCCACTAATAGATTTATTTGTAATTTTAGTTCCAACACACACACAAAAAAAATCAGGGGGGTTGTCTTGTTTTATTAAGTATATAAATAGTTGTGTTTTAAAATTACTATAAGACATTATTAATATATAGTCTCTTATAAAATCACCAACTCCAAAATTTTTACATTTATTTAATATGCTTAAATAAGTAGTTTAAAGTTATTCATTAGAGTTCACATTGTAATTGGCATGGCCAGTAAGGTATTAACATTTAAAGAATACTCTCAAATCAAAGAAACAGTGTGCCATTTTTCTATACAACTGTTCTTTATACTTACTATTTATTTTAAAACTGTACAATCACTTGCCTTTATTTTTTAGTTTATTGAATGCTAATAATTTTGATAACCCAAACCAAAGCTACTGCCAGGGAGTGTAAGTTCCGACTCATGACGACCTTGTGTAAGGTTTCTGAGCTTTACATCTTTATGGCGGTCAAAGGCACATCGTTCTCTGGCTGAGTGGTTGGTGGGTTTGAAATGTCCACCTTGCAGTTAGCAATCTCAGCTTATTTATAACAGATGAGTAACACCTAACCAACTAATTGATCTTCCTTTATTGTTGACTAGGTGGCTCACTGTGAAAACCTACACAACCAAATCAACTTTCACTAGAGAAGAAAGCTACCAAATGTTAGCAGTCATGATCAATGGTTTCTCAACTTTTTTGATTGGGTGCCTTGTACAAATTAAACTTAGCACCTCAAACACATATATTTATTAATACACATATTAATTTATGAATTGTTATATATAACATTCATTAATACATATATTAATGTATTAAGAGATCAATACGGTTGTCGTGTGCCATGGAGTCAATTCCAACTCATAGAGACTCTGTATAGGGTTTTCAAGGTTGTAAATCTTTATGGGAGCAGAAATCCTCAGTTTTTTCCTAGCGAACAACTGGTAGTTTCAAACTGTTGACCTCCAGATTAGCAGCTGGAATCATAACCATTATGCTAGCAGAGCTCC
>NW_006408519.1:7189971-7206941 GCF_000296735.1 Chrysochloris asiatica
TGAGTTCTAAAACTGGAAGATGAAATTTGGAGACTCGGACCTTTGCCAATTTATACGAGTATCAATTATCCATTGCCAAATTGGTGCTGTGTACCAAAATGTCCAAAGTTAATGGCTTGCAATGATGAACATTGATTAGCATTCATATCTGTGGACCAGCTGTGTGGTTCTTCTGGGCTTTGCTAGCTATCTTCATAGGTCAATAGTCATCTGCAGGTTGGAGAGACAGCTTTGCTGATCTTGGCTAAGTTTTTGTGAATGGCTGGCTGTGAATGGGCCTATAATTATCTCAGCTGGTATACTTTGAATCAATAGTTTGGCCCTGTAAGAATTTTATGTCCTATTCCAAATCCACTGTCATAGAGTGAATTCTAACTCATAGCAACCTTAAAGGACAGAGTAGAATTGCTCCATAGGGTTTCTGATATGTAAATCTTTGTGGGAGCAGATTGCCACATTTTTCTCTTGTGAAGCCATTGAGTTGGTTCTGACTCATACTGACCCTATATAGGTTTTCCAAGAAGCAGCTGGTAGATTTGAACTGCCAATCTTGTGATTCACAGTCTAGTGTTGCTCCTCTAGTTCAACAACTGTGGAGCAGCTAGTGGAGTTTAAACTGCCCATCATACAGTTAACAGCCCAATGCTTACCCCACTGTACAATTGATGAAATCGGCATCTAGTTAAACGAAAATTAGTAAGTAAAATTGTTTAAGAAGTGTGCTGTGCCTTTTACCACTAGGGACTGAAGGTTCTTCAAAACTGTGTGTTGCTCTCAAAGTGTATATTATAAAAAAAAACAACATTGGATTTTAGATAGTTTCTAAAATGCCATCATCAGTTACCATTTTGACTAACACACTCTATCTGTAAAGCAATTTCAGTTCAGTCTTGGGCTTTATTTAAGAAGCTATTTCTGTATTTTATACAAAAAAATATAGTTTGGCTATACTCTAGAAGCAATTTCAAAGAATAAATTGACTAAATTCTGGCTGGTAAATTAGTTATTCCCAGGATGCTTGTAAATTGAGTTTACTTCTCTAAGCTTCTGTTATGCTAATTTAGTGTGCCAGAACAGCACTTATAGTGTGGAACTCTCCCATTATTTATACTTTTACTGAGACAAAACTCTGGGAAAAATTAGAAAATTAGTTAGTGCAAGTCTGTGCATGTGGATAGCATTTTCAGCCACAGAAGATGAGGTAAAAGGACAAGCCCTACAGCATCGCTAGGAGTTTGTCCCCTTCTGAGTGACAAGTCATCTCCTCTATTGTCAGGAGTCTCCACCCAGTGTTTACCTGTCATAAAATACAAGGAAAAAGTGAATTCCTGTATCCTCCTTTATCTAGCAGTTATTTTTATAAGATAATCACTTCTCATAATAATACTTAGCTCGGGTTCTTTATGTTGTTGTTGTTAAGTGCCGTTGAGCTGATTCCCACCCATAGCGACCCTGTATAGAGTTTCTGAGGAGCAGCTGACCTTGCAGTTCAAAAGGCTTTGCAGTCTGGCTCATTAATCCACAGCTCCACACCACGGTTCTCTATGTTGTTGTTGTTATGTGCCGTGGAGTCAGTTCCGACTCATAGCGACCCTGCACAGGGTTTCCGAGGCTGTAAATCTTTACGGGAGCAGAAAGCCTTATCTTTCTCCCGTGGAACAGCTGGTAGTTTCAAACTGCTGACCTTGTGGTTTGCAGCCCGATTTGTAACCACTACGCTACCAGAGCTCCTTTCGGTTCTCTATAGAGCACTTTAAAATAGGTGTAAAGAGAAGAGGGAAAGTCAGGATTATCTACGTGTAATCATCCAAATAAACCTTTAACTTCTTTTGTCTACGTGTATAGGAGTTTCTGTAATTTTAAATTGATTTATAATGTGATCATTTGTCATTTGTTTTTTACTAAACTATCATGAATAGTTTTTGGGGCCACACCATGACTAAGGAAAATAATGTCTACCTCATTGGGTTGTGAAATTACAATGCATCAATAAATCTAAAGTACTCAGAACAGAATCTAACACTTGAAAGTTCAATAGTGGTTTGCTATTATTAGAACATGTATTTGTGTGTGTGTGTGTGTTTAAATATATACCTTCTTTTAATTAGTTGAAAAAAAAAACTTTTTATTGTGAATTGCATGAAGGTTTACAGACAACATAATCAGTTTTGCATTCAACAAATCATATAATTTGTTTCATTGCAAAGATTGCAATCCCCTCTATGGGACAAGTTATCCCACGTCCTCGCTGTGAATCTCCATTCTACCCATGTTACTGTCTGTTCTCAACTTTGTCCTTAGGTAAATGTTGCCCTTTTGATCTTGAATCAATGTCTTTTCCCTGGTAAGTCCCCCTTTATACCTATCAACTGCTTAGCTGAAAATTGGGCCATGAGGGTGAGTTCCTTTCCAGACCTGAAGGGTGGTTGAGGGGCACAGTCTCTGGTACTTCCAGTCTCTTTTTGACCAGTAGACCTGGTCTTTTTTTATAATTTTGAGTTTTGTTCTACATTTCCTGCCACTCTATCTGGGACCTTCTAATGTGATCCCTCTCTTTCAGAGCAGTTAGCAGTGGTAGCTGGGCACCCTCTATACCTTCTTATATTCAGTTTTTTTTTAAATTGATTGAAATAGCATGTCTGAATCCAAAGTAATTTTATGTCTTATAAAGTATTTATATTGATATTTCAGTTTTCAGTCCTTTAAATAAAGTTATCATATATTATAGAAGGAAGTTTCAGTCTGGTATTAGACCTCTTTCAGAATTTTTGTAGTTACATGCCTCAAGTCAGTTCCAACTCATGGAAACCCTATGTCCGGTCCCATGCCATTCTCATAACTGTTACACTTGAACCCATGGCTGCTGACACGATGTGAATCAGTCTCATTGGGGTTTCCTCTGTTTTTGGTGAACTTCCACTTTACCAAGCATAATGTCCTTCTCCAGGGCCTGGTATCTCCTGATAATATGTCTAAAGTATGAGAGACAAAGGCTCACCCTCTTTGCTTCTAGGGAGCATTCCAGCTGTACTTCTTCCAACACAGATTTGTTTGTTCTTCGGGCCGTCCATGGTATTTTAAGTATTCTCCAAAACAATAACTCAAATATTCTTTCAGAATATCTCAGCACAAAATGAAAGTTATATCCGCTGTCATTGGTCACTAAATTTCAATTTTTCTGTAAGAACACAATCAATTTAAAAGAGTATAGTGATTAAGAATGAAGACCCTGGAGACAGATTGTGTAGGATCACATTTGAGCTGCACTGCTTACTTTGTTGTGTGAACTTGGGCAAGTTTTTCAAACTCTCTGTAATTCAGCCTCTCTGCTTGTTAATTTAGGATAATAGTATGTACGTCACAGTAGGATTATGAGGGTTAAATGAAAGTATGTGAACAAGACGTTAGCATATAATAAGAACTAAATATAATAAACATTATATAATAAGATCGTGGAGTCCTGGTGTGGCACTGCGCGTTAATGCACTGGACTGCAAAGTCGGTTTGAGCTGCTAGGTCAGTGGTTCAAGCTCCCAGCTGCTCTTCTGAAACCCTATACAAAGCTGCTACAGGTAGGAACTGACTTGATGGCACTTCACACCACCAACAACATAAGATCATCATTCTTTTCTGAGTTACAAGTAAATCGAAATTGAAATTACTACATCAGCAAATTTGTTAGAAATATTATTTTGAAATCTTCACCATTTCCCCAGTATTGTTCAGCTAAACATTTTGAGAAATTGTCTGGTTGGTTATTTCTTCCCACTGATTTGAATTCTGTGGTGTGCCTCCACATTTTGTAGCCTGATGCATAACATGTATTCATTGAAGTTCAATCAAACACTATAGCACACAGTGAGTGTTCCAGAGTACCTCACACAGCCAGGCTCACAGCTGTGTGTGATGCAAGTCTCAGTATCCAGTGTTCATTCTGGATGAATTTTTAAGAGAAGAGAAACTAGTATATTCCAAAAAGGCCAACAAACACTACTGGAGGGATCATTATATATAGAAGTCAGTTGCTTTAATTTGGCAGCTGCTGTTATTGTCACATAACTGTGACTATTTTTCCTGTCTTTCTGAAATATTAGCAAATTAGGCCTCTTAATGTTCTTAATTTTACCATTATCTTCATGCTAAATGCCTGATTAATTGGAGCTTCGTGAAGAATATGTTCTAAAAGATTAATCATTCAAGAAAGAGCAATATATCTTTTACATGGCAAGCTAGTGATAAATCCATGTCATATGTTGTTGTTGTTAAGTGCTGTCAAGTCGGTTCTGACCCATAGAGAGCCTGTACAGGGCTTCTGAGGCTGTAAATCTTTATGGGAGCAGAAAGCTTCATCTTTTTCCCGCGGAGCACCTGGTAGTTTCAATCTGCTGACCTTAAGGTTTTCAGCCCAATTCATAACAACTACGCTACCAGAGCTACCAGAGCTCCTTAGCTCTATGTTAATATAATCCAAAAGCAAATCTACTGCCATGCCATAGATTCAGACTACTACTCAGCCACCCTATAGGAAAAATTAGAACTTCACCCTGTGGTGTCCAAGGCTGCAAATCTTTATAGAAGGAGGACTGTCACATCTTTCTTCCAAAGAGCAGATGGTTGATTTGAACCACCAACCATTTGATTAGTAGATGGGCATTTTAACCACTTTGCTGTCAGGGCTCCTAATGTTACTATACCTCTTATGTATTTCCTGTATGGAATAAAGGATGAGGTACCTGGAACATATGGGCCTACTAAAGTTACTGAGCCCATATGTTCCAGGTACCTCATCCTTTATTCCATACAGGAAATACATAAGATAATATCATAATTAACTCAGTTCTGACTTGTAGTGATCCTATATAAGGTTTCTAAAATAGTGTATCTTTATGGGAGCAGACAGCGTCTTCTTTCTTCTGTGGAATAGCTGGTAGATTTGAACCACCAAGCTTGTGATTAGTGGTCCAGTAACTAACCCACAGCATTACCAGATCTCCTCTAGTTGGGAGAAAGTGGCTATAATGTTTGTGTTCTGAGTACAGTGATGAAAATATTCACATCTGTACCATTTAGAAGATATTTGACTATGAGTTAAAAAAAATCTATTTAAATCTAAATTTTTGTGATAATCAAAAATCTGCAATATCTAGTATGGCTGCCACTAGCCATTATGGCTACTGAATGAATATCTGAAATGTTGCTAATGCACTGAAGAATGAAATTTTTATTTTAATTTAATTTTAACTAATGTAAACAATAATACTCACAGGTAGCTAGTGGCTATCATCTTGGACAGCACAGCTGTAAATGATGGATTAAAGAAGTAACGGGTTTATTTTTTGATACAGAAAGAAGTCTGGAATCAGGTCGTGCAGGGATACTAGAGCAGGACTGTCAGGAACTTAGTTCCTTAAGCATTGCTCCTCAGCATCCCTAACGTATGGCTCTCTGTCTCCATAGGAAGAAGAAAGTCAGTTGAAAGGTTATGTTTTCTTAGGAGACTTTCATGTGTTGTTCTTCAGAGACTTTTCCTACCTCTCACTTGCATGTACTGTTGTATAGGTACCCTTAGCTGCAAGAGATGTTGTTGTTATGTGCGGTGGAGTCGGTTCCAACTCATAGCAACCCTGTACAGGGTTTCCAAGGCTATAAATCTTTACGGGAGTAGAACGCCTCATCTTTCTCCCGCGGAACAGCTGGTAGTTTTCAACTGCTCACCTTAAGGTTCACAGCCCAATTTGTAACCACTATGTTACCAGCTGCAAGAGACACTGGTATTCAAATACTTCACTTGCTTTTTCTCTTGTAGACAAGGCAGGGGAAGAAGATGGATGGTGGAATGCACCAATCTACAGTTTTTAACACAGCACACATTTACCTAATTGACAGCCTTGAGTTCTCAATATCTTTTCAAAACTCTAGGTGATTAATTGTAAATAACACTAGATTTGGGCTTGAAGACTGTTGTTAGGTGCTGTCGGGTGGGTTCCTACTCATAGTGACCCTATGCACAACAGAACAAAACACTGCTTAGCCCTGGTCCATCCTCACTTGGGCACATTGTTGCTGCCGCTGTGTCAGCCCATCTCAATGGGGTCTTCCTTTGTTTTGTTTGTTGTATTATTGCTGATCCTTCATTTTACCAAGCATCATGCCCTTCTGTAGGGACAGGTATCCCTTGATAACATGTCTGAAGTATGAGTGTAAGTACTATAGAATATAGGACTAGAACTTTGATGTGTAGAACCATGAAATCCTTGGAACACAGAGCATACTTTGTGATGAGTACAGAATTTTGTATTTAAGGAAAACTGGTTGTATTTAGGAAATATTGACTTATAGTTGCGTGGATTTTTGAAGTATTAAAAACTAATTAACATGCTACTGAGGAAATAAATATATGAGAATAAGAAATAAAAAAAAAAAAAAAAATCACTATTTGCAAGCATCTCATTGTTATAGGATATGTGGAGGCATGTTGTGGTACAAAAAGTGCTCATGGGTAACCTTGATAAACCCCCTCCCAGCATCAGTATTTATCCTCTCAACTATGAGAATATATTTAAACCCTCTTTTTACAGAAAGGGAGCCTAAGACTTGGAGTAGTTAAAGGTATTTATCCACCATTTGAGTTATGGCAGAGCCAGGATTCAGATCCAAATTTGGCCAAGTAATAAAGAGTAATAAAGATAGAGTAATAGAGTCTGGGTTCTCATCACTCAGACTAAGCTTACATTCTATTTCACCACTGACTATATGATTCTTCTGAGGCCCATATCTACTCACATTTGTTTCCCTGTTAGAAGTTTGTTAACAGAGGCTGCCTTATTAGATGAAGTCCAGGTTCTCTAGAAGAGCATACAATACATATCCAATCATTGTTCATTCATCTCTTCTGACACCTATTGACTCTTATTTCTTTAGGCATTAGCCTGATCATCACTTCAGACATTTATTCATTCAACACATATACATTGAGATACCGACATTATGCTAAGTTTTAGTCACTCATGGTGAAACAACATAGAGATCTCAGTTCTGTGTAATTATCATTTTGGTGGCTACCATTAGGTTCTATCTCCCCATGCTCTCATTATGACACTTCTTCTATTGCTTTATTTGTTTATAATTAGAAGTCACCAAAAATGAAATGGAATAGATAAAGATCACCTGTGTATTGGAGTCCTGGTGTAACATTGTGAATTAATGCATTGGACTTCAAGGTTGATTTGAATATCAAGGTCAGCAATTCAAGCCCACCAGTCACTCCTCAGAAACCCTATACAGAGTTGCTATGAGTTGGAACCAATCGACGGCACTTAACAAAAACAACAAACCCTATGTATTAGTGAATTAAAATAGATTAGTATTGGCCATTTTGAATCAGACAATCATGTGGTTTACTATGTCAGGAAAAACAAAATGAGCATTTCAAGAACTGTTGTGAAGTACAATGTTGTCTGTGATAGGATAATATCTATGTATCTACAAGGAAAATCAGTTAACAACATTACTGTTCAAATTTATGCTCCAATCACTGAAGTCAAAGATGATGACACTGAAGAATTCTACCAACTTCTTCAGTCTGAATTCATCAAACATGCAATCAAGATGCAGTGATAATTACTGGTGATTGGAATGTGACAGTTGGAAATAAAGAGGAAGGATCAGTCATCAGAAAATATGGCTTGATGATAGAAATGACACTGGAGATCACATAATAGAATTTGGCAAGACAAATAGAATTTGGCAAGTACCTTTTCAACAACATACACAGTGACTATATGTGCGGATTTAACACATGGAATAAAAAGGAATAAAACTGACTATATCTGTGGAAAGAGACAGTAAAGAAACTCAATATCATCAGCCAGACTAAAGCTAGGAATGGATTGTGAAAGAGACCATCAATTGCTCACATACAAGTTCAAATTGAATCTGAATAAAATAAAACAAGTCCACACAGCCAAAATATGACTTTGAACACATCCTACCTGTATTTAGAGATCATCTCAAGACAGATTTGATGCATTATACACTAAGGACCCAAGACAAGAAGAGTTATGGGATGGCATTAAGAATATCATATAGGAAGAAAGTAAACCATCATTAGAAAGACACGAAAGAAAGAAAATCCCAAAGTGAATGTCAGAAAATACTCTGAAACTTGCCCTTGAACATAGAGAAGTCAAAGAAAATTGAAGAAACAAACTAAAAGCGATGAACAGAAATTTTTAAATGGCAACCGGAGAAGATAAAGTAAGGTATTATAATGAAATGTGCAAAGATCTGGAGTAGAAAATCAAAAGGGAGGCATACACTCAGCGTTTCTCAAGCTGAAAGAACTCAAGAAAAAAAATGCATGCCTCAAGTTGCAATATAGAAGAAAACTATAAGCAAAATATTCATCAAAAGATGGAAGGAATACATAGTAACTGAACCAAAAAGAATAGGTCAAAGTTCAACAACTTCAAGACATAAGATCAAAAACTGATGGTATTGAAGGAATAAGTCCAAGCTGTACTGAAAGCACTGGTGAAACACAAGACTCCATAAATTGATGGAATACGAATTGAAGTCTTTCAACTAACCGATGTAGGGCTGGAGTTGCTTACTTCACTACAACAAGAAATTTGGAAGACAGCTACCTGGCCAACTGACTGAAAGAAATCCATTTTTGTGCCAATTTCAAAGAAAGGTGACCCAATGGAATGAAATCATGAACAATATCATTAATATCACATGCAGTTAAATTTTTGCTGAAAATAATTTTAAAATGGTTACAGCAGTACATCAAAAGGGAACAGCTAGAAATTCAAGCATTCTTGGAGAAGATGTGAAACTAGGGATATCATTGCTAATATTAGATGGAGCTTGACTGAAAGCAGACAATACCAGAAAAATAATTACTTGTGCTTTATTTACTATGAAAAGGCATTAAACTGTGTGGATCATAACAAACCACAGATAATTTTTTTAAGAATGTGCATTCCAGAACACTAAACTGTGCTAATAAGGAAACTGTACCTAGGCAGTCATTCAAACAGAACAAGGGGATCCTGGATCGTTTAAAATCAGGAAAGCTGTGCGGCAGGATTGTATCTTTTCACCATACTTATTCAGTCTGTATGTTGAGCAAATTATCTGAGAAGATGGAGTATATGAAGAAGAATGTCGTATCAGAATTGGAGGAAAAGTCATTAACAACCTGTAATATTCAGAAGATACACTCTTGCTTACTAGAAGCAAAGAGGACTTGAAATGCTTACTGATGAAGATCAAAGATATAGCCTTCAGTACAGATTATACCTCAGTGTAAAGAAAATGAAAATCTTCACAAATGGATCAATAAATAATATGTTAAATGGAGAAAAAAATTGAAATTGCCAAAGACTGCATTTTGCTTTGATCCACAATTAACACTCCTGAAAGCAGCAGTCAATAAATCAAATGGTGTATTACATTAGGCAAATTGATTGCAAAAGACCTCTCTAAAGTATTAAAGAACAAAGCTGACAGTTTGAGATCTAAGGTGTGCCTGACCCAAGCCTTGGTATTTTCACTTGCTTCATATGTATGTGAAAGTTGCACAATAAATAAGAAAAACAGTAAAAGAATAGATGCATTTGAATTATGGTGTTGGCAAAGAATAATGAAAGTTCCATCGATTTCGAGAACACAAAAGTATGTTTTTAAATAAGTACAGCCAGAATGCTCCTTAGAAGCAAGCATGGCAACATCTCATCTATTGTATTTTGGACATATTGTCAGGAGGAACCATTCCCTCCAGAAGGACATCCTGCTTGGTAAAGTGGAGGCTCAGCAAAAACAAGGAAGACCTCCAACTGGATGGATTAATACAGTGGCAGCAACAATGGGCTCAAACATAGCAGCCATTTTGAGGATGGCACACAGGACTAGGTAGTGTTTTATTCTGTTGTGCACAGGGTCATTATGAGTGGGAACGGACTCATAGTACCTAACTGTAGCAGCAGTAATGTTGGTCCTCTCTATATCTTTCTCCATCCTCTATCCCCCAGTGCCCTTCCAAAAACTGTGAGCTATCAAGATTTAATATTTTCTTATTAATTTATGATCTTAGCATCATAGCTGGCACATAATAGGTAGAAGGACCAATAACAACTATGTCAAGTTGTTAATTAATGATATAGATCAAGGAATCTTACGTTTTTGGAGGACTGTTAGATTTTGTTTTGTTATTTTTTTGTTAGCAGAGATGGTTAAGTTTACTGTAAACTAATGTTTAGTGTTTCTCAGTTTTGCTAAGGAAATATGGTTATAAAACTTTAGGTAGGGTTTGTGAATGTCTTCCAGTATTTTGTTCAGTATATGTAAAGCCTATATATATTCAATGTAAATATTTTCCCATAATCTCTAAATAAATTTCCCTTTTAATTGATGGTTATCTGTTAACTAAAATTAGAAGGCAAAATGGAAAAACTACTGTAGCCCTTTCTTTATGTGTGGATTACATTTTAGTGTTGTCATTTACATAATGTTATTTTGTATTCTCTTTAAGTTTTTTTTGTCAAGTCATAATCCCTTCCAAAATAAGTATCTTCTCCAAACTTCCATACAAAATGTCTAAAAGAAGTTGTGCATTATATAAACCAATGAACTACTTTAGTTTGCTTAGTCTTAAAAAAAGAACTGATGAGATGAAATTAGCTAGTATTAAAAAATACAATTGTGTACAATACGTATGGGAATGAATGTTACGTTTATCTCATACTTCATTCCCATGTAGATTGTGCTCTTTACCTTGTCTGACTTCATTTCAGAGCTAAGCAAAGAAATATTTATTACTATGTTTTAAATGCCTTGCTTTTCACAGTTTCCTCATAAAGAGAAGCTTACTGATTTTATAGCCTTAAGAATAAAGACTTCATTACCTAACACCCTTCTCTTCCAAAAACCTGCAGGATGTAAGCATGATACCCTGCCTTTACTAACCCAAAGTTTCTGTCTATTTTATAGAAATCATAAAACTCTGAGAACTAAGACAGATACACAGAGTTTGGATTGTTTTAGAGCTGGTATTTAAGCTTATCTTCCTATTCTGGTCTTCTGAATGCTGGAAAAAATAATGAGAATTCTTATAATTGCTACCCTCTTCTAGTACCAGTGAACTGCAAAGATTTCCTGGACCTTCCTCAATTCAGAGGGGGGAATGACTTTTAATTCTCTGTTGTTGTTATTGTTTTTATTAGGTGCTGTTTAGTTGGTTCTGGTTTATAGTGACTCTATGCACAACAGAACAAAACACTGCCCGATCCGGCAGCATCTTCACAGTTGTTCCTAAGCTTGAGCACGTTGTTCATGCCGCTGTGCTAATCTATCTCATTGAGGATCTCCCTCTTTTTTGTTGACCATCTACGTTAACAAGCATGATGCCCTTCTCCAGGGTTTGGTCCATACTGATGACACATCCAAAATACAAGAGACAAAGTTTCACCATCCTCACTTCTAAGGAACATTCTGGCTGTACTTCTTCCAAGGCAGATTTATTTGTTCTTCTGGCAGTCCATTGTCCTTTTAATATTCTTCGTCAACACCATAATTCAAGTATATCCATTCTTATATGGTCTTCCTTATTAATCGTCCAACTTTTACATGCATATGAGGTGATTAAAAATATCCATTTTATTTCCCTGTAAGTATGAGAGCCAAATCGATTTTTGAGGAAGTCCTGGTGTGGCACTATAAGATAAGCGCTGGACTGCCAACCACAAGATGGATGGCTCAAAACTACTAGCCACTCCTTGGAAACTATATACACAGTCTGTGTATGTCAGAAATGACTCAGCAGCACTTAACAACAACTGCACTTAACGACATCAACAACTGTGTTCCAGAGGAGTCATACTGATGCAGTGGTTAAAGTGCTCAGCTGCCAACTGAAAAATGTTTCTATGAGCACCAGCCACTTACAACAACAAAATAGATTGGAGACTGAGCAGATTGTAGAAATTGTATAACAATACTAAAGTTACATGCAAATACATTTTTCCTTAAGACAATTCAAAACCAGTACATCAACAGGGAACTGCCAGAAGTTCAAGCTGGATTCAGAAGACGGCTTGGAGTAAGAGATATCATTGCTGACATCAGATGGATCATGGCTGAAAGCAGAGAATACCAGAAAGATGTATTGTTATTGTCATTAGGTGCCATCAAGTCAGTACTGACTCATAGTGACCCTATGTACAACAGAATGAAACATTGCCCGGTCCTGTGCCAAACTCACAGTTGTTGCCACGCTTAAGCTCATTGATGCTGCCACTTTGCCAATCCATCTTGCTGGGGGTCTTCCTCTTTTTCTCCTACCTTCCACCTTACTGAACATGAGATCCTTCTCCAGCAACTGGTCCCTCCTGATAATATGTCCAAAATATGAGAGACAAAATTTGGCCATCCTCCAAGGAGCACTCTGGCTGCAATTCTTTCAACACAGATCTGTTGGTTCTTTTGGCAGCCCATGGCACTTTCAATATTCGCCTCCAACACCATAACTCAAAAGTAACAATTCTTCTATGGTCTTCCTTATTCACTGTCCAGCTTTCACATGCATATGAGGTTATTGAAAATACCATAGCTTGGGTCAGGAGCACCTTAGTCTTCAAGCTGACATCTTGCTCTTCATCACTTTTAAAAAGGTCTTGTGCAGCAGATTTGCCGAATGCAGTACGTTGTTTGATTTCTTGACTACTGCTTCCATGAGTGTTGATAGTTGATCCAAGAAGAATGAAGTGTTTGACGTGGCATCAGGATTGGAGGAAGATTAATTAACAACCTGCAATATGCAGATGATACAACCTTGCTTCCTGAAAGTGAAGAGAACTTAAAATACTTACTGATGAAGATCAAAGACCACACAGCCTTCGGTATGAATTGCATCTCAATGTAAACAAAACAAAAATCCTCACTACTGGACCAATAAACAACATTCTTATCAACAGAAATAAAATTGAAATTGTCAAGAAAGATATATACTTGTGTTTTATTGACTATGCAATGGCTTTAGACTGTGTGGATCATAACAAGCTTTGGGTAACATTGAGAAGAATGGGTATTCCGGAACACTTAATTTGTACTCATGAGCAATATGTTCACAGACCAAATGTCAGTCATTAGAAGACAACAAGGGGATACTGAATAGTTTAAAATCAGGGAAGATGTGAGCCAGGGATGTATTCTTCCATACTTATTCAATCTGTATGCTGAACAAATAATCTTAGAAGCTAGATTATATGAAGAAACACGTGGCATCAGGATTGGAGGAAGAATCATTAACAACCTATGACATGTAAATGATAAAACCTTGCTTTCTGAAAGGGAAGAGGACTTAAAATACTTACTGATGAAGATCAAAGAGCACAGCCTTCAGTATGGATTACATCTCAATGTAAAGAAAACAAAAATCTTCACAACTGGTCCAGTAAATACCATCATGATAAACAGAGAAAATATTGAAGTTTTCTAAGACTTCATTTTGCTAGGGTCCATAATCTACACTTATGCAAGAAGCAGTCAAAAAATCTAACAACATATTGCATTAGACAAATGTACTGCACAAGGCCTCTTAAATTGTTATAGAGCAAAGATATCAGTTTGCAGATTAAGGTGTACCTGACCCAAGCATTAGTATTTTCAATAGCCTCATTTACATGAGAAAAGTCGGACAATGAATAAAGATGACCTTGGTGTCCTGGTGTGGTGCTGTAGGATAAGCACTTGACTACAAGTTCTGTTTGAATGGCAAGATCAGCAGTACAGACTTACCAGCTGCACCTTGGAAACCCTGTAGAGGGTTGGAAATGACTTGATGATACTTAACAACAACATATGCATGAGAAAGTTGGTCAATAACTAAAGCAGACCATAGAAGAATGGATGCATTTGAGTTATGGTATCAGAGAAGACTAGTGAAAAGACCATGGACAACCGTAAGAACAAACAAATGTATGTTGGAAGACATACAGCCAGAATATTCCTTAGAAACTGGGATTTTAAGACTTTGTCTCTCATACTTTGCATATGTTGTGAGGTAGGACCAGTCACAGAGGAATGACATCATGCTTGGTGAAGTGGAGGTTCAGCGAAAAAGAGGATGACCCCTAATGAGACGGCACAATGGCAGCAGCAGTGGTCTTAAGCACAACAGTAATAGTGAGGATCGTGCAAGACTGCGCAGTGTTTCGTTCTGTTGTGCATAGGATTACTGTGGGTCAGAACTAACTTGTTAGCACCTAACAAAAACAACAACATCTGAGTAATATAACATTAGAAAGTCACTAGTATATTTTCATACCTTCATATACAAGAGAAGACTGTATAAGGCTTTGTAGTCACCAACTTGGGACTCTAAGCCTGGGTCTGTTGCTTCATAGCTGGGCAACTTTTGTTTTTTTTATGATCTCTAAAATGGATATGACAAAAGTGTTGCTCTCACTGAGTTGTTGAGCTCAATGAAATTATATTTATTAAGCACTTAATAATGCCCGGCCATAGCATTCAATAAATGATAGCAGGGTATTTAAGATATGGTGCTGGAGACAAGGCATGTTGCCTCAGGACCCTGTACTTACCTGATAGGTATGCAGTTAGGTTAGCATTGCCACAGTATGCTTTTTTACTAGCCATGTGACCTTTAGAGAGTTATTTATCCTTTCTGTGTCTTAATTCCCATTGACATATAAATTGGAGTTAAATTAGATTCCTTCCCCATGGTTGGTGGGAAGATTAAATGAAACAATGCATGAGACGTGCTTATTAGAACTTTGCCTGAAACAAAACTGAGCTTAATTGTTGCGATTAACATTGAGAGGATCATTCCTTTTTAAAATTTTACTTGTATTTTAATTTTTTCTTGCTTTTGCTTTATGTTGCTTAATTAGTTTTTCTCATCACTGATCTTCAATTTAGAGATTCTAAACCATTGTGGTTTTTGAATCCATTCTTCTAGGCTCTTCCCATTCAACTAAAGCTGTATGCATAGCTCAGCAATCGTTAGCTCAACCACCTTATCTATCACTTCAAGTATTTGTGGATTGTATACTGTAAGACCCACTGGGAAAGAGACTCAGATATATTTTACACCCTTGAATCCAAAACACATAGTAGGTGCTCAGTAGGTTTGTTGAATGAATGAGATGCTGGATGGCCAGACAACCATATTTGTTATATTTATAATGTAAATAAAGTTTTAGATGTTGTTGTTGTTAAGTACTGTCAGGTCAGTTCCACTTAAAGTGACCCTGGATAGGGTTTCCAAGGAAAGGCTGGTGAGTTTGAAGCACCAACCTTGTGGTTCAAACCAACTTTGAGGTCCAGTGCTTTATCCCATAGCGCCAGCCCTGTAAATTCTACACATGAGGTCTCCCTTCCATAAAGTACATGTGAATTTGTGAATTTCTGAATTTCTGACTGGGTTCTGGTTCAGTGAAGAGGATAGATACGTGAGGTAGGCGTAAGCAGTGTTTCTTATAGCTGACCTGTTATTTTATCTTCTATAACACGGGGAGAAGGCCTTCTGTCACTACCAGGTAGGAGATTGCTATTAATGCTCCTAATTAGAGGGACTGCTTTGGTAGTTTTCAAAGTAAACAGTTTTAGAAACTCCAGGATATTGCCTAGATTTATATAATTTACTATAGTCGTGGTGTGGTACTGTGAGTTAATGTACTGGATTGCAAGGTCGATTTGAACTGGAAGGCTAGTGATTCAAGCTTACCAGCCACTCCTCGGAAACCCTATACAGGGTTACTATGAGTCAGAACTGACTCGTTGACACTTAACAACAGTATAATTTGCTAGACTCCTAGCCTGGCACTGTAGGATCAGCACTGGACTGCAAGCCACGAGGTCGGCAGTTCAAACTCACCAGCTGCTTCTCAGAAACCCTAAACGGGGTCTCTATGAGTCAGAGTCATTCGAGGACACTTAGCAACAACAACATATAATTTACTGGTTTACTTTACCCCCATTCGGCACCTAGAAAGTAACAGTAGATATAGGTTGTGCTGTGAAACAAGGGGTATTACATTTCCTGGACAGTTGAGCTCGGTGATGCCATATGGACCATTGTACAATTTGTCCTTAATACTAATAAATGCCAGCAGGCGATCAACGTAATCTTTAGTGAAAATGTGTTGGAATTTTCCCTCAGGATGCTGAAAGAGCACTGCTGATTTCTAAGCATACAAAGATATTTTCATTCTTTCCTAGTTCTGGGTGATAGAATAACTTCCAGCTCATTAAAATTTGATGATTAAATTTTATTCTAGGCCTATGCATGCATTGAAAACACACCAGCCACTGATGAATAGACTGTTATTCATAATGTTTACTCTCATTTGATTCTTTTGAAGGAAGCATAGGATTTCGTTGGTAGCTTTCTTAATACAAAAAGTTTAGGCAATTAAGAAAATAATATTAAGAGAATTAAGTAGTGGGCTTTTTAATAAGTAAAATAAAAAGTTATCTTTAGGCAATGACAACATAAAATATCACCAAATTGAAGTTAAAATATCATTGTGGCAGGCTAACCTAGATGAAATTTTTTTTCCAAATGGAAATTCTCAAATTCAATGTACAAGAATAATTACCACCATCACCTCCCATTCATACTGGGAGCATGGTGGTTGCATACTGTGAACCCAAAGGTCCATGTTCAATCCTGCCAGCTGCTCCGTGGGAGAAAGATGAGGTTTTATGCTTTTGCAAAAATGAGATACCAGATGGCTAAACAGCCATGTTTGTTCATGTTTGTACATAATATAATTACATTGCATTAGTAATGTAACTCTAGTCAGGGTCAGAAACCCTATACAGGGTTGGAACTGACTTGACGTCACTTACCAACAATAATAACATTCATACTAGACTCCCAATATGTTTATTATAACTATAAACTGTTTTCTATTTTTATAGCTGAGGAGTCCTGGTATGGC
>NW_006408519.1:7207376-7211175 GCF_000296735.1 Chrysochloris asiatica
CTTATACAGGGTGTCTATGAATGGGAACCAAGTCAAATGCACTTAATAACAATACTATATAAGATTAAGGGAGCATTGTGGCTCTGTAGGGTAAGCACTGGACTGTGAACCACAAGTCTATCAGGAAAATGAGGAAACTTGTGGTACTGTAAGGTAAGAACTGGACAGCAAGGTCAGATTGAATTGTAAGGTGTTGGTTCAAATCCACCAGCCACAACTCTGAAACCCTAAACAGGGTGCCTATGAGTCAGAATAACTTGATAGCACTTAAGAACAAGAAGAAAGATTTACAGGGTCACTGTGAGTCAGAACCAACTGGGAAGCATCTAATAACTTGTAAGAATAAATATAAAACACTTTAGATACGACTTTGGGCAGTAGGAATCCAGAGAGAGTTCTTGTTCTAATGTTTCTAAATCCATTGTTTAATGAGTCCGCCAAGTGAGTCATTTATGTATAGGGAATTAGACGGAAACTGCTCGAGCAGTCCTGTTAATACCCATCTCCTTCCATGTTATCAAAGAGCCTTCCCGAACAGTGTAATAGACAAATTAGCCAAACTCAGCTGTTTTATTTCTAGAAAGACCCTGTGGGCTAGTAGAAAGTTTGCCGTCAGTAATTACTTGGTAAGAATGAACTCTAAGTCATTGTTAACCAAACCAACAACCTAGAGGTGAAAAGTACCTCTAGGCTTAACTGCTAAATTACAAAAGTCCTTCCAAACATTGGCATTTTTACAGTACCTAGTGAATACACCTGCTGCACACTGAAGCAAACACTCGGAGCCCCTCAGCTGGGAACTACTTGCTGTTAACTGGGTCATATCTCAGGGCACAGACTTCTGGTTTAGGGCTATAGGATAAGCCTGGATTGCAAACCCACAAGGTCAGTGATTCAAACCTGCTCTGCTCTGTACAGGGTCACTATGAGTTGGAATCAATTCGATGGCACTTAACAGCAACAATATCTCAGGACATGGAGTCCTGGTATGGTGCTATAAGATAAGCATGGGGTTGCTAACCACAAGGTTGGAGGTTCAAACCCACAAACCTTTCCTGAAAACCGTATCTATTCATGGTTAGAACAGACGCCAGGCACTTAACAGCAACAACATCTCAGGTCAACAGCCCCCAGATGATGCCACTTGCAGTTTGTGCTAAAAGAAGACCAGCCCTTTCTATTCCTGGCGCTCATGCAACTTCCTACCACTCCCATCAAGGCAGATTACATCCTACCTGACTTGCATACTTATCCATCAGCAGTTGACCGTTTTAAGCTTTGTTTACTTTTCTAGTTTATTCTAATCCATATCATGAGATTTCACCTGAATAAAAATGTTAGAGAAAGATGTAAAAGGATACTCATGCTAATTAATTTGTAGTTTGGTACAGCTCAGATTTCAAAGCTGTAGGAAGAATTCTCAGTATGAGTAGCCAGTATTATTCTCTACTTCTTTAAGTGCAGTAGAAATGCAATTAGGCGAAAATGAAACTTTTCTTGGGCCAGGTGAAGGGCTGTTTTTCAATGAAGTTGGGATTTTATTTCAGAGTAGAAGGGTCTGAAAATAGAAGCATTAACAAGACCAGGTCCTTGGCATCTTTTTCAACCCCCAATGTGCACAATCTTGAGTTCCTGTCGAACTAGGCAGATACACTACACAGACCCTCTGCAACAAAGATGCAAGAGAGAAAACACACAGGTGAAAATTCAAGGACCCAAAACTTCAGAAGAAAGGTTAGAGAGGTGGCTGGAGTGCTTGCTAGGAGAAGTGGCTGAGCAGGGATGGTGAGAGAGGGAGACTGACTGGTGAACAGCTGCCAGATGTGCCCCAACCATCTTCCGAGCAGCTTCTGCAGCAGAGAGAGCCTTGGCAGAGCAGATCAGTTTGGATGATGAGAAAGTTGTAATGTCTTCTTTTTCCCTATGCTTCCTTGGTGACCAGAGGTGTGGCCAGCTCTTAAGCTTATCCAGCCCCAACAGAGACCCTGCTTTATGGTAGTTCAGAGTCATGTGGTTGGGAACCATGCCGGTAAGAGTTGAGGGTCAATTTCATCATTTTGATGTGCCTGTTTGGTGCATGAATTCAGGTGGACTTGACTCCAGAGCTAGAAAACCTACAGAGCCACCAGACCAGTATTTAACCAGTCATCCTGCCCCCAGATTCCTTGTGGCCCTAATAGACACTGAAATAGCTCCATCAGGGGCCCCCAAGAACTACTTCCAGATAGAGTACCCTAAACATAGATAATACTGAAGTAAATAGGAACTGCACCTAGGGCCAGGAACTCTGCTGTCACATCCTTTCCACAACCAGACCCATGAGCTCCTTGAATTTCAGAAGCCCTCAGAGATTCTTCCCCTCCTGGTACAACAACTGCACTGTTTGTTTTTACAAACATGACAACCCCACAATGTCCCAGAGACAACAGACAATTTTAGCTCACACAAGGAAATAAGAAAGAATGGCTTAAACAAATGATCAAGATGTCGAAACAGAAAACATTTCTGAGGGGAAAAAAAGGTAATGGAACCAACTGAAAAAGAATTCAGGAGAATGATATATTAATATTTTCAATGGACTGACAGAAAAATCGAGGAAAGGAAGGATAATGCAGAAGAAACTTTAAAAGAATTCAGGAAAATGCTACAAGAACAAATAAAATAGATGCAGTTACAAACCCTGTAATTAGAAATCCAAAAGATTAATACTAAGATCACAGAAATAGATCTTAGTATTTGAAAAGAAGTAGATGCAAAGTAATGGAAGCACAAATTAGTGAGCTTGAAGATAAATCTTTCAACACTCGAATGTTAGAACAATCAGAAAAATTAATGAAAGTTCCTGAAGAAGGGCTAAGAGTTATGTGGGACACCATGAAGAGAAACAATTTATGGGTGATCAGAATTCCAGAACAGGAACAGACAAGCACAGAGAAAATTATAGAAAAGTTACTGGAAGAAGACATCCCTAATATGAAGGATGAGAAGATAAGCATCCAAGTAGCTAAATGAACCCTAAACAAGATGGGTCCCAAAAGAAAATCACCAAGACATTTCATAATCAAACTTTCCAAAATCAAAGACAAGGAAAGAATCCTGAGAGCAGCTCAGAAAAAATGAAAATTTGCCTACGCAGGAAAACCAGTAAGACTAAACTCTTGATTTCTCAGCAGAAACCATGCAGTCAAGAAGGCAATGGAATGACATTATACAAAACTGTCAAAGAAAAAATTGCCAGCCAAGAATCATATACCCAGCAGTTATCTCTCAAGTAAGACAGAAAAATTAGAACGTTTCCTGATAAACAGAAATTAAAGGAATTTGCAATTACCAGACCAACTTTACAAAAAATGCTTAAGGGTGTTCTTTGGACTGAGAACTGACAACAACTTGAGATTCTCATACATGACAGTAACACCCAAAACTCAATCCAGATAAGAAGTAAAACAAACCTACAAGACTGAAAATAGGGAACCAGAGATATCAATGTATGATGTAGTTAACTACAAAATAAAAGCAGGGAATAGTGTAGACACAGAACTTCCAAATGGCAAGGAAGTCAAGTAGATTTCAGGATAAAATAGACTGGTTTTTTTTTTTTAACCGCTGACCTTAAGGTTCGCAGCCCGATTCGTAACCACTACGCTACCAGAGCTCCTTACAAGACTGAAAATAGGGAACCAGAGATATCAATGTATGATGTAGTTAACTACAAAATAAAAGGAGGGAATAGTGTAGACACAGAACTTCCAAATGGCAAGGAAGTCAAGTAGATTTCAGGATAAAATAGACTGTTTTT
>NW_006408519.1:7212980-7213593 GCF_000296735.1 Chrysochloris asiatica
TGTGCTCATGAGAAGCTTATACATAGACCAAGAGGCAGTCATGCAGACTGTACAAGGGAACACAGAATGATTTTTTTATTTTTTATTTCTGCATTCATTTATTTCTTTCAATACTCTAAATTCATAGTCACATTAGGAATATCCCAATTTTACTACTGCGGTGTACACTTATGAAAGAAATAGAAATTTAGCATACCATAATGAATAAAATTCAACAAATCTGTTCATCAAAAACATCCAACAATTTGTCAGCCAAAATAACCACAATCTCTATTCTAGAAATAGAGTATAAAATGTATTAATTGTCTAAAAATTAAAATTATATTTTAAAAAGTAAACAAATGTTTATAAATGCTAAAAAATATTTCTACAATTAACATTGATCTTAATACTATTTAGGAAATACTACTACATGACACCAACCAATCCATTAAGTTGCTGGCCATAAGCAAGTAAAAGGTTCATATATGATGCATCAGTTGAATTTTATCTACTATTCCTGGCAAAAATCCAGCAACTAATTATATAGTCTTATATTTAAGTCAGTATTTGAAAATATTAAATACTTTAGGAATTGGGCTGCTAACCTCAAGGTCGGCAGTTCGAAACTACC
>NW_006408519.1:7215543-7224434 GCF_000296735.1 Chrysochloris asiatica
CAGTCCCTCTCTTCCCATGAATCTAGAGTCCTCAGCTGCTCCCTGTCTCCATGTCGCTATCTCTGTCTCCATCTCTGGTGTCGCTGCTTCTCTGGATAAGGTCTCTCATTCTGCTTCTGCTCTTCTCTCTTGATGGTCTTAGGGTCCTTCATTTCCAAATACAGAATGATTTTTAATCAGGAAAGTTCCATGCCAGAATTGTATCCCTTCACCATACTTATTCATTCTATATGCTGAGCAAATAATCTAAAGAAGAACAGGCCATTAAGATTGGAGGAAGACTCATTAACACCGTGTGATATGCAGATGATACAACCACATTTGCTGGAAGCAAAGAGGACTTAAAAGACTTAGTGATGAAGATCAAAGTGTTATAGGTATAAGGTGCACCTCAATGTAAGAAAAACAAAAAAATTCACAACTGGACCAATAAATAACATCATGACACATGGAAAAAAATGTTGAAGTTGTCTAAGATTTCATTTTGCTTGCATCTACAATCAACACTGATGAGAGCACCAGTCAAAAAAATCAAGTAACATATTGCATTTGACAAACCTGTTGCAGATGACATCTTTAAAATGTTCAAGAGCAAAGACAACAGTTTGAAGAACTAAGGTGTGCCTGGCCCAAGTCATGGTTATTTTCAGTATCCTCATATGTTTGTGAAAGTTAGACAATGAATAAGGAAGATCATAGAAGAATCGATGCATATGAGTTATGGTATTGGAGAAGAATATTAAAAACACCATGGACTATCAGAAGAACAAATAAATCTATGCTGGAAAAAGTACACCTAGAATACTCCTTAGAAGCCAGGATGGTGAGACTTCGTCTCTCAGACTCTGCACATGTTATCAGAAGGGACAAGTCCCAGGAAAAGGACATCATGCTTGGTAAAGTAAAGAGAAAGGCCCCCAACACGATGGGTTAGGCACAGTGGCAGCGACAATGAACTCAACTGTAGCAACAGTTGTGAGGATGACACAGGATTGAGCAGTGTTTTGTTCTGTTGACATAAGGTCGCTATGAGTCAGAGCTGACTTGAAGGCATCTAACAGCAACAATCATGCTTACAAATTTTTATTATTATTTCTTATGTATACATTAAAAGTTAAATGTTTCTTTGAGGGCATTTTGAATGTTTTGATTCTTAGTAACCCCAGCTTATCTCTTGAATGTTTGTTTCTCATGAAATCAGTAAATATACCTGGTGTGGTGCTGTAGGATAATGCACTGAGTCGGTTTGAACCACATTGTCACCAGTTCAAATTCACCAGCTCCTCCTCAGAAATCCTATACAGGGTCACTATGAGTTGGAACCGACCCAACGGCACTTAACAGCATCCTATATTAAGTAATTTTCTTTTAACATTTAGGAAGAATACTGTGGTAGTATGAAGGGCTCTTTTGAGACCAGTTATTAGATAAAAGGAGCTCTGGTAGCGTAGTGGTTATGAATCGGGCTGTGAACCACAAGGTCAGCAGTTCGAAACTACCAGCAGTTCCGCGGGAGAAAGATGAGGCTATCTGCTCCCATAAAGATTTACAGCCTCGGAAACCCTGTTCAGGGTCGCTATGGGTCGGAACCGGCTCGACGGCACTTAACAACAACAAAAATTAGGTAAGGGAAATGTGGTAAAGTGAGCAAAAGTCAGTTTTGGAGCCTGACAGAACAGGATTCAAATTCCACCTCTGCCATATACTTGCTGTATGACCTTGGACAAATTCCTCAACCTTGCTGATAATTGATCTCTTTCTTCTGTCCAACATGAGTAACAATAGGCTATTGTAAAGGCTAATTAAATGATTTGTTTAGAATGTTTGTCACAATGCTTAGCACACAGGAAGAACACAGTGAATTATAGTGCCAGCAGTGGGCAGTGTTAACACCAATATTTGTTCTTTGGTGGTTGAAAGTCTGATATAGGCTCTCTATATTGCTTCTCTGGTAGCGTAGTGCTTATGAATCGAGCTACGAACCTCAGGGTCAGCAGTTCGAAAACTACCAGCTGTTCCACGGGAGAAAGATGAGGCTTTCTGCTCCCGTAAAGATTTACAGCTTCGGAAACCCTGTAAAGGGTTGGTATGAGTCGGAACCGACTCCACAGCACATAACAACAACATATTGCTTCTAGAGCCTACATGTTGTTACGTGCGGTGGAGGTGATTGCCACGCATAGTGACTTTGTGTGACAGAGTCCAAGTGCCCCATAGGGCAGATTCACTGTCATCCTATGGAGGCCAATGGCCAAAACTTTTTCCTGCTGGGTCAGTGGGTGCCTTTGAACCTTTCACTTAGCAGCTGAATGCTAAACACTGCACCACCTGGGCTAATTATGCACATACATACAGAAATATATTTCCCATCACGTATCTGAAGAGACATTGTATCTAGCCCTTTTCCACATTGTACTAAGAGCTTTCAGGGTGGAGTTTGGGGCCTCTTGTTTTCCTTGCATGTATTTCTGCTTGCCAGCCCCTCCCCCAACAGCCAGGTGGAGGTAGGGGGTGGAGTTTGTGAGACGTCAAGTACTAGGCTCACAGGTAACAGAATGCCCATCAGATTATGCTCCCTCTGCAGCTATAAGGTTGCCTGTTCACCTGCACAGAAATGACAAAGGACAAAAACAGCCCAGGGTAGGTGGAATCTGCTAGCCTCCATCTGTTGTTACTTCCTCTGTTGTTATGAAGAAATCGTTTCCTAGTTCCATTACGAAATGAATCTGATTTCTGTACAGTGAGAAATTAAACCTTTTGTGTTTATGGGATCAAACAGATGGATTTCTGTTACCATTTGGTTTCTAGTGGCATGGGACCATGAATAAGGCAGACTGCCAATGGCGCAGGTATTAAAGAAAGGGAAAACCCTTCCAATATGCTTCATTTGCCGTATCCATGACATGTGTTCCCTTTCAAAACTATAGTGCTTTGTGATTTTTAAATGGTATTTTTCCTAACTTCATCTTAGCCCTACTTATCATTTACTAATAATACCTTTTTTGTATTAATGGTTTAAATGGTTTTACATTGCATGAGATCTTTATAATTTTTATTCTCAATTCTGTATTTCAGTATGTTTAAATATATTATTTTAAATTGCTATAAATATAATTACTTGAAAAATAGAGATCATGAAAAAATGGTATATATTCTGAAAATAGTTTTTCTAGCACTTAATTATTTAACTTACATTGGTGTGGATCTGGCAACGTAGAAATATCTACTGTGTATTCTCAGCTGTCTGTAGATATGGGCATAGGTTGGTATGGGTAGTGCTGGATGCTATTAGAATGTCACTTATGACAGGAGTGCAATAAATTCATTTAAAGCTAATTTATGTACTTTTTAACTATAATATTTCATTTCCTTTTCCTTTATTTCAGTAAGATAGACACACTATTATTGGATAGCATTTAGTATCATTCAAATTTAAATTTTATTTTACCCCACTCTCTTATGGGAGCATGGTGACTCCATGTGATAAGCACTAGACAGCAAACCACAAGGTCCGCAGTTTGAGCACGTCAGCTGCTTCGAGGAAGAAAGAGGATGCTTTCTGCTCCTGCGAAGATTTAAAGCCTTAGAAACCCTATACAGCGATACTATGAGTTGGAACCAGCCCCACAGCATTTAATAACAATTATATTATTACAACTGTTTTTTTTCCCTTTAGACATGAAGTTTTTAGGTGGGCAAGCAGGGGAAAAAAAAATTTGAGTATCAAACTAGTTTATTTAGTTAGCATTCTACTGCTTCACTTGACATTTATAACTGACTGTGAATTTGCATCTGGAAAGCCAGAAAGCCACAATTTCCTGGAAAACTTAATAAAAATATGTTTTGATTGATTAAATAGAGTTTTTAGGGGTTGAAACTGCCAAGATAAGAATTAAGCTGCCCTTTATCACTTTTGACACTTTGTTTAATAATAAGAAAAATCTTATAATTCTTCTTGTCGTTCTTCTATCAATGTTTAAATGAGGGAAACCTTCCAAAGCTCTGAGACCAAAACAGTAGCTTTACAGAATATATTTTAGTTACAAAGCCAATAGAGTTATTCAGAAGCTGGAACAAATAGGTTTCTTTAGGATTGGCCCCAAATACAACCTAATGCTAGTAGCTTACATTTACTAAATACGTAACATAGAACACACACTGTTCTGTGTGCTTAACATATATTTACTCTTTCAGTTATCACAACTACACATACGAGGTTGGTTTATTATCATTCCCATTATACTGATTGGATACTGAGGTATCAAAGTAAGAAGTAAATT
The DNA here is from genome assembly GCF_000296735.1 of Chrysochloris asiatica. Taxonomy (NCBI): domain Eukaryota; kingdom Metazoa; phylum Chordata; class Mammalia; order Afrosoricida; family Chrysochloridae; genus Chrysochloris; species Chrysochloris asiatica. Next base: position 7,219,824 of record NW_006408519.1, read on the forward strand.
TCCCAGTGTCACAAAGCTAGTAAGTGATGGCAGAAGGGTTCATAGTAGCATGATAATAGATTTAAAGTATTTAAATAAATCTAATCCAAAATTGATGTTTTTAAAGTTCCTTTTACATCTTCTTCATTAAATACTCAATTTACAAAAGTGATATATTCTTACTGATACAAATAACATGCCTATGTACAAAGAAGAGCTTAATTTCTTTATATTCACTTTCTTAGACTATTCTCCTGATTTGTATCCTAGATTTTTCATGTTTAAACATAACATGTACAATTTTCCACTTGTGTAAGCTTTTAAATAAACATTAAAATATGCTGTAAATATTACTCTGAATGCTGGTATTTTACCTAATCTCATTATCACAGACCAATAGTTCTCAGTTATTGCTCAGCCTGGGTGGGTGTGCAATATTCTATATAATGAATAAACCATAATTTTTTTCAGCTTCTTGATGGATTCCAGATAAGTGAATGATCAGTTGCCTAGTTGTTTGAAATAGACACCTAATGTTGTTTTTGTTGTGAAGTGCCGTCAAGTCGATCCCGACCCATAGCAACCTTGTATAGGGTTTCCAAGGAGCAGCTGGTGAGCTTGAACCACCTGTCTTGCAGTTCAAATGACTTTGCAGTCTGAAGCATTAGCCCATAGTGCCACACCAATAGAAAGAGTGAAATGAGCCAGGTACTCTTGCCAAAGTTATGGTTTGATTATGAAGATGTTCTAGTTTCTTAGAGATAAGTCATTGCCATGAAGACAATTCCTACTCGTAGTGGCCCTATAGGAGAGAGTAGAACTTTTCCTTAGGGTTTCTGGGACTGTAAATCTTTACAGATGCAAGAGGCTTCATCTTTCTCCTATGAGGTAGTGGGTGAGTTTGAACCACTGAACTTGCAGTTAGCAGCCCAACAGTTAACCCAGGGCTCCTTAGCTACATTACAGTGCTAGGTTTTTTAATTCGTTACATCTCTTCAAAGAATGTAGTTGATGTCTTCATGTTAATCTCTATGCCATATTTTCAGTTTACATTCTTTGAAGCAAACCAGAGGAACTTAAAAAATATAAAATTTACAGTATCCATATAATGTAAATATTTTGCTGATGGAAGAAAACAACAGTAGGCCCAAATTTTGGATTGGAAAGGAAACCGTGAAACAATCAAGCAGAACCAGGAGAAGCCCAGTCTGGGATAAACACAGTGCTCCCTGCGAATCTGCTTTCTGTGGCTGACCAAACAGTAGTTTACAGTATGCAGGTAACATTAAACTGCTCATCTCTTGGGCTACTGATGGTTGCTTCATGTAGAATGGAGAGACATCTTTAAGTAACCCAAGTGACTCTTGACTGCAGCAGATTATGACTTAAATAATTTTATGTTGTCTTTTAACAGAAGACAAATTTTAGGCTTTGTTTTACTTTAAAAGTGATCTACAATGATTAGAACTTTCATGCCTCAGAAAAGGGAGTCCTTCTCTTTTTATTTGTTAAGAATAAGCAGCATAAGGCATTACCCCTGACTTAAGTGAAGCATACTTTATAGATAGTATTCTATAAGCAACACAATAGTATATTCAGTACTGCGCCCACCTCCAGTTGGGAACTTAGAAAGGAAGTAACACATTCTGCTAACACATTCTTTATTCACCTTTGCAATCTTGCAAAGCTAAGGTGAGTGTCTATATATCAAATATCAAAAATAAATTTCATATTGTATTTATTAGCTCTGTGTTTAATACAAAACAATATGCTTTTGAAGTGATGACAAAAGTATATAATTACCTGAGAATTTGAGTTTTAATATTGTCTGAACATTCTTTCTAGGGCTTTCTAGAATCAAGGGCTATGTCCAGTATGAGGCAGTTTCAAAAAGTTTGTGGGAAAATTCTATGAACTTTTCAAAGCCTCCTTGTACACTATTTGTATAAAAAGTATTTGCAAACTATTTGATTTATTATCATGGCAACTAGAATCATATATATATATATGATTAGAGTATATATATAGAGAGAGAGACTCTAATATGTGTGATATTCACAAAGATGAATTCTTTCTACAAGAACCAAACACTTGCCCAAATTTACTAAGCATAATGTTGTTAGGTGCTGTCAAGTCGGTTCCAACTCATAGCATCCCTTCCCTATGCACAGAAGGAAAAACTGCCCAGTCCTGTGACATCCTCACAGTTGTTGATATATTTGAGCCCATTGCTGCTGCCACTGTGCCTGTTCATCTCTTTGGGCTCTTCCTCTTTTTTACTAGTCCTCCACTTTACCAAGTATGATGTCTTCTTCCAGGACAGGTCTCTCCTGCCATGTCTAAAGTATGAGAGATGAAATTTCACTGTCCTGGTTTCTAAGGAGCATTCTGGTTGTACTTCATTCAACAAAGACTTATTCTCCTGGCAGTCTGTAGTTCTTTTAATATACTTTTCCAACATCATAACTCAAATGTATTAATTCTTCTTTAGCCTTCCTTATTCATTGTGCAACATTCAAAAGAGTATGACACTATTGAAAATACCATGACTTCAACCAGACACATCTTACTCCTCAAACTGTTAGCTTTGCTCTTGAACACTTTGAAGAGGTCTTCTGCAGCAGGTTTGCCAAATGCAGTATGTCATTTCCATGAGAGTTGACTGTTGATGCAAGCAGAATGAAGTCTTTGGCAACGTCACTCTTTTCTCCATATATCATGTTATTTATTGGTCCAGTTGTAAAGATTTTTGTTTTCTTTACATTAAGGTACAACCCATACCGAAGGCTGTAGTCTTTGATCTTCATCAGTAAGTATTTTAAGTCCTATTCACTTTCAGCAAGTAAGATTGTATTATCTGCATATGACAGGATGTTAATGAATCTTCCTCAAAGCTAATGCCATATTCTTCATATAATACAGCTTCTCAGATTATTTACTCAGGATACAGATTGGACAAGTATGGTGAAAGAACACATCTTGGAACACACCTTTCCTGATTGTAAACCATTCACTGTCCCTTTGTTCTTTTTGAACAATTGCCGCTCATACAGGTTCCTCGTGAGCACAATTAAGTGTTCTGGAGTACCCATTCTTCACAACGTTATCTTTAGCTTATCATGATCCGTACAATTGAAGACCTATGCATAGTCAGTAAAGCACAGGTAAACATTTTTCTGTTTTCATCCAAGATCTGTGTGACATCAACAGTAACATCCTATGACCCATGTCTTCATCTGAATCTGGCTTAAACCTCGGGAAGTTCCTGTCAATGTAGTTTTTGCAGCCGTTATTGAATTGTCTTTTGAAAAGTTTTACTTGCATGTGATATCAATGATATTGTCCAATGATTTCTGCATTCTGTTGGGTCAGTCTCTTTGGAATGGGCATAAATACCGATCTTTTCTGATCAGTTAGCCAGGTAGTTGTTTTCTAAATTTTTTGGCACAGATGAGTGAGTATAACCAGTGCTACATCCGTTTGTTGAAATATTGCAATTTGTGTTTCAGTCCTTCTCGGGGCCTTGTTCTTTGCCAATGCCTTCAATACACCTTAGGTATTTCCTTCAGCATCATTGGCTCTTCATCATATGCTACCTCTTGAATAGGAGAATGTCTACCATTTCTTTTTGGTACAGTGATTCTATACATTCCTTTCCTCTTCTTTTGATGCTGTATCATTCTATATATTGTCCAGAGAATCCTTCAGTTTTGAAATTTGAAGCTTGATCTTTTCTTTAGTTCTTTTAGCCTGGGAAATGCTAAGCATGTTCTTACCTTTTGGTTTTCTAACTCCAGATCTTTGTACATTTAATTATAATCCTTGACTTTGTCTTCTCAACCTGCCCTTTGAAATTTTCTGTTCAACTCTTCTACCTCATTTCTTTTACTTACATGTGATATTAATGATATTTTCCAATGATTTCTGCATTCCATTGAGTCACCTCTCTTTGGAATGAGCACAAGTATGGATCACTTCCAGTCACTTGGCCATATAGCTGTCTTACAAACTTCTTGTCATAGATGAATGAGTGCCTCCAGTGTTGCAGTAGTTTGTTGAAATCTTTCAGTCTGTATTTCATCAATTCCTGGAGTCTTGCTTTAATTCTAGTTATCATTCTTTAGATGTACATCCTTTAGAACAAAGTGAAGGATTGTTTTTATAACTTAGACATTGAGTTTTTTTTATACATGCAACTATTCATTTCAAAGCCAGTACAGTTTCAAATCAATTTATATAATGTACTTTTAACTCAAAATAATTGGATGTCTTTTTCCTTTTAACAAAAAATTAGTACTGTGATGCAGAAATATGTTGGTTGCAGCATTAGTGGATTTTATAGTAGCTTTTACAAAAAGACAAGCAAAACACAGTTTTATGTAGTATAAAAACTAATTGATTTTTAGAAACAGTCATATCTGTTGAGACTAGCAATAATTTTAAATGTTGTAAACATAGCTGTAACTAATTCCACATAAATTTAGCTTTTATTTTTTCCAAAATTCTTGTTATAAGAAAATTCATAAATAAAACGTGATTCCTGTTCTCCTGAGTTTTTAGTTTTATTAAGCTAAGATTGAGATTATTGTTGCTGTACACTATTGAGTGATTGTGAATTATAGGGACCTATAG
>NW_006408519.1:7224884-7235584 GCF_000296735.1 Chrysochloris asiatica
TACAGAGTCATTATGGGTCAGAACTGACTCAACGGCACTTAACAACAACAACAACAATAATACTATATAATTTTGAATTTTTATTTTATGCTTATTTTAAGATCTCTTAAATTTCTTCAGAAAAGAGCTATCTTATATCACTTATCCATGAATAATGAAAATGAAAACATAAGCAAAATAATTTGGTGAAGGCATAATATCTAATTTTACAGTCTAATTTTCTGAATTTCTTTCCACATCACAATCATTGATATCCCATGTTTCCATACAATACTGTCTTCTATTTCATCAGGAATATTGATGTTGAAGTATGTCTTTTAAAGAATTCTGTTATTCCAACAGTGACAATAATACCATGATTGCTACCTGCCCAACTGCATCAGGGATTTTCAGATGTCAAAAATGAATAAATGCATCTTAGAATCCATGAAGTGAATGACTAGATGTATAGAGTGAATGCAAGCTATTATTAGTCTCCCTAAACCACCATCCCATCTCCTCTCCCCATCACTTTTCCTCACCCACTTGCTCTGAAGTATGAGAATTTTTGGGTTGAAGCATGTCCTTTTGCATCTCTGTACTGTTGGATTCCTCAGGCTGCACTGCATGAAGTATACATCACTTCTTTATTCTCAAACAAACACTCATCCTGTATGGTCCCGTTTATTTTTGTATCTCCAAGCCTTCCTTCCTTTCTCTGATTGACTTGGTCTCTGCCTCTTTGATGCCCTCTGAGCAGCTATATAGGCCTATTTTATCACTGTTCATTGTTTTGTGATTGCATGGTATGGGATCGGGACCAAGCAGGTGGTAGTACCCTTGATGTTTGTGCACAGTTATTATTCAATAGAATTTGAACAAATATCATCTGATATAGCTCCTGATCCATTTGTTTGAGACAAAGACACAAATGAAATGTGTGAGAGACAGTGCCCAAAGATGTTTTGGGAGGACTTCTGTTACAATTATTTTCATATGACTGGTGCCCTTTGTCAAATATCATTTAACAAAGGACTTGATATTTTGCTTCTTTCAGAAATGTTGCCATTAGTCAGAATATTTAAGGTCTACATTGATCAAGGCCTAGGTTTTATCAAAAGGTGAAAAAAGGAATCAGCAACCCAATGTTTATGTACATTTTATTATGATTGTATTGTCTTTTTGATACACAATCATTTAAATCTCCACAATTTTCACAGTAAAATCAACCCAGAGACCGTAGCCTGAAAAAGCTAAATAAAAGCAATTTTAGAAGCAGCGAAAATTTGATACCAACCATTCTTCCCACAAGCCTGTCTACTCAGCTGGATTTGATCATCTATTGCAATGGCCACACAGGACTGAGACACCACACTCACAGTTACCAGGTTTCAGGGGCATTACCATGGCACTTAATAGCAATAACAACCAAGTTATGATTCAGAAACATTCAGGACAGTTCTTCAGCAGGACAACCTCTCCTTAACGGTGCCCAAAGGCAGTCTCTCTCTCTGCCTGGACAATGTTACAATGCTCTTTTAGGGCTGCTGATAAATACCCAGATGACCTACTACTGGCCTCTAGCTCCATAGGTCTGGGAACCTAACTACCCCAATTAAATGCCTGGAGATGTTCCACTCTGTAAGCAAGCCTTCTGCCCAAAGTCTGTAGGCTTTACTTGCTCGGTGGGCTGGGAAATCCACTGCTCTAGCTATTGCACTGGCTCTTGGTTCTGCTGCTGCTCCTCTGTCATTCCTCCATTACCATAACATTCTGTCCCGGCTTCAAGGAGGTTCAATGTGCATGGATCTCAGGGTCCAAAGGGGACACTCGACTCCAGGCTCTTCTTTTATAGCAGTGAAATTCCACCTCTCTGCTTCTGAGATGGTTCATTTTAGTCTCCTTAGAGTTCCAGGTTTTTACAATTAAAGTTAACCCTGTTAACCCTGCCCAACTGAATCAGTCAAACTTGTGTCAGTTATGTGGGAATGGTATATAAATGCAGCTTCCTAGGGCCGCACGCACAGTTTCCTGCACCCTGCATTCTAGATTGTCATCTAGAATTGAGAATATGTGCTCTAAAGATCTGATCCTTTGAACCTGACACCAAAGAAGAAGATACATTTAGTGATTTACCGGTAGACTAGGTGAATTCTCAAATTCCAGTGAGGCTTTGTCTTTTGTAAAAGTCTGTTATGTTAGTTTCTTAATTTTAAAACTTTGATCAATCTTTTTTCTGTATTTACTTTCATCATTAGTTTTTCACCCATTATGTTCTGTAAACTTAATGACATTTCATTTGCATCTGTACCCATGGGGAGTTGATAATTCTCACTTTGAATATGGGTAGAAGAAAGAACAAAAAAAGATCATTTTATGTTATATGCTTCCCAGAGGAAATGATCTATGATCTAGAACTAAACAGAGGACTTTTATAAAGCAATTCTGAGTCATTGCAAGCACTCAGAGAGATCTGAGTCATCATGGGTCCCAGAGGATGGAGACATAGCTGGGAATAGAATGCAGAGAGCGTCCTCTCATACCCTTCCCACTTGCCTGCTTCCTCTGACGATTTCTAAATCTACTCATTGAGTCATATGGTTATGCCATAGGGTGGCTGTTTCCAGAACAGCTTTTCATTAAGGATTTTCTTAGCTTATTTTAGTATATTCAGCAGGAGCAAAATAAGCATTATTTACCAAAAAAAAATTTTAAAAAAAAGCATTGGATAATTTATGCAATAAAATTGAAACATTTAAAAATGAGCAAATCATTGAATTTGGATATATCTGGCACCATTGTCTGATTCCTTTGCCAATGATAAAATAATTATCTAGGAAATCATTTAAAAGCATTAATGTTGTTTAAAAGAAAAGGGACAACTCTGTGGTTTTCTTCCTCTAAATCTGATTTCACCTACATTTTTATTTATAGCTTGTGTAGCCCCTAGAACAGCTAGCCATGATAAGAAACAACAATAGATTAGACAGCTGGCTGATTACCTCTTGAGCCTAGCTCATCTGTCCGCGCTGTCTTTCTTTCTTTTGTTAACAGTCTCACATCAACCAAAAAAGGACAGACGATAGCCACTGTGGAATCCAAGAGACTAAATAAATGTGTATGCATGTGGACATGTGTGTGTGTGTATGTGTGACCTTCCTGTATACTGCAGTTGAACTTATTCTATTAATTTGTATTAAAATGTGTCATCAAGTTGACCCTTAATTGTCTCAGACAGCTGATTTGTATCATTTTTAACAAGCTTTTAAAGATAATTTTCATCAAATATTTTAGTCTCTCTCTGCTTATTAAGGTAGGATTTGCTCATTTAATATCTATGTAGTCCTGGTGTGGTGCTATAGGATAAACACTGAACTGCTAGCCTCAAGGTTGGCAGTTCAAATCCACAGGCTGCTCCTTGGAAACCCTATACAAGGTCATTATAAGTCAGAACCAACTCAACAGCACTTAATAACAGCAACAATTTCTGTTCTTCTCTACCATTATTTGCCACCACTTATTAGTACTTTTCCGTCTTCCTGTCCATATTTGTAATAAGCTGTTAGTTTTCTGATCTACAGAGGAGACTTTCACTCTGGAGAAGTCACGACAAAATCTTCAAAATCCAGGTTGTAGCATATGAGCTGTTTATTTAGCATCCTGTGCCCATCCTGGCCTAGCATTATTTATACATCATAGGTGTTTCCTTTGTTTCATTTGCCACAGTGTGTATTTCTTAAGTCACTCTAAACAATATTTTGTCCTAATAAAAGACACTTCTTCAGGGCAAACCCCCTTCCAAGACTAAGACTCAATGGGAATACACGCTCTGATCGGTGGCCACGTTCATCACCGATTAAGGGAAGTGAGGGAAAAACAGCAATGAAGCTGCGAGCTAAGCCCTACAATGTTCAATAGACTCTTGTGAACCTGGGTGGAGACCTAGTTGGCCAGCAATGTGGCAAGACCTGGGGACTCTTGGGCCCGGAGTCAGTGACATAGCCACAGAGGACTAGAGTGGAGAGTGAAGCATCCAGCTGATAAAAAGAGAGGGCATACCTGCACTTGCAGTTAATACCCACTTGACCTGGCTTCAATGACTGGATGATCAGAGCTCAACTAGAAGAAGAAAGAAGAGGAAAAAAAAATGTAATCTGATACAATTTGATTAACTTGACCTACACCTATGGATGCAGTAGCTCAAAAGAGGCAACAAATCTTTACAGCAAGGATCATTCCCACCCCCTCCATACACAGAGTAGACAGGGATGGACAACTTGGACATTGGCTACCCAGATGGGAGGCTACAAAGACGAGAAGTGACTGGCTTATAAGCTTTCAAGAGGGAGCCTAGATCCAGAGGGCATGGAGGAAGGTAGAATCTCCACTGAGTAGTATTCAGTCTGTCTGGGCGGGTCTGATGAAAGAAGATGTGGATAGTTCTCTTGTGATACAATAGTGAATAATTGTTATCAGGACTGATTGTGAGGGTGGAAATGTAAAAGTAGACATTTTGTAACAAAAAGAGGGGAGTGATTGACTTTTCAGTCTAGGAGCGGAGGTCCCTGGGGCCATCAAGGGAGAAGAGCGGAAAGCGGGACCCTACCCAGAGAAGCAGTGATGCCTGAGATGGAGGCAGAGACGATGATGTGGAGAGATGTAGTGGCTGAGGACTCTAGACCCAGAGAGGGAGAGACGCTGTGTGCTGACGACTGTGAGGGGAGCAGACTTGTAGGGTATACCCTTTGGTTGGTTGATGATGCATGGAGGGGATTGTAACCATGGCAATGAAATGATATACAATAGGATGAATGTAAAACTAATGTTCTCCCATGTAAACTATCACATAATTCACAATAAAACATTTTAAAAATAAGACACTTCTTGTGATACACTGAAAATGGCCATAAAGAGTGCACCATAGTAGCCCTTCAGTATTCACCTGGTGACTCACACCAGCTGTGCTGAACATGTTATATCCACATGGAGGTGGGGTATTTCTAGATGTCTCTCTTATCCTCTGACTGTAGAGCTGATTGTTAGCTTATTATAGTCATTCATTCATCATTCATTCACTTCCCCCTCCCCTCTTTTTTCTAAAGAAATGTGTAGAAGAGATGGAATGGTTGACAAGACAAAGATAGTTCTAGTTCTCCTGGATGGCAATCTGTCAATGGCTAAAACCCACTGCTGTCCAGTCAATGTTGACTCATGGTGACCTCATGTGTTACAGAGTGAAACGGCTCCATAGAATTTCATTGGTTGTAATCTTGATAACACTTCTCTAGGCCTTTCTTCCACGGTGCCTCTGGATGAGTTTGTACCCCCAACCGTGAGATTAGTAGTCAAGTGTAGTCTGTGTCACCTTGATCAAAAAAAAAAAAAAAAAAGAAAGAAAGAACAATACATCACTAACACAAATCCATTGCTGTCAACCTTACTACTGTCTTTTCATTTTGATACCCATGCTCTCATCAGTATCTTCAGAGGTTGACCATCATCAACAGAGTAGGTCAGTGAGCACATTCTTTCACTTGGAAACATCTGAAAACCCCGTTATTACATTATCTGAGGATGCCAGGGCCTTCTGGAGCTACCTTCATCGCTTTCTGATCAGAGGAAGGATGATATGGCATCACCATCTTTTATGGGTATGAGAAGGGTGACTTGCAGTACCGTATCTGCTTCCATTTACTTGGGGATGGCACAGAAGGCAACGTGGTAGATTCTAATGAAACATAAGATCTGTGTTCTGTTTCCAGCCTTGCCATTGCCTGTCATTATAGTCTTTGAAGACATCTGTGTATAGTAAAGTGATATGGTCCACTGACATGAGTCAGGTAGCTGGGTAATGAATCAAAATCATCTTCAGTAAAATTCATGTGTTTCCTAAGTGCATCTGGATGCTATCTGCAATATACAAGCATCCTCAGAGAGCCCAGCATCTCCCTCATCCTGCAGAGCAGAGATTTCAAGTTGCCCTTAGGCTATCACATGTCATTCTACTTGAGTCTGCCCCCTCTATGTTTCCAGCATCATGGGTCCAGAACAAACTAAAGTTACAACTATAGGGCTGCTGTTGGGCTTTTCAATAAAAAATGACTCTAGTGTTGTTGATTAAGTGCCCAACTGCTAACAAAAAGGTTAGCGGTTCAAACCCACCTAACAACTTTGTGGGAGAAATACCTATTGATCTGAGTTTGTAAAGATTATAGCAAAAAAAAAAAAAAAGAAACTAAACCAAATCCCAACCCCTATGGAACAGATACACTCTGTTACATGGGGTCACTATGAATTGTAATCAACTAGGTGGCACACAAGAACAGATTTGACTGAGCATCTTTTCTGTTGTTCCAAATTTCCTTAGGCCCAACCTGTCTAAGCTATGAAATACAAAAGTGCACTTGGAGTGTCATGATATCTTGAAATAACTTTGCAAATAAAGTATCTGATCAAAAATAAAGAAAACAAGTCCACTGCCATCAAGTTGATCGTCATTCATAGCAACCCTGTATAGGGTTTCCAAGACTGTAAGTATGGGAGCAGACAACTTCATCTACATGGTGGGTTTGAACTACCAACCTTGCAGTTAGCAGTACAATGCTTATCCTAAAGTGTCAACATCATATTGCGGAACACACTAAATGTGTGGGTGTGTGCAGTGATCTTGGGGACATGTATTTTACTGCTTTCTTAATTTATACTCTGTGAAAATGGGAAAGCAAATGGTCAGCAGTTCAAACCCACCAGTCGCTCCTCAGAAACCGTATACAGGGTCGCTGTGAGTAGGAACTGACTTGAGGGCACTTAACAACAACAACAACAACCTATTATTGAAGAGCCCTGTTGTGCAACTGTAGGATAAGCACTGCACTGGTAACCGCAAGGTCGGTAGTTCACACCTACCAGCCATTCTCAGAAACCCTATATAGGGTCGCTACAAGTTGAAACCGACTTGATGGCACACAACAAAAACAACAACAACTGCTTATTATTGATAGGACCCTTGGGACTAACATAAACTTAACATAAACTTAAACTATGGTTAAGCGCTCAGCTACTAATTAAAGTCAGCAGTTTGAATCCACCTCGCTATCTGTTCCTGTAAAGATTATAGCCTAAGAGACCCTATGGGGCAGTTCTTCTCTGTCCTGTCCTACGTGGTTGTTTTAAGTCAGAAAGGACTCAGTGATACGCAGCAACAATTACTATTATTGATAGAAAACAATTATTACATAAATTTCCAAACTGTAAATTTAAGACTCTTTTTCCAAGAGACATTCTATTTCTCCTGTGTAGGGTCCATGGTTTGAGTATAATGTATACATTTAGGGTTCACCATAAGGAAAGCATTTCTCAAATTAAAATCTGGCTAGTTTCAAAATAACTCCTTTGGGAGATCGTGTGTCTCCTTTTCTAGATGTGTTTAAATATAAAATCGAAATTGTGAAGGGGTGCCAAGTATTCGGTATATGGTTTAAATAGATGGCCTTTACAATTATGTTCAACCTGAAAGTGTGGTATTTTTGTTGATTTTCAGTTTCTGCTTTAATGTGGTGATAATAATACCTACCATGTGGTTGCACAGATCAGAATAGATAATATATGCAAAGGGTCATAAAAAAAACATAAGGGATGAGTACTTTTCCATTGTGCCAAGGAAGTTCCTCATTATTGAGCATGAATCAGACCTGACTAATACCACCATTACTCAGTATGTTTAAGAACCATCCAAATTACAACACCTGAAGGTATTACGTAGATTTGTGGTTTTGAGGCAAATGTTTAGGGAAAAGGGCACTGATTTACTTTAGAGAAACTTGGAGTAATGATGAATTTATTTCCCTTTTACATTTATTTATTTATTCACTTGCTTATTTGTTTAGGATTGTGATTTTAATGTATTGTTATTTTTAATTCTGGGAGGATATAAGATATGGTTTGATCTTTTGGTCTGTTTTGTTATGTCTCATGTTAATTAAAGCAATTATAGCAAAGGATAATACTCTGTTCCAGAAATTTGTAACTCCACAAATAATTTAAAGGAATTAAAATCATTTGAGAGCAATGAAGTTAGATTTCCTGGATTAATTCACATTCCTATAATAGTTTTTATTAATCTTTCAGTGACATAAGATTTATCTATTTGTTATGCTTTCAGCAACATATAAAAGTGTAAATGGGATTTTATGTGGAACTTTTTGGTCGCAATTTCTACATGGAATATATTAGTTTCTTTTTCTACCTCTGTTTCATTTGTGACCCATTCATAAGCTCCTGAATTCCTACAGTTAACTTCCTAATCAGAAAAAAAGCACAGGATGAAAGCCCACATGAAAATTACATACAGGTGGACGCATGGAAAAATGAGTACATAGACAAATGCTCATATAAAAGGTATGATTAGGGCTAGGGTTTGGATTCAGGGTAGGGATAGGGTTAACATTTGGGTTAGGCTTCAGGTTCAGGTTAAAGTTTATGATCTCACAATATTTTGTATACAAGTATTTATATATGTATAGATTTTTCTGTGTGAACATTTTTCTTGTGCCCATTATTGACAGTGGCATTTTTTTTTTTTTCAATGAATTGTTGAACTTTGAGAAAATACATTGTACCTCTGAATGAATACACATACAATACAAAAAACCTTGTATAAATGATTTTAAAGTCTAAGAAGAACCCATGAAAAATGAATCTGTTAGCAAAAACATTTCATCCTGGGAACTCTTTATAGAGTTTTATCAGTATCATCATTTATTATGTAGTTATAAAGCCAATAAATATTTTAGTAGCTTAGTGAAATTTACCATGACTGTTACTGTTCCAAAAACAAAGAGGTATACTAGAGAGAGCATTACATCAAGGGTTAGATGAACTGCTTCGGACACATGCTGATTTTGTCACGTTGGGCAATGGTCATGGAACCACGTGCGCTAAAGAGAGGTTACTACCTGGTGCTGTAGGATAAGCACTGGATATACGAACTGCAAAGTTGACCATCTTCAATCTGACGATCAGATGTGATAATATACTACTTTATAAATGAAATTTACCATAAACATTTAAAGTTTTACAGCCAGAGTGCTCCTTGGAAGCCAGGATGGCCAGATTTCGTCTCTCATTCTTCAGACATGTTGTCAGGAGGGACCGGTCATTGGAGAAGGATATCATGCTTGGTAAGGTGGAGGGTAGGAGAAAGAGAGGAAGACCCCCAGTGAGATGGATTGGCAAAGTGGCAGCATCAATGTGCTTAAGTGTAGCAACAATTGTGAGGTTGACCCAGGACTGGGCCATGTTTCATTCTGTTGTGCTTAGGGCCACTATGCGTTGGAACCAACTCTGTGGCACCTAACAACATCAACAACATATTTCGGTGGAAATAGAACAACTGTCTTTATTCCTTTCAGTAATAACAATACCCAATCTTACTTACACTTCTTTTTTATTTCTATTTTACATATCAGTTATGATCTCCATTTTATGGACAAGAGAACTGAGACACAGAGGGTGGTTATAAATGATATGTCAATACCAGTTGATGGTAGGAGTTCCAGCATGGTGCTGTAGGATAAACACTGGATATACTAACTAACTGCAAAGTTGACTGTTCAAACTCACCGTCAGCTCTTTGGAAACCCTCTATAGGTCCTTATGAATCAGAACCAACTTTATGGAACTTTACAACATTAACAAGCAGATGGTAGACCAAGTGGTCACCTTCACCCTTCAGTCTTCAAGTCCTATTCTTTCCCTCCTATAGTCCACTGCCTCAGTAACAACTTGAGTACCTATTCTCCTAAGTTCACATTTTATTGACTGTAGGGAAAACAAGAGGTCCTTAGGTGGTATAGTTTACTCTGTTGCCTGCCTGAAGATTTGCAGTTCAAACTCACCCAATGACTCTGCAGCAGAAAGGTCTGGTGATTACTGCTAAGAAGACTATCACACAGGGTGTTGCCATGGGTAGAAATCACCAGGACAGCAATGGGGTTGCTATGGTGGTAAAGCGAAACAAAGTAGAAAATCAAGGAGACTGACTGGAAAGAACATGGGGTAGCAAGGCTGGTTGTTAGTCTTGCTGTTGTTGTTGTAAATGCTGTCGAGTCAGTTCTGACCCATAGCGACCCTGTATAGGGTTTCTGAGGAGCAACTGGTGAGCTTGAACCTCCAACATTGCTATTCAAACCGACTCTGCAGTCCAGTGCATTAATCCACAGTGCCACACCAGGACTCCAGTTGTTAGTCTTAATAACTAAGAGTTTCCTCCTTACTTAAATTGTTGTTGTTGTTGTGGTCACCACCATTACTCAGTATCTTTAAGAACCATCCAAATTACACCTGAAGGTATTACGTGGATTTGTGGTTTTGAGGCAAATGTTTAGGGAAAAGGGCAATGACTTACTTTAAAGAAACTTGGAGTCGGAACCAACTCATAGCGACCCCATGCACAGCAGAACGAAACAATGTCCGATCCTGGGCCAATCTCACTACCGCTGCCACACTTGAATCCATTAGTGATGCTACCCGGGCAATCCATCTCGTTAGGGGTCTTCCTCTTTTTCTCTGACCCTCCACCTTACCCAGCATGACATTCTTCTCCAGCGATTGTTCCCTTCGGACAACATGTCCAAAGTATGAGAGACGAAGCTTAGCCATCTTGGCCTCCAAGGAGCACTCTGGCTGCACTTCTTCCAAAACAGATCTATTGGTTCTTCTGG
>NW_006408519.1:7236924-7260614 GCF_000296735.1 Chrysochloris asiatica
GGAACAGCTGGTAGTTTCGAACTGCTGACCTTGTGGTACTGTATATCTGCTTATATTCTGTGGTCCTTTGGAAGGTCATGGACAAGAACTCATACGAAGAACTAATATCATGTGATGAGAATACACAAAAAAGTAGATTGGCCTGCTAAGCCTTCTACCTCCTCATAGAGAAGATTTGCAGTCAATTGTCTAGATTCAAATCCTGAATCAGACTTCCAAGCTGTGTGACCTTGCTCGATTACACAGCTGTCTTAATATCAGCTCATCTGTCAATGAAAGGGATTATAAGATTACTGGGATCATCATGTTAGTCATACAACTTAACACACAGTAAGAGCTCAATAAATGCTTATTGTTGTTGTTGTTGAGAGCCGTCGAGTCAGTTCCACTCATAGTAACCCCATGTAGGGTTTCCAAGGAGCAGCTGGTGAACTTGAACTGCCAATCTTATGGTTCAAACTGACTTTGCAGCCCAGTACATTAGTCCACAGTGCCACACCAGGACGCCTATGAATGCTTAGTTGATCTTTTTTATAGTGTTCTGACTTGGGAAAAGGAAAGCTTGAGTTCTAAGCTTCAGTAGCACAAGTCACCTATTGCATTGAATCTTGTTTCTTCATTCACATATGATTTCATTCAAAACCACAGAATTGCCAACTGTAGTCACAGAACCTTATTTATCTATCTTAACATGTGATTGAATTTGTCTCTTTTTCTGTTACTTATATATTAATTTTATTTTTAACATACTAATTTTTTAAATCCCTGATTACATTGTCATTATTATATTTGACAGTGCAAATTGATTTGATTTCAAAATTTTTGTTGAAAAGTTCTATATTCCATAAATGTTTCCTTTGGAATAACAATAGCATTTCATACTTTATGAAACATTTTCAAAACCAGTACAACATTGATCATATAATATAACATCTTGGAGTTTAGGTATATTAATTCCTATTTTAGATAACATAAAACAACTTGATAGAGCAGTTGTTGCTATTGTTATGTGCCGTGGAGTCAGTTCCGACTCATAGCGACCATGTACAGGGTTTCTGAGGCTGTAAATCTTTACAGGAGCAAAAAGCCTCATCTTTCTCCCACAGAACAGCTGACCTTAAGTTTCAAACTGCTGACCTTAAGGTTTGCAGCCCAATTCATAACCACTACGCTACCAGAGCTGGAGTAAAATTAGGCATTGGAAGGAAATATATTTCTTGACCACAAAATTAATGACTAAGATGAGAGGGTGCTTGTTGATCCCTGTTCACGGCTTTGTATCAAAATGAAAATTATTTAAAAATTAATAGAAGCAATAGGAGACCAAACCATGTAAAAACTTATCATTCATTGTGAGGACTTTGGCTTTAGCTCAGAGTCAAATGGGGAGCCACTTAGGGGTCTTGAACAAATGAGTGATATGTGTAATCAGATTTACATTTTAACAGAAGCTGTTTGGCTTCTATGTTGAAAGTAGACTAGGACTGTGTAGCAAGTGTAGGTGAGAGGACATTGATTTTGACAGAAGTAGTGATGATAGAAGGATGAAAAATGGTTACACTCTGGATATATTTTTAAAATACACCCTCTAACTCTAGACTCATGGAAAGAAAAGGCTGTATGCTGGTGGACAGGAGGCAGGCTTGCAGAATGTGCCCTTTGGTTGTTAAATGATTCCTGAGTGTTTTGTGTACACCCCCCACCGACCCCCAAAAATAGCCCACACCAAAATAACAGAGGGAATAGAAGCAAAAACTGTTGAATGATGATACATGGAGGGGATGGTAATCATTGCAATGAAATGATGAGTGTAAAGCTGATATTCTCCCATGTAAACTCAATTCACAATAAAAGCTTAAAAACAAAAATACGCCCTCTACGGTGTTTTCATTAACTACTTTTGGAATTGAGAGAAAAAGAAAGGTCAAGCATATTAATAAGATTTTTGTTTGTTTGTTTGAGCACCTTGAATATTAATACTGTCATGAATTCTGAAGCACATCCTTACCAGTCTTGATTCTTACTCCAGTGTTACTGGATTCAGAATGAAAAATTTACCATCCTGAATGCAGTGATAGAATATTTTTGTAGAACTTTATCCAAGAGACAGTTTAGAGATGAGTTTTACTAGTGAATCTTCCATGAACTAGCCTTGTTGATGTAGGCTAAGTCACTTTATCTGAGTCTTAGATTTCTTCCATCATAAATGAAACTGACTCAGCTATTGTCTTCTCTCAGAAGCCTTCTCTAATGTCATTCTCAAAGAGTATGAATCACTTCCTCCTCTCCTAAATCTTCTATGCCATGTAGAAGCTTCTGCCTTCTACATATTATACTTTGTTCAGTGACATACAGTTTTCTTTACTATACCATGAGTTCCTCAGTTGAAGACAAAGCCTGTATCTTAAGAATTTTTTTATCCTGTGTAAAAAAGTGAAGCTTCGGTTGAAGTATTGAAGGAAACTATGGACTCCTGGTGTGGCACTGTAGAATCAACACTGGACTGTGAACCACAAGGTAAGCAGTCCAAATGCATCAGCTGCTCTTCTGAAACCCTATACAGGGTCGCTATGCATGGGAATCAACTCTATGGCACTTAGCAACAATAAAAATGAACAAAATGAAGTCCTGATGTGGTGCTGTAGGATAAGCTATTAACTACAAGGTTAGCAGTTCAAATCCACCAGATTCTCTTTGAAAACCCTATACAGCGTCAGTATGAGTCAAAACTAATTTAATAGCACTTAACAGCAACAACAGTGTACTGTAACATACTTTAGACACTAAACTACTTTGCATGATTTTTGTATTAAATAGAAAATATAACCATTCATCATTGTTTCATGAAATTCAATCCTCTTGGCTAAACTTAGGAAAGATTATAGGATTAAGAGAAGAATAGTAATATTTTCATGTGAAAAATGAATTGTACCATAGAGCCACAGTGTTTCGGGGAAAGGGTGGCAAGTAAGAGAGGTGTTACCTTGATGGCTGTTCTTTTAGCTAAATCTTTTACATTTATTTACACGGTAATTTGATCATGCTTAAATATTGTTGGATAAGTAAAAATTAAGCC
Organism: Chrysochloris asiatica; assembly: GCF_000296735.1. Classification (NCBI taxonomy): domain Eukaryota; kingdom Metazoa; phylum Chordata; class Mammalia; order Afrosoricida; family Chrysochloridae; genus Chrysochloris; species Chrysochloris asiatica. Next base: position 7,240,001 of record NW_006408519.1, read on the forward strand.
TAGAAATTGCATGATTATATTCTTATTTTATTGCTTTCAGTTCAGTTCTTTGCACTCTTATAAATTATTTAATGCAATGTAGTTTATTTCCAATTAGTTCACTTTTTTTTTTTTTTTTTCATTTGTAAATTTTCTTGGAGCTAGGGTAGAGATAGTAGAACAATGAAGAACCCATCCCTGTCTTTGAGGAAGTCTACAGTTTGTTGCAAATAATTTCACTATATTTGAAAACACACAGTAGGTCCTCAAATAATATTGGTTTCCTTTGTACAAGTGATATCTTGACAATGGATGCTGGATACACTTAAATGTATGCAAAGTAAGAGTCTAACTAGGGTTATTAAAATATAACTTACACTACTGATACCTGATAGTCATTTGAATTGATAGTGTACATTTTATATGTAAATGATAACACCTAGTGAATGCTTTCAATGTGCCTAATGAAGCTTAGTGTTTCCTAGTCACCGCTGTATTCCATAACCCTGTAAGCCAAAAGAATTTCATTCAGTTTTGTAGATAAGGAAAAAGTCTAACTTTTTTCTGCCTCCAAACCCTGTTCCAGAGCATTTCATTCACTGTTGAGAGATGAGATAACCAAGGATCAAAAAATGTCAAGTGGCTTCTCATGTTCGTGGAGATCTAGATGAGAATGCCAGAGACCGAGGCTGATGTATAACATTCGAATGCAGTTCACAGTAGTGGGAATGATTCAGGGAATGAGACCGCAAGATAAGTGGCAGTGTGGATTTAGTCATTATTTACCTGTTTATATGACGAATGTTTATCCATGAATAGCACTGTTCTAGATATTACAGATACCGCAGTAAACAAGACTGAGAAGGATTTTGCTCTTCTGGAGCTTACATTTAGTGGGTATAGTAAGAAAAAGGAAAATGGTCTCCAGGGATGGCGCTGTAGGATCAGCACTAGACTGTAAGCAACAAGATCGGCAGTTCACACCTTCCAGCTGCTCCTTGGAAACCCAGTACAGAGTTGTATGAGTTGGAACCAGCTTAACAGTCAGAAAATACAACAAAATAATAAAATCAGTCAGTTAAAAGTGATATGAAGAAAATCAAATCGAATTATGGAGTTTACTTGGCATATGGTGTTCAAGGCAATACTATTTGAATTGATATTCATAGGGTTTTTAGAAGACAGCTGCACAGAGATGAGTGAGGAGTCTAGGCGTAGGAATATATAAACAAGACCCTAAAACAAAAATAAACTGGGCACATTGTGAGATCACAAGCGAACCACCGTACCTTAGAGGAGGGAACAATGCTAAGACTGGAAAGCCAGAGACAGAGCAGTCAAGGTCCAGTGGGAACTTTTAGTAAGAAACTTTAATTGTCCCTTAAGTTTTTAATCATGGAGTGATATATGTGGGCTTACATTTCATACCGGCTGTTCTGGCTACTTGTGTAGTTAGCCAGAAGAGAAAGCAGGAAGTCTAGTCATGATTGAAGTAAGTGTTTAGTCATGAGAAACAAAAACACATGGAAGATAGTTAAACTAAAAGGAGACATTGTTGTAAGGAATTAGGGTGTTTCATGACTACCGAGAGCAGAAATTATGATAGGCCATCTAAGAAATTAGAGCAGGGAACAGTCAAGAACCAAGTATTTTTCATGTCCATATTATTTCTCACTTTCTTTCTTTTTTCTTCCCTCTGTCCTTCCCTTCCTGCATAAGCATTTTCTGTATTGGTATGTCTATGACCAAACATGAGTTCTTTAGTCCTAATTTATACTTTCTCAGTATAAATGCCTAACAGTAATTGTATAGCTTCTCTGTGACTGAATTCGAGCTTTTCTGAATTCAAGTTCAAATTTTTCTGAAGGAAATATTGGTTCATCTTTGCTCTTGTGTCTACCTTTGGTCCAATCAGCTATAGCTGTGGCCTGAGTCAGAGTAGTTACTTAAGTTAGGGTGACAGAGTCTTGGGAGCGCGGTCTACATAAAAGAGCATGTATAGGCTTGGCAGACAGCTCAATAGAATTCTATTGCAATTATAGACAAAAGAACAAATATGGTTGGCCATGAATGCGCTTGAATCCTTGAATTGGCAAAGGTTAACTGAAAATAACAGGAGTCGAGTAAGTAGTACAACTCACTCAAGTAACTTTGCCACTTGTGATTAACAGCATAAATATTGTGGCTTGTGTGATTGTGACAGCCTTTAAGGCTTCCTCTTTTGATTACATGGTCGTTGTAGAAAGGCTGAAAAATTATGATATTCAAAACACACAGAGACAGACCTAGAAAACCTTTATATAAGCATGAAATGGACATTGGGAGGACCAGGATTAAAATCATGTGGTAGTAATAAATAAAATGATTAAGATAGGCCTATATACCTCATTCACCATGGGTCAGAACCGACTCAATGGCACTTAACAACAACAACAAATATACCTCATTGAGTCCTGGTGTGGTGCTGTGGGTTAATGCGCGGGACTGCGAAGTCGGTTTGAATCACAAGGTTGGCAGTTCAAGTTCACCAGTTGCTTTTTGGAAACCCTATACAGGGTCAATATGGGTCGGAACTGACTCAACGGCACTTAACAACAACAACGACATATACCTCATTAAGAAGATCTGTTTAAGTAAAGACATGCATGAATGAGAAAAGATATTAACCAAATAGTTGAGAGGTAAGGTAGGGGCATGGGAAGAACTAGAGCAAACTCCCTATGGTAAGAGCATGCTTATATTTGAGAAGCAGCAAGGAGGGCAGACAGTTACAATTGTTGTTGTTAAGTGCCATCGAGTCGATTCTGACCCATAGTGATCCTGTATAGAGTTTCCGAGGAGCAGCTGGTGAGCTTGAACCGATAACCTTGCAATTCAAACAGCTTTGCAGTCTGATGCATTAACCCACAGCGCCATAACAGGTCTCCACAGTTGTTGTTGTTAATAGGTGCTATTGAGTCAGTACCGACTCAGCAACAGCTCTATCTATGCACAACAGAAGGAAACACTGTCTGGTCCTGGGCAAACTTTACAATTGTTGCCACGCTTGAACCCATTGATGATGCCACTTGGGCAGTCCATCTCACTGAGGGTCTTCCTCTTTTTCTCTGACCCTCCACAGTTGTTGTTCTTAGGTGCCATCGACTCATAGTGACCTTATGCACAGCAGAATGAAACACTGCCCGATCCTGGGCCAACCTCACTATTGTTGCCACGCTTGAGTCCATCGATGCTGCCACTTGGCCAATTCATCTAGTTGGGGATTTTCCTCTTTTTCTCTGACCCTCCACCTTACCAAACATGATATCCTTCTCCAGTAACTGGTCCCTCCTGACAACATGGCTGAAGTGTGAGAGACGAAGTTTGGCCATCTTGGCCTCCAAGAAGCACTCTGGTTACACTTCTTACAAAATGGATCTATTGGTTCTTTTGGAAGCCCATGGCACTTTAATTCTTCTCCAACACTATAACTCAAAAGCATCAATTCTTCTACAGTCTTCCTTATTCCCTCCATAGTTGTTGTTGTTAAGTGCCGTGGAGTTGGTTCCAACTCATAGCAACCCTGTACAGGTTTTCCGAGGCTGTAAATCTTTACGGGAGCAGAAAGCCTCATCTTTCTCCTGCAAAACAGCTGGTAGTAGGACATGTTAAAAGGTAACAGTAATAGAAAAGGAGGTCAGAGAAGTAATGGGGTTGGGGAAGCATATCAGGATTGGCCTGTAGTCTACTGTTTACATTCTTTTAATGTAAAGGGGAGTAGAATTTTAAGTAGTGCAATGACAATATGATCTGTAAATTAAAAAATTTCCCATTAAACATATCAAAAAATGTGCACGTTCTATGAAATGTGTGTATTGAAAATCAGAATATGATCTACTGGGAAAATGTAATGGAATTCCCCCAGTCTCCAGTTAGTCCTGTATTTTTAATATCGAGCTAAGTTTTGGTAGTTGGTTGGATGTGACTCATGGATATCTCCAAGTGTTTTCCTCTGAAGTAGTGGAATACTGGGTTTGCCATCAAACAAGATGAGACCGGCTGTGGATGAAGCATTTTGGAAGAAAGAAAAGTTCAGGCTAGTCATGTTAAGGTGGTATGCAAAGTGAGATATCACTAGGATTTTGGATATTGAATCTGGACTTTGGGAAAGACCTGATCTGGAAATCTAAACTTGGAAGCTGTCTACATAAACGATTGCATTTAAAACCAAGACTTCACTAAGGAAGTGAGTGTGTATAGAGAAAAGAAAGTTCCCTGTTAAGAATTCAGGGAGAAGATGAGGCTCTAGCAAAAGACAATGAGTAGTAATGAGGTGAATGGAAAAATGAGACTGTGTGTCTTTGAAGTCAAGTGCATGAAGGGCAGAAAGAAGAATTATAAACAGTGTCTTGTGTGACATGACAAGTAAAGTGAATCCTTATATTGGACCAGTGGATTTAGCAACAAGGAGGTAACCTGATGTGAGCGATTTTGGAGGAAAGGGTTTAAGAGACAATGGGTAGAGAACTGTTGCATAGTGGCGAGATGATCTCAACTCACAACGACTCTATGTTGTTGTTGTTGTTGTTAATGTGCCGCCAAGTTGGTTCCAACCCATAGGGACCCTGTATAAGGTTTCTAAGGAGCGGCTGGTGAGATTGAATCACCGACCTTGCTGTTCAAACTGACTCTGCAGTTCATGCATTAGCTCACAGTGCCTGCCACACCAGGACTCCAACAGACAGAGTAGAATTGTACCATACAGTTTCCCGGGCTGTAATCTTCATGGAAACAAATTGACTGGTCTTTTGTCTCATGGAGCTGCTGATGGGTATGAATTGCAGACATTCCAGTTAACTACTCAGTGTGTGAAAGTGACACTAACAGGGCTCCTTGGGAAGAATATTGGACACAAGAAATAAGTATAGTAAACTCTTTCTGGATGTTTTGTTACTAAAGAGCCTAGAAATCAGAGAATTTATAGTTGTAGAAAAAGGATCAATAAAAAGTATTTATAAAAGAAATGACAGCATGTTTATAAGATGATGTTATGGTCCAGTTGTTGTTCTTGTTAAGTGTTATATAGTCAGTTCCAACTCATAGCGACCCTATATAGGGTTTCTGAGGAGTGACTGGTGGGTTTGAACTGCCAACCTTGTGGTTAGTAGCCCAGTGCTTATCTAGCAGCACCACACCGGGACTCCAATGGCCCATTATCTTGGAAAAATTTATGAAATGAGAGAGCGAGAAATTGTTGTAGCGATGGCCTTGAGTAGGTGATAGGGAATTGGATTTAGATTGTAAGCAGAGGTTTCATCATTTTAATATTAATAATTGGCAGTGATTGACTACAGAGAGTTGTTGTTGTTAAGTGCCAATGAGTCGGTTCCAACTCATAGCGACCCTGTATAAGGTTTCCGAGGAGCAACTGGTGAGCTTGAACCACCAACCTTGTGGTTCAAACCGACATTGCAGGTTCTCTAATAACTGATTCAGAAAGTTTATATCAGTTTTCTAAGAAACATTTGGAAGCAGTCCACTACCTACAGAATCCAGACTAGGCTCTTTAATATAGTAAGCAAGACCCTGCCACTCTGACCACAGTGCAGCTACATTTAAAGACCTTTCACTTTAATATTCCTTTTCTAGAGTTTTGTATGCAATAGACTAGGTCACTCATTACTTATTGACATTCTGGGTCAACTACAGCACAGATTTTCTGAATAACATTCTAGAATGCTCCCAATGCTGATAGTTCTTTACTGACTTTGGGTAAGTGAGACAGAATACCAAGCCAGTGCTTCTTATTTTAAAATAATGAGAGATTTTGTTGTTGTTTGAACTGGCTCCGAAGACAATTATGATAAATTCTAAAAATATTAGAAGCAATGACAATATCATTAGGATATACTCAAGCTACACTGAAAAGCTTTTACATTAAAAAAAAAAAAAGTTTCTTTCTTCCCTTTTTATCTGAAATAATTTTAGACTTATAGAAAAGTTGTAAAACTAGGCACAGGGTTTGCCTTCCACTCAAATTATATAAGCATAGTATGAGTATTGAAACCTAGGGACTGATATATGTACAGTACCATTAACTATTTCAGACTGGACTCCTGATAAGCACTAAACTGCTTATCCTACAGTGCCACTTAACCCAATGGAACTTAACAACAAACAACAACATGGATTGAATTGTCTCCCTAGAAAAATGTTGTTAGATGTTTTTCTTGCTGTAGACCCGGTTCTGACTCATAGCAACACTATGCACAACAAAATGAAACACTGATGGGTCCTGGACCATATTCACAATTGTTGCTATGCTTGAGCTCATTGCTGCTACTACTGGGCCAGTCCATTGTATTGAGCATCTTCCTCTTTTTAGCTGACCTTCCACTTTACCAAGCATGATATCCTTCTCCAGGGACTGGTCCTGCTTGATAATATGCCTAAAGTATGAGACACTAAGTCTCACCACCCCGGCATTCTGGTTGTACTACTTCCAGCACAAATTTGTCTTTTTGGCAGTTCGTGGTACTTTTAATATTCATCTCCAACAACATAACTCAAATGTATCAATTCTATCTTTTTCCTTATTTATTGTTCAACTTTCACATGCATATGTGGCTACTGAAATACCATGGCTTGAGTCAGCTGCACCTTAGTCCTCAAACTGATATCCTTGCTCTTGAAAATCTTTAAGAGGTTTGGGTTTGGGTTTCTATGCAACAGATTTGCTTAATGCAATACACTGTTTGATTTCTTGACTTCTGCTTCCATGAGTAGTGACAGTGGGTCCAAGCAAAATGAAGTCTTTGACAACTTCAATCTTTTCTCCATTTATCTTGATGTTATTTATTGGTCCAGTGGTGAGGATTTTTGTTTTCTTTACATTGAGGAACAACCCATACTGAAGGCTGTTTGTTGATCTTTATCAGTATGTACTTTAAGTCCTCTTCACTTTCACCAAACAAGGATATAACATCTGCATATCACAGGTTGTTAATGAGTCTTCCTCCAATCCTGGTGCCATGTTCTTCTTCATATAATCCAGTTTCTTGAATTGTTTGTACAGCAAACTGATTAAATAAGTATGGTGAAAGAATATAACCCTCGGACACGACTTTCCCAATTTTAAACCATTCTGTGTCCTCTTACTCTGTTTGAATGACTAATTCTTGCTCTATGTACAGGTTCTTCATGAACAAATTTAAGTGCTCTGGAAATACCAGTTCTCCACAGTGTTGTCCATAGCTTGTCATGATCTACACAGTCAAAAGCCTTTGCACAGTCCATAACAGTCAATAACTAAACATTTTTCTAGTATTCTCTGTTTTCCATCCAAGATCCATCTGATGTCAGCAATGATAACCCTCATTCCACATCCTCATCTGAATCTGGCTTGAACCTCTCACAGTTCCCTCTCTATGCATTGTTGCAGCTGTTTTTTAATTATCTTGAGCTTGCATATGGTATTAATGATATTTTCTGATTATTTACACATTCCTTTGGGTAGCCTCTTCTTGGCATGGACACAATTGGATTTCTTCCAATCAGCTGTCTTTCAAATTTCTTGGCTTAGATGAGTGAGTGTCTCCAGTGCCGCCTCACCTCCTTGAAAAATTTCAATTGGTATTCCATCAATTCCCAGAGCTTTCAGTGCATTGTCTTCCTTCAGTACCATTGACTCTTGATCATATGCTACCTCTTGAAATGGTTGAACATCTATTATTTCTTTTTAATTCATGACTTTGTGTATTCCTCCATCTTCTTTTGATGCTTTCTGCATCATTCAATATTTTGCCCATAGAACCAACAAACCCTAAGAGCTTAAGTATTGCAAGTTGAGGACTGAAAAGAAACAAGGACTTTCCTCAAAGTCCACAGAGAAAGTCTTCCTCTAGAGATACTGCCCTGAATTTGGACTTTCCGTTTCCTAAACTATGAGTTAATAAATTTATGCTAAAATCAAGCATTAGTGTTACTTCTGTTGTAGCAGTACTAGATAACTAAGGCGCTAGAATTGTTTTACCTACTCAAATTTTCCCAATTTTCCCACTGCTGTTCTTTTTCAGATCCAGATCTAATCCAAGATCCCTAATTACATGTAGTGGTGTCTCCTTAAACCCATTTCTATTGAGTCAATTCTGACCTATAATGACCCTACAGAATAGAATAAAACTCTTGCCTGTGTTTTCTAGGCTGTAAATCTCATGGAGGCAGACTGCCTCATCTTTCTCTCATGGAGCTGTTGGTGGCTTTGAACCACTGACTTTCTGACTAGCAGCTGAGTGCTTAACTACTGTAGCACCAGGGCTCCTTTGTGTTCTCCTTAGTTTCCTCTAACATAAGTCAGTCTTGTCCTCAAGCCTTTCTTGACCTTGACAGTTGTGAAGAGTACTAGTCAGTTATTCTGTAGAATATTTAAACGATGTTTCCTCAAGATTAGATTCAGGTTATGCAAAATAAGACCCTTTAAATATACTTGTATAAACTAGGTTTCATTTTCCCAAAAAGTAGTAAAATCCCATATATAAATACATATAGTTCATAAAAGGATTATGTTTTGAACAAATTTAGGCTAATTTTCTCCCTAGTTTAAATCTGCTGAAATGTTTCTTTGCATAAATAAAATGTTAGTAATTAAACAATGATTTTTTTAATGCATACAATAAAAATATACTGTTAAATAACAGAAAATACTAAGAAATACAAGATATAATCCTTTACCTCAAATATTGTACAGTCAAACTAAGGGGACAACATACAAAAAGCTGACAGAATTGGTTCACTATTAAAATGTATATGCACAAAATCTTAAGTGAAAATCTACTAAAAGAGTAATTTTAAAAATACTCTATCACTTAGTTTTAAATTATTGTATCAATAAAGACTCTTGGTTTAAGTTAACACCTATAACAAACAACAACAAACCCTAATAACTTAAGATAAAAAGAACTTCATTAGTTCATATAGGCTGGAAAATTCAGATTTCAGAAAATTCTAAATTCAGGGCTCAAGTAATACAGCTGAAACTTGGTTCCTTTCTATCTGGTGCCTATCCTGCTTTGTCAGCTGTAGTGTCAGGCTTCATGTGGTAGCAAAATGCCAACAGTAACTCCTGTCTCTATCTTCTGGAATCTTAGGAATGCTGGAAAAGAAGAATCCCTTTCCCAGAAGCAACAGCATTTATTTTCCTGTATCTTAATTGGTTTGGTTAGGTCATAAGCCCGTCCTGAACCAATGTCTGTGGCCAAAGGAGAACAATGTAAGAATTGTTTAGACCTGACTGAGTACGTTGTTCTTGATAGTACCATCAAGTCAGTTCCAACCCATAGTGGCTCTATATAGGGTTACTGAGGAGCCTTTGGTGGGTTTGATCCTCTGACCTTTTGGTTAGCAGTCAGTACTTATTCTACAGGACACCCCAGGATTCCTGAGAATAGAGTCAGTTTTACTATAAACGTGACTGAGAGGGGAACAGGGATTATTTCATGGAGGGAAATATGTGTACATTAAATTTATGCTAAAAGGTAAAAACAACAGATAGTTAACCACAATCCTCAAATGTGAACTGGGATTATTCTAATAAGTGTTCTTCAGCATATGAGACAACTTCACCGCTATAGTAAAAGACCATGCCTATGTACAATCAAACAACTTGCTCTATCCCATACTTAGTTCATGGAAAATGCTTATACAATTAAATTACATTAAGCCTCCACTCTGTCACTCAGTGGGATGTACCTTTTTTTCTTCTAAAGCTAACATCCATATTTGCCCTTCATCTAAGTGGCTGGTGATTACGCTGGCTTAATTTCTCTCTGGTAAACCATAGTCTTAGTCTGTATGGTCTGGCCTACAGATGCCTGTTTGTCTTTTATTTTTGCATTTGGAAGCTGTTCTTCTTGACTTTATACTCTGTGTGTGTGCGTGTGCTTAACTTTTTATTTTGAATCATCAGTTTTATATTCAACAAATTATGTACTTTGTTTTATCTTGATTATAATCCCTTCAATGTAATATCACTTATTACACTTCTTCCCTGCATTTCTTCTTTCCATCCCTCCTTCTTTCCCATCCTAAGGAATTTTGTTCTTAGGTAAATGCTGCCCTGTTGATTATGAATGATAGACCATTCTATAGTGTGTGCACCTCTCTAATGTTGTCCCCACCTAGATTCCTCTAATGTTGTTGTCCCCACCTAGATTCCTCTAATGTTGTTGTCCCCACCTAGATTCCTATTATCTGACTGAAAATTGAGCCACAGGGGTGAATTAAGTCCCAGAGCTGAAGAGTGACCTAGGGCCATAGTATTACGGTTCCACGAGTCTCTATATGACCAATAAGTCTGGTCTTTTTTTATGATTTTGAATTTTGTTCCACATTTTCTCCCAGGGCCTTCTATCTAGAAGTTTCCGATGTGATTTCTTTTTGAGTAATTGATAGTGGTAACTGGGAGACATCTAGTTCTTCTGGTCTCAGGATCATGGAGACTGATGTTCACTTGGTCCATTAATCCATTGGGCTAATTATTTCCAAGGGTCTTCAGTTTCACCACTCTTCTGTCCTCCCAACAGAGAGAGACCAATAATTGTACCTTAGATAGAAGCCGTCTCATGATTTTTTGAGATCCCAGTTACTGCTCATCAAGGTAAGTTGTAGAGTGTTGTCTTTGTGGACTATGCAATGCCAGTTTCCAGAGTCTATGGCCCTGAGTCCCCAGTCCCAGCAAATCATTCCAGCAAGGTGTTTGGTCATGTCTAGGAAGTTTTCATAAATATGCTCCCTGGAAGCTCCACTGCACTGTTTTTGTTTTCTTGTTGTTTTTCACAATAAGTCCTATTGCAATCTGCCCAACCAAGACAAGCATTGTGTTTTCTTCTTTCCTTTTGTTCATCCCTTTCTTTCTTCTCCTTTTTCTTCATTTCTTCAGCAATATTAAAATTGTACATCATTAGCTATCCTACAAAATCTGCCCTTTTTGCTTACTTTGAGTTGAGGTTGCCATGTGATGATTGACAGAGAAAGTTATAAAAATGTGCCTTATACTATTTGGAAAGGGAGAGGAAAGTCTTTTGCTGAACTAATTAAATGGATTCTTGGTTGAAAGCGCCTGCTGGATAAAATGACCACTCAAGGCTCCTTCCAACCCTAAGGCAGGATGGAACTTAATGCCACAGCACAAATAAGCTGCTGCCACAACCGGGCACCTGGTAAATGCCTTTTGATGATGGTGATTAAATAAAGGTCAAAGAATATCAAGGCACCCTAATGGTAGTTATCACACACCATCAGCTTTTCTCCTGGTGCCTTTGAAAACAGCACTTGAAAAGCCTGTAAAAAATGTGTGTTTTGTTTAGGCAGCTAATGCTCTCATTAAACATCTCAGAGTTTCTTCAGAAAAATAAAACAAATGTTAGGGATCTGAGTACTAGATTGTAGGTTTAAAAGAGAACTAAATGTAACCTTTTGTTATGTAAAATAATAAACTCTGAAGATAACCATAAGGCTTTATTTTAACACAAAGTACATGTCTTTTGATTTTTTTAGAAAGCTCCACAATGAGCCCTGTGATATGACTACAGATCTACATGTGGGGTTGGGAAAAGACACTTAATAAAGTAGGGGTTAGGGTATAATTCATGCTGGAAAATGCAGAAAGTTGTAAAGAACGTGATTGCATGTCTAATTTTTTAGGAGATAAACATGGTTAGTATAGAAAAAAACAACTGCCACAGTAAATATTAGCATTATTGTTCCTCTTGTTATTGATTCGGGACATTTCCAGCTGTAGCCTGTCACAGTATTTATGGTGCTCAAGTTGGCGGGAGATTGGAGAGCTCTCAGGCTATAAGACAGTAAGAGGAAGCCATTTTTGACATTAACTCAACTAAGTAATTATTGTTGCTGTTGTTGTCAGGTGCCATCGAGTCAGAACTGACTCATAGCGACCCTATGCACAGCAGAATGAAACAATGTCCGATCCTGGGCCAACATCACTACTATTGCCACACTTGAGTTCATCGATGCTACCATTTGGCCAATCCATCTGGTTGGGGGTCTTCCTCTTTTTCTCTGACCCTTCATCTTACCAAGCATGATATTCTTCTCTAGCGACTGTTCCCTCCTGACAATATGTCCAAAGTATAAGAGACGAAGTTTGGCCATCGTGGCCTCTAAGGAGCACTCTGGCTGCACTTCTTCCAACATGGATCTGTTGGTTCTTTTGGCAGCCCATGGCACTTTTAGTATTCTCCTCCAACACCATAATTCAAAGGCATCGATTCTTCTACGATCTTCCTTATTCACTGTCCAGCTTTTGCATCCATATGAGGTTATTGAAAATACCATGGCTTGGGTCAGGTGCACCTTAGTCCTCAAGCTGATATCTTTGCTAATTCTTCATTTTCTTATGGAGTCCCTGGGTCGGGCAAGCAGTTAAGCTCTCAACTACTAACCAAAAGGTGGATGGTCCTGATTCACTCAGAGCCACTGAAAACCCTATAACATTTCTGTTCTGAAACACATGGGTCATGATGAGTCGAAATTGACTTAATGGTAATGTATTTGGTTTTGCTTTTCTTTGTAATATCTTTTAGTAATATTTTTATATAAATAAGTGAGAACAGTTTATTAACAGTGTATGAATTTTACATAACTAGCAATTCTATAAGGCTTGAGTACGGCTGAAATAGTCCTTCATTTTTGCTTTATATTATTATTTCTCAAACCATACCATCCTTAATAAATTGGGGGGCAGGGAACTGGCAGGACTCTAACCAAATTGCTTTCAGTTAAATTAAATATTATTAAAGTGCAAGTAGATTGTTACTTCATTATATGCTTTATTCTTGTTGTGAAGTGCCATCGAGTTGGTTCCAACCCATAGCGACTCTGCATAGGGTTTCCAAGTAGCAGCTGGTGAGCTCGAACCGCTGACCTTGCAGTTCAAACAGCTCTACAATCTAGCCCATTAACACACAGCGCCACACCAGGACTCTTATATGCTTTGTTGTTGTTGTTAAGTGCTGTTGAGTCTATTCCAGCCCATAGCAACTCTATATAGGGTTTCCAAGGAGCAGCTGGTGAGCTTGAACCACGGAACTTACAGTTCAAACAACTTTGCACACTAATGCCTTAGCCCACAGCGCCACACCAGGACTCTCTTCTAGTAGTATGACTGATAATTTTTTTATATTCTTTATTGAGTACCATAGCAATTAAATGCCCACCTCCTAAGACAAGAAAGACCAAAGATGACGTTTCCTTGGTTTGTTTTCTCTTACAACTCCATCCTTCCTTAATACTGTGCTCTTTTTTTTGATACAGTACCAATAATTAACTTTGTTGGTCTAAATATTTAATGCATATCCTGAACATTACTGCACTACTGTCTGTCTTATTGTGTCCATTTCTTTACAACTGTGGCTATTTAATTTATTTTTGGAAATCAGCACCAACTGTACGCAGCTGATAATTATGTATGCTATCCTATCACTGTGCTTAATGGAATCATAAATCAAAATCTTTAGTTCAATTCCCACTGATATACTCTAGGCATTGTCTCATCTACCTCATGAATCTATATTGCCCTCTACAGTATCGCTCTAGATTTACTCATCACATTTTCTCAATAAGCAATTGCTTTCACTAAATCCACCCATAGGTTTGCCACATTATATAATTCCAGGGGGACCATTCATTGCACCTTTGTCCTCTGCTGTTGTGCAGTGTACAACCTGCCTGGCAATATTACCTTCACTACACAAACATTGAGGAATTTATCTTTGGGTATTTATGCTTACTATTTAGAGATGGCCAATCCTCTGTATAGAGATATAGGATTTAATTACATAATTCAGTTACTGTAAATTTAATCAATATTCACACCTGTTTTAATTGTTGTTGTTATTGTTGTTAAGTGTCGTCAAGTCAGTTCTGACTCACAGTGACCCTGTATAGAATTTCTGAGGAGTGTCTAGTGAGATGAAACCACCTACCTTGTGGTTCAAACTAACCTTATGGTCCATTCACTTGAGAAGATTCAGATTTGGATTTTAGAATTCAGTCATCAAAAGATTAAAAATTAAGTTTTATTTAAAGAACAAACCTAAGAGATATCACTGGGAATGTAAATAGTGTTGGCATATTTACAGCTTAGTGTTTTCAGTTGTAAAGTTGGCTAGCTATGTAGCTAGAAGCTGTAGGAGTTGTGATAGTATATTACAAGCATTTTGGCACTTCTTAAGTTCTCTATATTTTTAACAACTTTCGTAGCAATTCCTTAGTTTTCTAGAATGCTCCCTTTCCCTAGAATCATTCTCAAAGAACTGATTGTTTTTGTCATTAATCCTCAAGTACTATGTGACAAAAAATTGAGAAGAAATGTAAAAAAGAGGAGAAAACCAGAAGGATCATTCACTGACTTTGCTAATGTCAAATACCAACATCATAGGCAGCTCAGATCCCTTGTCTCTGAGCCGCACTGTTTTATTCCCCAAATGGTCTACCTTCTAAGCTTGAAACCTATCATTTATAGGTATTTCACTTTTTACTTTTTTTCCAATTGCTTTTCTGTAAATGCCTGGTGTGAATTGATTTTAGCTTAATTGCTGTTATGTGCCGTCGAGTCAGTTCCAACTCATAACAACTCTGTACGGGGTTTCTGAGGAGCAGCTGATGGGCTTGAACTGCTGACCTTGTGGTTCAAAGTCCAGTGCTTATCCAGTAGCTATGGAAAAGTAATAGCTACCAGGGGTATAATGGTGTTTTGGTGTGGTGCTGTGGAGTCTCCTGGTATGGCGTGGTAGGATAAGCACTGTATTGCTAACCACAAGGTCAGTTTTTCAAAACATCAGTTACTCCTTGGAACCCCTACAGGGTCACTATGAGTCTGAACAGACTCAATGGTATTTAACGACAACAACACAAGTCTAATAATGCCATTTTTCCCCCTTAAAATGATATTTCTTTTGTCATATTGATATGCTTTGACAGAATCATTGACTGATACTAAAATATAGAAATATTTGGGTAACAATATGACTTAATTTTCTTCATGTGTCTCTCTTATCTGTTGAATTAGATCATGAGCATTTGGACTGTTTGTACAGTTATTGATGTTGTTAAGTGCCATCAAGTCGGTTCTGACCACTAGCAACCCTATAAAGGTTTCTGAGGAGCAGCTAGTGAGCTTGAACCACCGACTTTGCAGTCTGGCACATTAATGCACAGTGCCACAACACATACATGTGTATGGTATAGATGGTCAACCCTCTGCAAGCCATTGTGATATAGCACAGCCGATAGTACACAGACATTCATGTGTGTGCTGTGTAAACTTGCACAGGTCATTTAAGTTTCCTGAATTTAGATTTCTCATAGAAATAAAAACACCTACCTATCTTGTCTGACTCACAGAGATTGCATTGATAAATTATTTAATGTATGTGAAGAGCTCTTCAGACCAATAAAGTGTCATGCATCAAAGGAAGATAATAATTTAATAAATTAAGCTGACAGTTATTGTTTTTAAGCTTCCTGGTTTAAGGTCTCTAAATGAAATAAACTGGCATCTCTGAATCTTATATAATAATCTCCAGCACTATTATGACAGTTTTACCAAGTCAGTAGAGATAATGAACAGATTATGGTTAGCACTGACCAAGAATGATGAGAGGAATAATGACGACACTTTCTCACTTCTCTGAAAAATATTTATATTCTTCTGATCGTAAGAGGGATACATGGCTTAGTAGAACATGTTTAGATCTTGGAGTTTTAAACAGTTCAGCCAATTATGATATATAGAAACCTCGATGTTCAAGAATGGATATTGAATGGGTCTCAAAGACCTTATACTGAAGCTGTGTAACATAGCTTTCTGCTTCCTCCTAATTCTATGAAGCAAATTTTAAACAAGGAGACTTTTGAAAAGTGCATTCAAGATTCAACAATAGAGAAATGTTGGATACCAGAAACATAATATAACTATGTACAAAAGGTTTTGAACATTAATACTTTTACAGGCACAAGTGATTTCTCTAAGGACATGTTGCATAGTTGTCCAATGAACTTTTCTCGTACCTCTGATAAGAATATCTGACTGGCTCGCTTGTAAGTGATACAGGACTTGAAGTGGAAAACAAATATGAAATGTCTTTGGATTAGACAAACGATTGGGAAAACGTGTACTGAAATATATTTGAGAAAGAAAAGTATACATCGCCTTCTAAATGAAGCAGCTCAATCTGCCGCCTATAACGTTGACATTTCTACCTATTTAAATTTGAGAAATCTGTCTAAAGGTTGGGCATGCAATGACTCTATATGATAAGCATTGAACTGCAAACAAGGTCTATGGTTGGAGCCTGCCAGTTGCTTCATGGGAGAAAGACGAGGCTTTCTGCTTTCTCCAAGATTTAAGGCTTTGGAAACCTATACGTTGTCGCTATGAGTCGGAACTGACTCCATGGCAGTTGACAACAACAACAATCTAAAGCATATCCTTGGTGGCCTCACAGTTCTACTGTTAAATTGATAACTGTGTCTTAACATATAGCTCATGAATTTTATGTATTTTATTTCTTTGGTTTATATTATGTTTGCTAATACTTTATTCTGTGATATCTTCCTCCTAATAGTTCTGGATATAAATTACTAGTAAGCAAAATAATTGATTAAAATTTCTCTATGTTTATGATGTAATTGGGTTTCCATTAGTGGGATATATAATCAGAGGCATTTTTCAGTAAGAATGAGAGGCATTCCTAGTTCATATATTTTGTCCCTGTGATGTCATTGTATAAAGTTGGGAAGGATGTCCTTCCTCAAAACACTTTACTGCCATCTGCTGGAGAATTAGAATAGTAAATACACAAATATATTATGACAATAATATTAATGATACTCCTAGAGATATGTATGTATTACAAATACTATACAACTCTACATGACTCTGTTCCAACTCATTTTCTTCTTCCAATAGTCAGTATAGACATGTTTTTGTTAAGTGCCATTGAGTTGGTTCCGACTCATAACGACCCCATATAGTGGTTATAAGGAGGGACTGGTGGGTTTGCACTGCTAACCTTGCAGTTAACAGCCCAGTGCTTAGCCAACAGTGTCACATAACTTAATTCAAATCCCATCTTGAGCTCCTGCAATCTTGGAGACATTGAGAAAGTTACATAGATTCCTAAACCACTGTTTCTTCATTTTGAAGTGGGGATAACAGTACCTACTTATCAAGACTATAATATAATGTTCTCCGTAGTCAGTTCTGACTCATAGCAACTCTCTGTAGGGTTTCCAAGAAGCAGCTGGTGGGTTTGAACTGCCAACTTTGCTGTTAGCAGTCTAGTGCTTATCCTGCAGTGCATTTAAATTGTTAATTATCTTATTTCTAGAGTGATACACTGTATCAGTCATATAGTTTGATGGGCATTCAATTTATCAGATATCTATAGACTTAAATAGCAGAGAAAGTAATAAACCCTCCTCTCTTGTCTCTCATACTAATTAAAGAATTTATTTTGTTCACACTCAGTTTGATTTTAACTTCACTATGAATCTGTTCTAGGCTACAAAAACTTTCAAATCAGCGATGGCTTTGCACATGTCATAGTGTGAAGGTATGTAGACCAGTTCATTGAATAATAAACAGAATGAGTCATACCAGATAAAATTTCTTTAATGTTTAGTTGTTTGGGTCTTAAATTACTCAGAAGATAAAATAATTGCAGGTAATAAAATTGAGCATTGAATGTGCTTTGAAACTGTCAGGCACCCTCATAGATCATTTAACTACCTATTCCTATCATGGCAAACATGATAACAACAACTAGTTTCAACTATTACCCAAACCGCTCCCCACAAAATCTCCCAAAATAAAACAAAACGTTATGCCATGGCATCAATTCTGATCATAGTGTGATCCTATTGCACAGAGGAGCATTACCCCATAAGGTTTCCAAGGCTGTAGTCTCCATGGAAGCAGATTGCCATTTCTTTCTCCCACGGAGCAGCAGCTTAATGTGTTGGAACCTCTGACCTTTTTGTTGGCTGTCGAACACTTAAACACTGAGCTACAGTGTCCCTTTCTAACCACTGGAGACAGGGAAACAAAGAAGATTGCTTTCTGACAAGTAAATGGCAAAGCAAATATCATGTATCAGAAAAGTCAACTGAGAATGGTTCTCAGGGCAAGAGTTGACTTGAGGGTATTGACATTTCTATTCAAAAGGATCTGACAATAGAAAGTTGATAGCCTAGGGGGAAATGGTAATTTAAGAAGGAGATGTTGACATTGCACCTCTAGTCTCATCTGGAGGTGTGTGTGTGTGGGGGGGGGGGGTGTCACATGGCACCCAAACATGATTCCATTTAGAAACTATGTGTCAATAAATAACTCTGTGAGAGCAGCCATAAAGTTCACCTAATGAACTCCATGCCCACCAAGCAAGCTTCTAATTATAATTTGGTTATGAATTATAATTAGTATATATACAAATGATATATCTGCTCCACTTCAAAACATTTCCTCTTATAAATTAAAGACTTGGTATTGTGATTTTAATATATTGATTTCTTGGAAATCTGGTTATCTATAGGCTCTCTCCCATGGAAGAGAATTTAAATTTCTGAGCCCACAAACCAAGGACCAGATTCTGGGAAATGGGATGTCTTTACAAGCTAAGGTAGAAGATCTATCTTGGGAACCAGCCAGCCTTCTCTAGACATTCTTGCCCTAAACCTTTCTATTAAAAATGAAGCAATTGTATCCTGGGCTCAAATAAAAGGACCGAATTTACATTTAATTTTTAACAATACTGGTCCAGGGTATTGAATTTGTTTGCTAGTCTCTTGTTCTATTTATTAAAACTATACAACTAATTTTAAAATCATAAATAGGTTTCAACACTTCAGTAAAAAAAAATTCTTTAGTAGATCATTTGAATTTACTAATTTAAATGTAACTTTGACTACTTTTCCAAAAGTTTGTCAAAAGTAACTGGATATCCCTTATACTGAAAGTTATCTCCTTGTTTGTTTGTCAAGAAAATGCTTTATCTTTCTGAGAGAATGAAATACCTTTGGCCTCAAAAGCTGTATACTTGCCAGTTTGGCAGTGGCAGAGCAGAATCAAGAAGGACAGGCTCCGTGGAGGAGGGGCTGAAAACTCAGAGACACTGCTCTCACAAAACTGCACCAGAGCTCTGGATCTAGCATAAGGGTCAGGCTGTCAGTTTCCTGCAACTGCCAGTAGAAAAATTACAGTATAAAGGAAAACATTGCGTTTTTGAAATCAGTCAAGGCATGGGACTCCCTCTGCAGCCATCCCACTGGGGCGGAAGTCAGAGGGCCGGGCTACAACCAGACCAGTATAGGGAACCCATGCTAAAAGCAGCAGAGTGACATTTGCAAAAAGAGGTGTATAGGGATTCTACATGTCTTTTTCCCTTCTCTTTCCTATCTTGCCTTCTTTGCCCAGCGTGGATGCCTTCAGGCGGGTGGGTGCACACCCCCAAAAAAGTCCAGCGTTGAGACCACAGCTTTCCCACTGCACAGAGAGAAAGAGCCCCATCGGTCCAAAGGCAAGTCCTTTGACTGCTGCTTTTGACTTCCACATGTGGGTCCCAGCCCTAAAGTTAACTTGGGTGGGACCATTAACCCCTGCCTGCCAAGAAAGAAAAAAAGCAGGTTTGGCCTGACAGACAAACCATATGAACAATCTGTAAAACCCCAACATAAAAAAACACAACTATTTCAAGAATTACACTGTGCACACGCAGATACTTAACTGACCTTCAGAGGCAAAAGTAGTAAACAATCTTTCTCCAATTAACTTTTCAGTATCTATCTGCACACCTCTACTGTGGTGACTAGAGGAGGGGCTTGAATGAGTGGACACCCCTACCCACTACAGGAGGCTTCTATGGTGCACACACACTGCTTGTGTAGCAAGGTGACTGGAAAGTCGGCCACAGTTTTATTTTTGTTTCAAAGTGGAGGTCCTTGTCTCTGCTTTTATAGTGCTTCTACTCTTGGGCCTTTTGTTCACACATTTTTCCTGGAGGTGGGAGCTTTTTCTCCCTACATTACCCAAGAAGAGTCCGCAATCATGGCCATATAGCCAAGCTAAAGCTTACCCCACAATATTCCACCATTGAGAGAGGAGCCAATAACAGCTGGTAAACATTACATGTGAAAAGGGAAGCCCATCTCCTGATCGTATCCACCAGGTGACACCCAGTAAGCTTAATAACACAACAACAAAGATCCATTTAAGCATTAAAAAATCCACATAACTACTAGAAATGACAAATAAAAGATCTCAAACACAACAAATGATCTTAAAATATGTCCAAAAACAAAAATGAGTAACTGAGACAAATACTCTGGAGACAGACAAAGGCTCCCCAGAAGAGGAAGAGCAGGTTTTGGATTTGCCTGAGAAAGAATTCAGAAGAATGATATGGAAACAAATTCAAATGGTCCAAAAAAGGGTGAAGGAAAACAAGGAAGAAGTCAGGAAAGTACTACAAGAGAAATAAAACAAGATCAAGAAAGCATTGGAAACAATTCAAAACTGCAAAAAGAGGTCCAGATGATTAATAATAAAATATCAGAAATGGACAATACATTGAAAGGG
>NW_006408519.1:7262999-7271859 GCF_000296735.1 Chrysochloris asiatica
TGTAAATCTTTACGGGAGCAGAAAGCCTCATCTTTCTCCCATAGAACAGCTGGTAGTTTTGAACTGCTGACTTTACAGTTCGCAGCCCAATTTGTAACCATTACACTACCAGAGCTCCTATGAGTGAAATCAGTCACAAAAGGAGAAATACCGCATAAGACCATTATTGTAAAAAGACTAAGAAAAACAACCCACCCAAAAGGGGGAAAAAAACACAACTATATATATAATTGCTGATCACCGGGATGTATGGGATGAGAAGAGAGGAGGGAGGGAGGGGACCATAAAGCACAGGGTAGGGAATAGACACAGGAAAGCTTGGGTGCTGAGGGGTGGGTGGGCAATACACAAGAAGGGGGAGGGGGATAGAAGAACAAGGTGGTTGGGAGAACAGTTAGGCAAGTTCTCATGGGCTAAGTGGGACAAAGGTAAATGATGATGTATGCACAACCTTGGAATAACAGGGCTTCAGGAAACAGGGATTGAGGCATGGTTTGAAAGGGTAAAAAGGGAATAATTTAAGATGCTTGGCAGTCTTTTGAATCTTGGTTTCCCTTGCCTACAATTGTAAAATAGACACTTGAGGTGATAGTGGTAGGAATGGCCAGAAACACCACAATAGAAAGCTTTTAAGCATGTCTTCAGCCTATAACTGATTGGAATACCTTAAAGGGGGCTAGAAATTGCCCAGTGAAAGAGACCTCCTGTGGAGCTTGTGCATTGCATAAGACCATAGGTGGAAACCAGAATCCCATCCAGAATTGTCTGACGTGGGAAATTTCCACTAGAAAGGATGAGTAGACTAGCCTGGAGTGGCCAGAAGAACAGAAGATACTTCGTGAAGAAAGTCCAGCAGGAAAAATCAGAAACAATAATGGCAGTATGATTGATTGCTACAAGAACAAGTAAGCTGTTTGCCCAGGAGACATCAAGGCAAGTGGTCAGGTCCTCTCAGAGCAAATTTCCTTCCAAGACTAAAACTCAAGGGAATACACGAGCAGGCATGTGGTCTGGCTGGTGACCATGTTGGTCACTGATATGGGAAAGACGGGGCAAAAACAGCAATGAAGTTGGGATCTAAGTCTGATCATAGTCAATAGACTCCTGTGGACCCAGGAGGAGACCTGGATGGTCAGCAGTTACAACAAGACCTGGGGACTCCTGGACCCAGAGGCAGTGACATGTCCACAGAGGACTAGAGTGGAGAATGAAGCATCCAGCTGATATGAAGTGAGGGGAGATGCACAACAACACCCATACTTGCAGATAGTACCCACTTGACCTGGCTTTGATGGCTGGATGATCAGAACTTGACTAGAAGAAGAAAGAAGAGGGAAGAAAAGAAAAAGAAAAAGAAAAAAAGAGTAACCCACTACAATTTGATGAACTTTACCTATACGTATGGATGTAGTACTCAAAAAAAGGGAACAAATCTTTACAGCAAAGATCACTCCCACCCCCTCGATACACAGGGTTGACAGGGATGGGTTACTTAGACATTGGTTACCCAAAATGGGGGTGGGGGGACTATAAAGGCAAGAAGTGTCTGGCTTACAAGCTTTCAAGAGGGACCCTAGTTCCAGACAAGGCAGGGGTAGGTAGAATCTCCACTGAATGATTTCCAATCTGTTGGGACCAGGCTGGCAAAAGGAAATGGGGATAAGACTCTTGTGGTACAATAGTGAATAACTGCCATCAGGACTGACTGTGAGAGTCGTAAATGTAGAGGTAGGTGTTTTCTGACAAAAGGAGAGAGTGACTGATTTTGCAGCCCAGGAACAGAGGTCCCTGAGACCATCAAGTTAGAAGAGCAGAGAGACCCTACCCAGAGAAGATGATGACGTGGACAGATGAAACAGCTGGGGACATGGGACTCAGGGAGGGAGAGGGGCTGTGGGGTGTATCCTTTGGTTATTTGATGATGCATGGAGGGGATTTTAATCATTGCAATGAAACAAAATATAATAGAATGAATGTAAAACTGATATTCTCCCATGTAAACCCACATAATTCACAATAAAACTTTTTTAAAAAGTTACATGCTTGTGTGTAGTTCAGAAACATGTGATTACCTGGATGTAAACACAGAACATTTTCCTCGGTGACTCTAAACTTAAATCTTTTTTTTTTTTTTTTAAACACTCTTGATTGATTAGAAATCTAAAATAAATCTATATAAATCATTAACTCTATGAGTTAAATCAATTAACTCTAAATGGCAAGCTTTGTTTAAATGTCACAATGAGCACAAATAATCTTTGTAAAATTGTAAATGTATTTTATGTACAATTAATAGACAGTGCCTTCAGTTTTCAGACTATTCAATGTAATATTGAATAATAATAATTATAATAAATATAATAATAATTCAGACTATTATAATCCTGTACCTTCTAACATTGCATTTTCTTTCAATTTGCAGGTTGCTTGTGGTATCCACAAGCTAGAAAAAATTTAAATGCCTAACAGCTGTGTCTAAAGAAAATGTTGGTTTCCCCAATGGTTTAGCTCTGCTGTGCATAAATGGCTTCCTTTTGGCATTTATTAGCCGAGAAAAGATAACTTTTCATTATCTTCAGCTGCCAAAAAGTCTATAATCTAATCTTCAGTTATAAGTAATGCAGTGTACAATTTGAAGTGACCATTCTTTAACAGTCAAGACAGTGGATGATTTTAGTCAACACAGGATCTCTTGCTTAAAAAAGTAGATAGTAGTAGCAGTAAAACTACATTTTTGGAGAAGAAAAGAGATAAACTGGGGTTATTCAGGACACGCTCTGAATGCTTCCTCCCACAAGGGTGAGGTAGAACCAATCCAGTGCTTAGTCCTCTGTCTGATGTGGAGTGTACTAATCAGCCAGTAAGAAGAAAAAGGAGGACCCAGACAAATTCCAATAGCAAGACAGTACAATTGGTCACAGAGGACGAGAACAGGAGGACAGAGGAGAGGAGATGAACATGCATAGGCAAGTTGGAGAACAGAAGATAGAGAGAGAAGCTGGGGAACAATTGCTGTCGGCTTAGACAATAATGAGAGGGACTATAGAGGATACAGAATCCTGGTATGGCGCTGTGGGTTAATGCACAGGACTGCAAGGTTGGTTTGAACTGCAAGGTTGGTGGTTCAAGCTCACCAGACACTCCTTTGAAACCCTATACAGGGTCGCTATGAGTCAGAACCGACTCCCCAGCACTTAACAACAACTTTGGGGATACAGAAGGCTTTTGTGATGTTTGGTCAGTCAACATTAAGAATGCATGTTGTATATTTCCTTAACAGAGTACCAAAAGTGCTGACTTAGAACTCCAGTTGTATCGAGCCAACTGCCTGCTGCAAGTTTCCATTTAGATTCTCACAGCCATCTCAAAAGCAGCATGACCCAATCATCTTCCCACTTAGCTCCCCCACCCCAAGCCCTGCTCAAACTGTTCTTCCTTTGATGTTGCCCCATCTCTGGAAAATAGAAACATTTCATCTTCCAAGCCCCAAACCCAATCGTTCTCCTTTCTGTTTTTATCTCTCCCATCATATCTAATTGGTCTCTGTCTTTAAATGTTTGTTCCTCCATCTCTACTGCCACTGGCTGTCATTTGAGTTATTACAATTTTTATTCGTGTGCATTTAATGTAGACGACTACTCTATCTGATTCTAGCCTTGCCTCTTGTATTAGTTTTCTGTTGCTACTATAACAAAGTATAATAAGTTTAGAGGTTTAAAGCAACACAGATTTGTTATCTTATAGTTCCGGAGATCAGAAGTCTGGCACTGGTCTCACTTGGTTAAAAATCTGCTGTATTCCTAAGGGGAGGTTCTAAAGCAGAATTCATTTCTTTGCGTTTTCTAGCCTCTGTATTCCTTATCCCCTGGATCCTCCCCTCCCCCTTCAAAGCCAGCAGCCAGCAACCTCTGGTCATTCCTCCATGGTCACATTTCCCTCTGACTCTTCGCTTCTGCCTCCTTCTTTCACTTATATGCATGCTTATTGGAGTCCTGGTGTGGTGCTATAGGATAAGGCTAACCGTAAAGTCAGTGGTTCAAACCCAGCAGCTACTCCTCAGAAATCCTATACAAGGTCACTGTGAGTCAGAGTGGACTCGACAGCACACAACAACAAAATGATTATATTAGACTCACTCAGATAATCCAGGGAAAGCTGAAATTCCTTAATTTAATCATATGTGCTAAGTTCCTATAAGGTAATGTTTTCATGGGTTGCAGGGATTATCAAGTGCACATTTTGGAGTGCCATTATTCTGCTAACCTTATTTCTAATCCATTTTCTCACTTCTATGGTATAGTAGTTAAGAGTATCAACTTTTTAAGAAAATATGTATATTTTAAATGTTGTTATTTAGAATACACAGCAAAACATACATCAATTCAAAAGATTCTGTACGTATAGTTCAGAGACACAGATTACCTTCTGAGTTACGCCACCATTTTATCCTTTTTTGAGGTGTTCCTCCCCTTAGTTTCCTGTCTAATATTTTGAGTTGCTGTTATCAATTTGATCTCCTGTGGCTAGATCTTAAAAGAGCACACTGCTCAATGCAGACATTCTTTGCTAGTTAAGTTAAACTATTGTTTGGTTTTAAGAAGACTACAGGGATATTTTTGAAGATTGCCTCAGGGCAATCATATCAGAGATTCATCCAATCTTCATGGCTTCAGAACTCCTGGAGTCCATGAAAATTTGAAATGAGCATCACATTTAATCCTAGTTTACCCGGATTCTCCTTGACTGATGTTCTGTAAGTGCTGCACTTCTCTGAGTTTTAGGTTTCTCATCTGTTAAGTGAGTTGCTCTCTTGCTCAACATTGTGCTGAAAATATAGTAAGCACTAATTAAGTATGTGGTTTCTAAAATGTCTTCATTATAATGATATTTGTGTTTCACTCTTGTCTCCCAAAATGTTTAATCTTCTGTAGCAGAAGAGCCATAACTCGTTCATATTATTTGTTTTTTTGTACTGCCCAGGATTGGGCAAGCTAAGTACTCAGTTTAGTAAATGTTTTTCTTCAAATACCTATTGAATAAATCAATTAAGAAAAAGGAAAATGTCCACCTATTTCAGACTGTTTGTTTAAGGCATGTCTTTTACAGACTTTAAAGAAATATTCCTTCACAACCCTCTACTTGCCTCCACTTTCATGTTCTGTGTTTAGCTAATGTCACAGAAACTCTACTCCATGTTTCAAATTGGTTTTCTTTTAGAAAAGTGTGTATGTGTACAGCCTCTCAGGTCTGACCTAGGTTTCAGAGCCAATTATGCAAAGAAGTAAGTCGTAGTAAGGAACCTGATGTTGATAAAAATTCTCCAAGACTGCCTGTCTTTGTAAAATGTGTTTAATCAGAATAAATTAGAGAAAATTACTGATAATTGTTTTGTGATTTGTTTTGAAACGATGTCAGTCTTCCTTTAAATTCTCCAGAATTTCAATTACATACATAGTAGAGTATATATGGAGTCCTGGTTTGGCACTGTGGGTTAATAATGCGTCAGACTGCAAAGCCATTTGAACTTCAAGGCCAGAAGTTCAAGCTCACCAGCTGCTCCTCAGAAACCCTATACAGGATCACTATGGGTCGGAACCGACTCAACGGTACTTCATAACAACAACAAGAGTATATATATATAAACATTAAGTTGCCTGGAACTATAAAAAAATAAGATTATTTTGCTAATATGAAGAGGTTTGAGACTTTTCATTACTTCACTTTATCATTTCTATTCCTGTTTAATTTATATGAATAAAATGAAGCTTCTCTCATGCTTTCCTGTTGCCTAGAAAGAAATGGAATTTGTAGATCTCAAGTACAGTATCACAGTGAAATTCATATTCAGGATTTCTTATTGAAATTACTAGATAGATGTTGGTATAAAATTATTACTGTTGTTAAGTGCCATCAAGTCGGTCCTCACTCATAGTGACCCTGTATAAGGTTTCCAGGGCTTTTTAAATCTTTGCAGAAGCAGAAAGCCTCATCTTTCACCAAGAACTGTGGTTTGCAGTCCACTGTTTATCCTAATATTTTCAGTGTTTGTATAATTGTAACCTAAAAATTCTTAAAGTATAAGCAAACAACAACTTGAAAACTGCTTCCTTGAATAATAATCCAGGGTCCTCTGGTGCTGTTGTGTAACTTGTGAGGAGTGGGAGGTAGAGTACCGAATGAGCCCTGGGAGGACCCACCCCCATCACTGGGTGATTTACAGCAATCTCCAGAAAAGTTCATCAGTGTCAGTTTCCCAGTGAGTGTTTGTCTAGTTACCACTGGGTGGGCTCTGACTCATGGCAACACCATTGTAACAGTTACGGTTTTGTGTCAACTTAACTAGGCAAAGACTCCAAGTGGGTTGACAGTTCAGATGTGATTATTTCCATGGTGAACCCTAATATAGGCATAGTTAACTCTGTGATGATTGGCTATGAGCAGCCAACCAACTGAAAGGATATTACCTTATGGGTGTGGTCTGCTCTCAATATAACAGACATGCAGGGAAAGCTTGCTCTCTGGTGAGTTTGAAAATGC
This sequence comes from Chrysochloris asiatica, assembly GCF_000296735.1. Taxonomy (NCBI): domain Eukaryota; kingdom Metazoa; phylum Chordata; class Mammalia; order Afrosoricida; family Chrysochloridae; genus Chrysochloris; species Chrysochloris asiatica. The sequence goes on from NW_006408519.1 coordinate 7,269,537, forward strand.
ACCCACTTAATAACAGAATACAATGTTACTCAATTCTGTCCCATCTTCACAATACTTTGCATGCTCAAATGCACTGTTGTGGCCACTGTGTACTTTGAGTGTATTGCAATCTACAGGCCTCATCATCCAGCACAATATTGGACAACATTCTGTGCTGCATGGGGTCATTGGGTACTTTGAAGAAGTAGATTTTCAGGTCCTTCTACCTAATCTGTCTTATTCTGGAAACTCTGCTGAAATCTGTCCACCATGGAAGACCCTGCTGGTATTTGAAATACCAGTGGCATAGATTCCAGTATTATAGTAGCATAAAAGGCAGCACGTAGGACAAACTGACAGACTGGGGGTAGTTCATGGAGATAGATTTCCTTTAAACACTAAAGGTATGTGTAAATAATTTGCACGTGTTATATTAGTGTATCCGACATAGTATTTTAAATCTTATATGTACTGGAGACACTTAATATTTATTGGTTGATTGGTCTTGACTTTTAAAGACTGGTAATTGATTTGTTGGGAATATTACATAAATTACTGATGGGAAAGAAAACACAAAATATTATTTAGCTTTAATAAGAAAATGATTACATGGTTACAAAGAATAATAATGTCAAAATAGTCTAATTAGTAATGATAAACATGTAATCCAGAAAACTTTCTTCTCTATTATATTTGATTTGATGAAAATTAATTGCCTCCTGTTGAACTTGAAATTTATGTGCTTTGTGATCCAAGTGGTTCTTATTCCTTCTGTGCTCTATGATCACCTATAGTGCAGCTATTCATCTATAACTAAGCTGATCATATAATGTGAGTGACAATGAGGGCATCATTGATATTTATGCTAGGACAACTGACTTCAACCAGCCTGCCCCAGACACATGGGGACTTATGATCACCCAATTAAAACCCATTTTCTTAAATTCAACAAATATTTTTTGAGTACTATCATGTGCAAGACATAATTCTTGAAACAAAACAAAATTTAAAAGGAATACATCTCTTTTTTTTTTTAGTGCCAAACTTTTTCTCCATCACGAGGCAACATTCTGCTCTGTGATGTTTTTACTTGTTTTCCTTGAGCAACACATAACCAATATTTAAAGTATAAGAAAACCTCCAATGGAGCAGAATTATGAGGGAGATTTAAAATTAGTTGCATAGTTTAAATAAAGTGTAGTTTGTTTTGGTTTTGGTTTTTATTTTTTTAAGTTTTTATTGTGAATTGGGTGATATTTTACATGAGAGTACATCAGCTTTACATTCATCCAATCGTATTTCCTTTCATTGCAATGAATACAATCCCCTCCATGCATCATCACATCATCATTCAACAGCATTTGCTTCCATTCCCTCTGTTTTTTTGTTTTGTTTTGTTTTGTTTTTCCTTTTTTTGGATGTACACTGAAGCACTCAGGAATATACAACCATTTAAACAACCAAAAGGTACACCCTGCAAGCCCACTCCCCATCTGTCTCCTTCACTGAGTCCAGGGTTCCCAACTGCTCCATCTCTCCACATCATCATCTCTGCCTCCATTTCTGGTGTCACTGCTTCTCTGGATAGGGTCCCACACTCCACTCACCTCCCTTGATGGTCCCAGGGACCTCCGCTCCAGGACTGCAAAATCAACCACTCCCTTCCTTTTGTTACAAAATGTCTACCTTTACATTTGGAACACTCATAGTCAATCCTGATAGCAGTTATTCACTACTGAACCACAAGAGCCTTATCCCCATCCCCAGCCCTGCCCAGACAGGTTGGAAACCACTCAGTAGAGATTCTACCTTCCCCCTCACCCTTTGAAACTAGGCTCCCTCTTGAAAGCTTGTAAGCCAGTCACTTTGTGCCTTTGTAGCCCACCCCCACCCCCACTCCAACACACACATTTTGGGTAGTCATTGTCTAAGTTTCCCATCCCTGTCAACCTTGTGTACTGAGGGGGTGGGAATGATCCTCGCTGTAAAGCTTCATTCCCTCTTTTGAGCACTACATCCATAAGTATAGGTAAAGTTCATCAAATGGTAATGGATTATTCTTTTATTCCTCTTCTTTCTTCCTCTAGTAGAGTTCTGATCATCCAGCCATTGAAGCCAGGTCAAATGGGTGTTAGCTGCAAGTATGGGTGTTCTTGTACATCTCCCCTCACTTCATATCAGCTGGACACTTCAATCTCTGCTCTAATCCTCTGGGGCCATGTCCCTGTCCCTCAGTCCAGGAGTCCCCAGGTCTTGCCATACTGCTGGTCAACCATGTCTGAATCCAGGTGGACAGGACTCTGTTGAATGTGGTCGGACTTAGCTCACAACTTCATTGCTGTTT
>NW_006408519.1:7278944-7279924 GCF_000296735.1 Chrysochloris asiatica
GTGTTCTTGTGGGTCTCCCTTCACTTCATATCAGCTGGATGTAAAGCATAAGTTTTGAAGGAAGTAAGAAGCAGTATTTTAAAAATGTGAATCTTGTGAGATGATTGAAAGAGTACGTTACTCTGGACAAGAAGGAAGCTTACATTTTCTAACTCCAACTTAAACATGGCATGAGATAAGGATACATCTGATTTGCCATGGTTATCCTGCACACAGGGGAGCCTTAAGAGCTATTGTTATATATGACTGATAGATACTAATCAGTGAAGGCCATTGGATTATATACTTAATGTGCTTTTTTTATTATCAAACAGCAAACCCTTTGTTTGTGTTGCATATCCTCTGTGCATATATGTAAGTGGCTGCCTTTGTCCAGACTGACTCATTTCTCTTCAGACCTGTCAAGAGCCGCTTGTCTGATGCTGTATGTGAACACCTGATTTCTATTTCTACGTGAAATTGCAATAGACTTGCTCTTGGCTAGGTCTCGTCTAACCCAACTTGCTTGATTATCTTGTTTCATAGCTTCTTCTTTTCCTTTTCACTTTCAATTTTTCTTTTCTATGGGGTTAAACATTGGACTGCTTTCAAGTCCAGCAGCTACTCCGCAGAAGAAAGATGAGGCTGTCTATGCCTCGGAAGCAACCCCCTGTCCCCCACCCCCATGTAACAGTCCTACTCTATCCTATAGGGTCACTGAGTCAGAATCGGCTTGATGGCAATTAATTTTGGGATTTGGGTAGATCATCTGTAAGTTTTTTGGGTTTTTTTTCTCATTTGCTAGTTGGCATTTTGTTTCAATTAATACAACTGAAATGTATTTGTTTGTGCATAAGTATGTACATTTGTAAGTACACGTTTACATTTGCATATGTAAATTCATTTACATGTTTGTATGTATATGTACATATGAATACACACATATACCCCCACAAAACTAAATGTATTCTGGCTTTCCTCATGTCGAAGAAAGCATTTTT
>NW_006408519.1:7280620-7293899 GCF_000296735.1 Chrysochloris asiatica
ACAAGTAAACTTTGTGTTTATTCAAGTTTCATTTTCATTATGACTAGCATGGGCTTATTTTGCTCTGTGTCTCCTCATTCCTGCACCCTGGTTGACAGGGCAGGTACCATCTCCAACACTACTAGTACTAATTTATGGAAGAAAGCATACAGAGAGTTATGGTGTTGGAGAAGAATACTAAAAGTACAATGGATGGTCAGAACAAACAAATCCATGTTGCAAGAAGTACAGCCTGAATGTTCCTTAGAAACTAGGACGGCAAGCCTTTGTCTCTCACATTTAGATGTATGGGCAGGGAAGGGACTAGAAATGACAGAAATCACTTCCACTAACAACTAGTTAGCCAGAACTAGTCATATGCCTCTACTAACTGCCACAGGGACAGGAAGTGCCTAGATATCAGGGATCTGATAATGACTAACTATCAAGACAAAGCAAGGTCTCAGAAAGGATGGCCTGCTAGTACCCTCAGGTACACTGCCACAGCCATACCAGTAGTACTTTGTTTGCATAAGGTACAGAAGCAGTAAAACCATAGGCCATAAAGGACTCACACAAGTAGGACAATAGTGGACCAACGTCTGGACCAGTGTGGACCAAAATCTAGAGCGGATCAAGGAAGGAGGCACTTCCCTTTGCTTTGGCAATGCTTAATTAAGGCCCTGAGATTTTTGCACAACTCTAGGAAGGGGGAAAGAATGTACAAAAATGATTGATACTGAATTTCCTTGTTACAAGACAGGGAATTGAAGTTGATTTAAACAAAGGTGGCATGTCTGACATGTCAATTGTTCTGAGCTTGTCAAAGAAACATCATAGACACCAGAGTTGTTCTTTATGTAAACTGCACTGGCCCAGCACTTAATGCAGGACATTTTTGAAGGAAATTTTATAAATGCTTTGATGATGATAAAATCGATTCTTCAGTTACTTTAACATCAACCAAAAGACACTGTCCTGTCTTGTGCCATCCTCACAATTGTTACACTTGAGCCCATTGCTGCTGCCACTGTGCCAATCCATCTTGTTGGGGTCACCCTCTTTTTGGCTGGCCCTCCACTTTACCAAGCAGGATGGCCTTCTCTAAGGACTGATCCCTCCTGAGGCTGTTGTTGTTAAGTGCCATCATGTTGGTTCCAACTCAGCAATCCTGTATAGGGTTTCTGAGGAACATCTGGTGGGTTTGAACTGCCAACTTTGTGACTCAAACTAACCTTGCAGTCCAGTTCATTATCCTGCAGTGTCACACCAGGACTCCTATCCCTGATAGTGTGTCTAAAATATGAGAGACAAAGTCTTGCTGTCCTGGTTTCTAAGGAGTATTCAGGCTGTACTTCTTGCAACACAGATTTGCTTGTTCTGACAGTTCAATGTATTTTTAGTATTCTTCTCCAACACCATAACTCAAATGCATCAGTTCTTCTTTCTATGGTCTCCCTAATTCATTGTCCAACTTTCACATGCATATGAAGCTATTAAAAATGCCATGGCTTGGGTCAGACACACCTTATTCCTCAGACTGATATTTTACCTCTTGAACACTTTAAAGAGGTCTTATGCAGCAGATTTGCCTTGTGCTATACTTCATTTGATTTTTTGACTGCTGCTTCCATGAGTGTTGATGGTAGATCCAAGCAAAATGAAGTCTTGGACAACTTCATACTTTTCGCTGTGTATTATGATATTATTTGTTGGTCCAGTTAAGTGAATAGTTAAGTGAGTTCCTTCAGTGCTGTATTAGTTTGTTGAAAGATTTCAAGTTCTGTTCATTGCAAGACCGCAAGACCCTTGATCTTTGCCAATGTCTTTAGTGCACCCCGGACTACTTCCTTCAGTATCATTTACTCTTGATCATATGTTACCTCTTGAAATGGTTGAATATATACCATTTTGTTTTGGTATCGTGAGTCTATATATTCCTTCCATCGTTTGACGTTTTCTTCATCATTCAATATTTTGTTCACAGAATCCTTCAATATTGTAATTCGAGGCTTAAATTTTTTCCTTCAACTTTTTCAGCCTGAGAAATGCTGAGTGTGTTCTTCCCTTTTGGTATTCTAACTCCCAAGTTTTTGCATATTTTGTTATAATACTTGATTGTGTGTTCTCAAGCTGCCCTTTGCAATTTTCTGATCAGCTCTTTTACCTCCTCATTTCTTCCATTTGCTTTACCATCTGTAAACTATAGAGCACATTTCGGAGTCTCTTTTGACAGCCATTTTGTCTTTTCCTTCTTTCTTATCTTCTTATTGACTTTTTGCTTTCTTCCTGTATGATGCTCTTGATGTCGTCTCACAGCTTCTCTGGTCTTTGGTTAACAGTGTTGTTTTTCAGATGATCTCTAAATTCAAGTGGGATGTGTTCAGAGTTATATTTTGGCTCTTGTGGACTTATTTTAAATCTCTTCAGCATCAGCCTGGACTTGCAGATGAGCAATTAATGGTTTGTTCAACAGTCTGCCTCAAGCCTTGTTTTGCTGGTGATATTGACTTTTTTCCACTGTCTCTTTCACACCGATACAGTCAATTTGATTTCTGTATATTCCATCTGGTGAGGTCAATGTGTATAGTCATCTTTTATGTTGTTTTTAAGACATATTTGCAGTGAATAAGTCATTGGTCTTGCAAAATCCTATCTTGTGATCTCCAGTATCATTTCTATCAACTAGGCCATATTTCCAACTACTGATCCTTCCTCTTTGCTTCCTACTTTGCATTCGAGTCACTAGTATTATCATTACATTTTGATTACATGTTTGATCAATTTCAGACTGAAGAAGTTGGTAGAATTCTTCAATTTCATCATCACTGGCTTTAGTGTTGGTGCCCAACTTTGAATAATAGTGATATTAACTGGGCTTCCTTATAGGTATATAGTTATTATTCAGTCATAAGAAGTGTTGCACATCAAGATTGATCTTGAAGTGTTCTTGATGAATGGCATGCCATTCTTCTTCAATTTGTTGTTCCTGGCATAGTAGACCATATGATCGTCAGAAATGGACAATACTGGTCAATTTAACTTAATAATTCCTAGGATATAGATCTTTATGCATTTCATTTAATTTTTTACAACTTACAGTTTTCCTGTATTTATGCTTCATACATTCCATGTTCTGATAATTAATGGGTATTTATAGCTGTTTCTCCTTATTTTGAGGTTTGCCCCATCAGCACTTGAAGTTCCAGCAAGCTTTACCCTATTCACATTATCATGGACAACTCTGCCTTGGAGAGTTAGCTCTTCCCGAGTCACATATTGAGTATCTTCCAACATGAGGGGCTCATCTTCCAGCACTATGTCTTATAACAGTCTGGTGCTATATGTAATGTTTTCATTTTCAGGTATTATTTCTAAAAATGTTCTGGTGCTATTCATAAGCTTTTCAGTGACTTAATATTCAGAAGTAGTCAGCCTCTTCCTCTTCCTAATCTGTCTGAGTCTGGAAGCTCAGCTGAAGTCTGTCCACCATGGGTGACACAGCTAATATTTAAAATGACAGTGGCATAGCTTCCAGCATCACAGCAACATACAAGTCACCGTAGTAAGAAACTGTAAAGGTTGAACTAATACGGTCTTGTTAAAAAGCCAGTTCATCTGGTGAAGACTGTATTACTTGACACGCTTGGACGTCTAAAACTGGAGTCTCAGGCACTCTGCCACTATAAATGTGTATGTGATGAAGATTGCAATATATCATCAAAATAGTACATTTATACTTCTGGTCTGCTCTGGTTGTATGCTGTGCAGTTGGTTTCTACTCATAGTGACCCTGTAAAGGATTTCCAAGGCTGTAAATATTTACAGGAGCAGAAAGCCTCATCTTTCTCCTGCAGAGTGGCTGGTAGATTATAACTGCTAACCTTTTGGTTAGCAAGTCAGCTCGTAATCAACTATGCTACCAGATCTCCTTACATTTGTAGTTAACAACTCTATTTTTGCTCACTTGCTTTGTAAACCCCAGTAAATTATGACCAGCCCCCTGAAGGGGAAGGGGGGGTCTTGTTGAATATTAGTTTTGGTTTTTATTTCAGTAGAAGTATCTTTCTATTAAATCATCTTCTCTTGATGCTCAAAAGTGAGATCAGATGTATGTTTGTAAAGATTATTTAACCTTCTTATTATGAAATGTGGACATTTTAATTTCTACCTTCTGTTGTCTTATCACCGCACCCCACCCCCATTGTTACTATGTATGTGCATTGCCATGGAAAAGTCATAGAATTAGTAATAAATTGTACTTTTAACTGGGTTCCAATGTCATGGCTCCTGTCTGACTTCCATGCATATTACAGCCTTCCAGTTTCTTGCTGGAAATTTACAAACAAATATCCTTAAACAATAGCCAACAGAAGCTCTTATGTGGACTTCTAGAAATTTAAATATATTGTTTGATATAAATTCTATTTACAATATTGTATCAAAATAAATTTTCAAGAACATGGTGCCATTGTAGAAATATTAGATTTTGTGTTTCTTTAAGAAGATATATTTTTCTCAGATGTGTTTTTCAGGTTACTGACTAGATAAGAAATCCAAACATAGAATATTCCTTTAAAAATATAGCTCAACACACTGTCTTGTAAAACAATCAATCAGTAATTCAGTTATGTTAGACTTTAATTTAAGACCATTGTGCTAAATCATGATTGCATCTCTATTTTCCATTCTGCTCTCATCTTAAGAAAAATTGTATCTAGTGCAATAGCATGATGACAGTGATTTTGCATCTTGGGATGCCTTACATAAGTCACTTAGAAAATTTGAAAAAAGAAAAAAAATTGGAGTTGATTTTTCTCTTCCAAACAATTTTGTTTGCCATTAGCTCACCTCATCCTCTTAAATGCTGAGGAACCAACTGATGCAGATATTATCTGTTTGCCTAAAGAATGTGCATATATTCAAAAGGCATGAAGATCCTGTTTTCTTTAACAACCAGAATTTTAACAAGAAGGTGGCTAATATTTAGTATGTTTTTGTTAAGTGCCATCAAGTCAGTTCCAACCCATAGTGACCCTTATCGGGTTTTCAAGTAGCAGCTGGTGAGCTTGAACAACCACCTCACACATACATCAAACCGCTTTGCAGTCCAACACATTAACCCACAATGCCACACCAGGACTCCAGAACTAAGAATAACTGCCTGTTAATTACTAGGTTTACTTTGAGGTAGTATCCCAATTTGGCTTGGAATTTGTTCTGATAGGAATAATTATTAAAATATCATAACAGAATAAATAGAAATGTATTGTTTCTTCTTGTTTTCATTGAAGACCAGTTTGAATATCATACTAAGTCAAGGGAAAAACCAAATGTTTTAAAGTATAAAATACTCATTTATTTTTTTCACTTTTTGTGGCCCGAACCTTTGTGTAACATGGTTTCTCTTATTCTCTGTTCTCAGCAGCAGAAATAAACAAGTATATTTCTGCTTTGTATGTGTAGAAATTGTTTGGTGTCATTTTTCCAAAACTTATATTATAATTTGCTTCTCCTTGCACAGGAAAAGTGAAAATACACATCAAACTACCAGGGTCTCTGAAATCACTACTGCCCTTAATCAAGAGAGTACATGACAAGCCTTATAAATAACTTTCACAATTTGGCTTCTTCTTCTTTGATTATGAATAACTAGTGGAATATTATTCCACATCACATGTTAGGAGACTCAGTTATATACCATTGTGAGCTGTGTGGTGAGACAAAGGAGAATTTGGGAACTGACTCCAGCAATACCCTTGGGAGTTAAATAGGAGAATATGCTATAGACAGAGAATTGTTCTTCCCCTAAAACTCTGAGCTGCTTACCCCTGCCTTGGCAGGAACTTGCAATTTTAAATCATTGCCTGTATAAGAAAGTGATATTTTATTCCTGTGACTTTGAAGAGTCAATGCTAAACATGTAGTCACTGAGCAGTCATATGCTTACTGTGACAAAAGACAATAACCCAAGAATCACAAGTGACCACTAATGTTGAACTGCTGACTCTTGTGTTCCATGGATTTTTGTAGTGTAAGTTGTCATTGTGACTAGACTGCTTAAATAGGTTCCTGAGGAATCACCAAAGAGATAAGTAAATACAGTCCTTAAATTCTGTAGGTAAATTGTCGTTTTTAAAATGATTGTTGTTGTTAGGTACCATCGAGTCGGTACCGACTCATAGAGACCTCATGCACAGCAGAAAGATAGGGAGTAAATAAAATCAAAACACTGAATTAGTAAAAAAAAAAAAATGACCACATCATCCAAAACCCTGTTGTAAGCAGGGTGAAGAAGTAATAATGGGCAAGTCCCGCAAACTTCCTGGGCTCACATCACTAATACAGGGAACAGGGGTCACAGATATTTCACAAGAAACTATATCAGTGATAAACAGTTTGAAGAAAATAAAATGAGGGGAGAAATAGATAGGGAATCACTTTGGAATTGTTGATTCTTCAGGCTGGGAGATCAAATAAGGTCTTTCTGAAAAGGAACTTTTGTGTTGAGAAGTGCATGACAGGGAGCCAGATGTATTATAGGGAAGATGCATTTCAAGCTGAGGGAACTTTCAGTACAAAGGCTTTGAGTCGAGTACAGTTTCCAAGAACTGACAGGCCAGTGTGAGCCGCACATCAAGAGCAGCAGGGAGCACAGAGATGAAACCCAAGGAGGAGGCAGAGGCCTGATCACATGGCAGCATGCAGGTACTCAGTTTGGAGTCTGTTCTCAGTGAGATGGAAAGTCACCGGAGTGGCAATCCGCTTAATTTGAGCTGCGCTTTTTAAAGACAGATTGGATTGAATGGATTGAATAAGGGGGAAATGTGGAAGCAATAGGAAGCCACAGTGGCATCCAAAGAAGGAAAAAGTGGATTCACCTAGTGTGATAGTCCAGTTTGTGCAAATTACTGCTGCTCAGAAATGCCTCCTTAACTCTGCAAAGCAGAAAGCTCTTCCATTTAGTACTTTCCCGCTTTATGCAAAAAGGAAACCAAAACAGACTTATTTTCACAGTCTCAGAGCCTGGGACTCCCAATTTCCCTTTCTTCAAATACAATTTATTTTGAATCTTCTCTGTGGTTTTGATCAAATTGTATAAACTCAGAGTATGTTTTTCTTATGCTTTAATAATAACCCTACCCACACAAAGATTGACTCACACCGACCATGGACATTTTCACTGCCAGGAGGTTAAAACAATATTTAAAATCATAATCTACGGTACTTTGGAGTTGAGCCATGGCTTGTAAAACAGAATGTGCTTACCAATCACAAGGGATCAATCAAGCTGGAATATCATTCTCAGATGTTTCCTTATACAGTGTTCCATGCGCAGAAGCATCATTTTTAAAAAGTGCTTTGGAACATCAATTTGGGGGATGGTATCAGTCAGTACAAACGGGACCAGGTTCACGGAGGTGCAACCGATGCAGCTGCCTGGGCCCAGACTTGATGTTTTGCTCTCTCGGTCATGAAATCCTGGATCATGTGTATTGTTGTTTCCTAATAAGGGGCCTTACTTTTTCATTTTACCCTGAGAACCAAAACTTATGTAACCTTTCCCAAATACTTTCCCTCTGCTATCAGCTATAGGTATGTAGAGGCAGGAGAGGAACAGGTTTGAATACACGGATGCTTGGCAAAGCAAATTTATTTTCTTTAGAATATGAGATTGACTTGGCCAGTGGTTCCTAAGTACCTGGGTACAGTTCTTGACCACCTGATTTTCATAGTGGTTATGAGTTGGGCTGTTAACCTCACAGTTAACAGTTCAAAACAACCAGCGGTTCCGCAGGAGAAAGATGAGGCTTTCTACTGCCGTAAAGATTTACAGCCTCAGAAACCCTGTACAGGGTCGCTATGAGTCGGAACTGACTTCACCATGGCACATAGCCACCACCACCACCACCACCACCACCACCACTGCAAAATAAATATGAATGACATTGTCCTCAGGTTTTTATGAAGTTAAATTTATTCAAATTTGCAACTCCAGAGAATGTTTGGTCTAGAGGTATAAACATGGAAATTGTCAGCAAGTAGCTATTTAAACCTGAGGGAAATGAATTAAATCATTGAGGAAGACAGTGAAAACACGTGAGAGAGGTCCATTTCTTTAGACCCCAGTTCCAAATGCCAAAATCTAGAGGTTGAATAGCAAAAGGAGGGCAAGTAAGGAAAAGTGGTAGGAAATAGGGAAAATGTTGTACCTCAGGAAACCTAATAAAGTAGACTATTTTGAGATAAAGGGGGCAGTTAAAAAAAAAATTAAATATTTGTATATATTGGCATATCTTGCTGGATGCTTTATATGGAAGATGTTATATAGTCCTTTTAATAACACTTTTTGACAAGTATTGTTATTAAACCCATTTAACAAATGAGGAAACTGTAGAGATTGAGTAATTTGCCAAAGATCACTTAATAAGAAGCCAATTTTTGGACCTAGGAATTCAAACTCCCCAATCCATGCTCCCCACTGCTGTGTTATCCTCTCCCCAAAAATATCTGCAGCTGAAAGGATGATAAAAATGAAAATCAAAAGATAACCTTTGCATTTAACCACCTCCATGCCATTGTGTGGCACTGTGCGTTAATGCGCCAGACTGCAAAGCTGTTTGAACTGCAAGGTTGGCAGTTCAAGTTCATCAGCTGCTCCTTGGAAACCCTATGCAGCGTTGCTAAGGGTCGGAATTAACTCAACAGCACTTAATGATGACAACGATGCCATTGTTGAAAACCTGAATGAGTTGTTTAGAGAAATTGGTGAATACAAAGCAGCATTAGAGTGGGTTTAGCAGTGAATGGGAGATGAAATAGTGTATTGTGAAGGAGGGAAGAGAAATGGAACAGTGACCTAAGAGAGAAATTGACTTGAAGGTGTGGAAGGTATTAGTTGTTAGGTCCTATCTAGTTGGCTTCAACTCATAGCAACCCTAAGAACAACAAAACAAAACACGGCCAGACTTTGTGCTGCCTTACAGTCCTTGCTGTGATAAAACCACTGCGTCAACCCAGGAGATGCTAGAACCTAGTTGAATGTTGGTGGGATTGGCTTAGCAGAGAGAGAAAGATTCATAACCAGGTTGGAGAGCAAGTAACCTGAAAGTCCTGAGCAGGTCATATAGGAGGAAACATCTCTTCCTTTCATACGTTTTTTTCCTTTATGTATAAAATTTTAAAACAAGAACCAAAAACCTTCCCTCCTTTCTAAAGATAGAAGAGTGCTTTGGTTCTCCCCACCTGAAGGAAGAAGAGTGATTTCTCCTCTTGTAAGGACTGTGATGAATGGCCCAGGCTCCTCAGTGTCTTTCTTTGGGACCTGACTGGCCATTACATTCCCATGTTCTTCTCTGGATTCCTGTGCTGTGCCGTGGGGACATCTCAGCAGAACACACTATCAGTCTGCAATGGGATCCCTGATGCCTGAATCTGTTTCACAATTAGTTCCTTAAAACCCCAAGTACAGGTTATATAGAATTTAACAAGGCTTTACTTGCTATGTACACAAACCAGGCAGAACAATGCTGCAAAATATCTCTAGTTTACAGCCCCAAAGTCTAGAGTTTCTCCTGCCTGTGTTAATCCAAGCTGCTCAGCTCTGCCATGAAAAGCAACACATTAAAGCAATAGAGCTGCTTCAGGAATTGTCAGATCAGCATCCAGAAAATGCAGCTAAATTTAAGCTGACCATGGCACAAATGAAAAATTCTAGGTGCTATTTCCAAATCATGTCTAATATTGAGAAGTGTTGATGTTTTTAAGTGTCATCAAGTTAGTTCTGACCCATAGTGACCCTGTATAGCGTTTCCAAGGAGCAGCTGGTGAGCTTGAACTGCCAACCTTGCGGTTCAAACCAACTTTAAAGTCCAGCACCTTAACCCACAGTGCCATGCCAGGACTCCATTGAGAAGCATAGAGGAGTTAAAACATAAACCAGGCATGGTGTTTGTATTAATGACCATGTACAACCATGAGGAAGATACTGATAGTGCCATTGAGGTCTTCCTACAAGCTATCCAATGGTATCCAAACCATCAGCCAAAATCTTCTGCTCGTTTGTCATTGATAAGAGAAGCTACAAACTTCAAACTCAAGTACAGGTGGAAGAAAGAGGTCCTTAGTGACCTAAAACAGGTATGGAAACAAAATCCAAAGGCTAGTCATAGCCTCTGTGAATTCACTTGTAGATCCTGAGAAAGCAAAAGAATATTCTTTTGGATGTTCCAGACAGCTCCCAAATAGCATACTAGATCTCTTCCATAAGCTTTGTTTTGACCAGGACTGTTTCTGCTAGGAAGTCAAAACAAAACAATAAACTACTTTGGCGGCTAACCTCAGGTTAGCAGTTTGAAACTACCAGCAGTTCTGAGGGAGAAAGATGAAGCTTTCTGTTCCCGTAAAGATGTACAGCCTTGGAAACCCTGTGCAGGGTCGCTATGGGTCAGAACCGACTTGACAGAACTTAACAAAAACAACAGCTAGTAAAAGGAGTCCTGGTGTGGCACCAAAGAACAAGCAGTCAACCTCAAGGTCAGTTTGAATTGCAAAGTCAGCAGTTCCAACTCATCAGCTACTCCTTGGGAAAACCTGTGCAGGCTGCTATGAGTCAGAACCAATTCAATGGCTCTTAACAATAACAACAACAACATACAGAGAGTATACAATTAGATTCTGAGAAAATATGGAGAAACCAACTTCAACAAAGGAACGATCATTTCCTCCTCAAGAATAAGAAAAGGCATGAACATATGGGGTAAAGTGTAAGTTTTATAGAGTTCTTTTGGGGAAGAAGCAGAATGATTTTTTTAATGCATTTTTAAAAGATTGTATAATGTTTATCTTGGAAAGAAGTCTAAAATCCAGCTTTGTTCTAATGGAAACCTATGTAACCTTCATGGTAAGCAACTGTCATCTGAAAGCAAGAAAACTATAGCACACTTGCAGGAGAAGGTAGGTATGCCCTGTCTGTTGTTGTTGTTGTCAGGTGCCATCGGGTTGGAACCAACTCATAGCGACCCCATGCACAGCAGAACAAAACAATGTCCGATCCTGGGCCAACCTCATTACCGCTGCCACACTTGATGCCACCTGGCCAATCCATCTCGTTGGGCGTCTTCATCTTTTTCTCTGACCCTCCATCTTACCCAGCATGACATCCTTTTCCAGTGACTGTACCCTCTGGACAATATGTCCAAAGTATGAGAGATGAAGCTTAGCCATCCTGGCCTCCAAGGAGCACTCTGGCTGCACTTCTTCCAAAACAGATCTATTGGTTCTTTTAGTATTCTCCTCCAATACCACAATTCAAAGGCATCAATTCTTCTATGATCTTCCTTATTCACTGTCCAGCTTCGCATCCATATGAGGCTATTGAAAATACCATGGCTTGGGTCAGGCTCACCTTAGTCCTCAAGCTGACATCTTTGCCCTGTCTAGGGGAGCTAATTAGAATCTAATGGGGCAGTTTCCAAAAGAAATTTTTTCACTCAACAAAATAATCAATAATGTAACCTTGCATTTGAAACACCACACAATTCCATCTTCATTCGAAATATTTAGGATGACCTGAGGATTTTAAAAATATTTATCAATGTTGTAAGTACCCTTTAGTTGGTTCCAACTAATAGTGACCCTGTATAGTGACCCTGAGGAGCAGCTGGTGGGTTTGAACTGACGACCTTGTGGTTTGCAGTCCAGTGGTGACCCTACAGTGCCACACTAGGGATGAGTTAATTTAAAGAGATTTAAAAATAATGGATTAACTAGAGTTATGTTTTCCATCAGGGTTCTAAATTAATATGTAAATGAGTAATTTTCTGTAGCTTCTTTCCTCATCCTCATTTGGGGAGATTAAAATGGGGGATTGTTGTGCTACCCTGGCATTTTAACTATGAACCATGGGGTTTGGGCCAGATTTTCATTATCTGCAATAGGTATCTTGATTAAACTTAGAGTTGCCTTATGTCATGCATAAGTAAAACTAAATTTTAATCAGTTAGAACATATGCTTTATACGGAAACTGTATAATAGGGCCTCTTAAAAATAGATATCTTTTTAATCAGCAATATTGGATAGAAGCCTAAAGTCTTAAAATAGTCTTCTTTATTCTGATTCCTTCTTCCTAAAACGAATAAACAGAATGCAATCGATGTGGCAACTGCATGGTACAGATCACTTCATCAAAGGCAATGAAATTAAATTTCAGCTCTGTGAGTTACTACAGAAAGCTGTGGAACATTTACAAGAATTTCACTTCCAAATCCTTGAAGCTCTAATCTTTGGATTTACATAATGTGTTTCCACTCTTAGGATTTTCCAGTTGAAAGGCTTTGAAGGTCCAAGGCAAAACTGAAATAAATTGGAAATTTGTGTAGTTTCAAAGTGAGTGCATACAATAATTCAAAAGTACATGGAAGGGAAACAAAACATTTCACCACTATTACTTTAGGGCATTGAAACTTTATAGTAGGAAGCTGTTGTGCAAAAATTTTAACCATTGCTCTGTAAACATGTTGTTGTTAAGTGCCATTGAGTTGGTTCCAACTCATAGCGACTCAAGCAGCTGGTGAGTTTGAACCACCAACCTTGTGGTTCAAACTGACCTTGCAATTCAGTGCTTATCCTACAGTGCCACACTAATCAGTAAAATTAAACTGTTTTTTATCATTACTTTGCTTAAAGACAGAAGAACCTGAAGTTGAGTCCAGATCTTTGATTACAGATCCTGTTTTCTTTCCATTCTACCATATTGCTTTTGGAATTTGCTCTTTTCACTTCACCATACCACCACCAAAAATTTTTGTGTATTGATGTCAGCTTATCACAGCTCCAATTTGTCTTTAGAAAATACAAAACTGAACTTTATGAATAATGTATAGCTTTATTGATGATTGAGATAAAACTTGTTTCCATTTTCAACCCAACTTCTAATATACATTTCCATGATGGGGTTGGAGGAAGACTGCAGTCTATGGAAGTGTTAATTAATCATTATAATGGCTATGCAGCTATCTAAAGTCTTAATCTTTTAATTTATTATCATGGTTTTTTAAATGTGGATTTGCCTGAACAAATCCTGTTTTGTTTTTGTTTTTTCCCCCACAAAGAAACCATTCATAGACCAATTTATATTCCCAGTGCCAACTCTATGCCAATCACTGTGCTAAATCTTGGATCACATGCAAATCACAAGGCCAGCAGTTTGAGCCCACCAGCTGCTCTGAGGGAGAAAGATGAAGCTCTCTTCTCCTAAAAAGATGTGCAACCTCAGAAACCCTACACAGGGTAACTGTG
>NW_006408519.1:7294544-7295673 GCF_000296735.1 Chrysochloris asiatica
TAGGACTCACTATTTTATGATAAAGGTCTATTAAAATCTAAAGAAGCAGTTTGGACTTTAATTTCTGGTATTTATAGCATGCAATTAGGGACAATAGCAGTAAATCTATATATGCTTCTATAGGGTTCATATTATATCTCAGAGTTGAATTTAATTGCATTTATCAAGAGATTTTCCCACAAGGTATTCCTATACACCATTAAACCTATGGTTTAATACTTGAATCTCTATTCTTTGGATTTCCAAAATAGGAAAGCATATATTTCTCAGAACGAAGACAGGGTTAGAAACGTGTGATTATACCAAGGTAGCTCGTTTTGGTGACTCATCAACTGTTCCAACACCAGTTTCCTTTCCCAAAGGATACTTGTGTTGAATCCTTTTGCTTTGGTTTGAAACCATAAAAGAAAATTGTGCAACTCCCAAGTCCATATTTAATGAGACTTCCGGGTTTTTTCTCCCTGTTTGAGAGCATGCAGAAGAATGTGGCCTCTGCAGTGATAGAGGAAGTTATAATTGACTGGCATGTCCTGTATCTCCAGGGGGTGTTTTAATGTGCACACATTTCCAATCTGTCATTTCTTCTGTAGATGAACTTCTGAATTTGCTTGTTTTTTGCTGATTTCAGGGCTTTCTTTTAGCTGCTGATTTTGAGTCAGACTGTACAGGAGGGGTAACAAAAGTCCTTAATTTTGCAATGTAAAATTTTTTAGGCATTTGCTCTGCAAAGCTCTTTTTGAGTGATTTGAGATGTTTTTCAACAGCCACAGTATTCAACTTGGAAAACCTGCATCCTCAGCAGCTTTACAACTTGTAGTAACATCTCTGCATTGGCTCTTTTAGGAAGTCAGTAGACACGTTCTCTAGCAGCAATGAGATGTGCAACCCACAGATGGTCTTCTCGCTGGAAGTTATAGGAACAGATTACAGGCTTTTTAGGTACAACCACTAGCTCACATTGTGCACACATGGACACTTGTGTAAGTTTACAAATTATGAATGGGGCAAAGGGTGAATTTTTAGAGCTACTACTGGTAAGGAGCTCTGGTAGCGTAGTGGTTATGAATCAGGCTGTGAACCTTAAGGTCAGCAGTTCGAAACTACCAGCTGCTCTGCGAGTGAAAGATGA
>NW_006408519.1:7296953-7299351 GCF_000296735.1 Chrysochloris asiatica
CACTTTAAAAAGGTCTTGTGCAGCAGATTTGCCTAATGCAATACGTTGTTTGATTTCTTGACTGCTGCTTCCATGAGTGTTGATAGTTGATACAAGAAGAATAAAGTCCTTGATAACTTCTATCTTTCTCCATTGATAAGAATAGGTATTATTAACACATCCATTTTACAGATGAAAAACTCCTACGTGGTATAAACTGTGCTGGACTGTGAGCATGAAAGTTGGTGGTTTCAACCCACCCATCAGTGCTGTGTAAGAAAAGGCCCAGAATCTTCTTCCTTTAAGATTAAAAAGAAAGAAAGAAACATCAACCTGTTTGTCTCAAGTTTAATCTGACTCATGGTGACCCCAAATGTTACAGAGTAGAATTGTACTGCTCTATAGGGTTTCCTATAAACAGCATCCATATAAATGGAGAATAAATGTTTGGTAAAGTGGAGAGTCGGAGAAAAAAAAGAAGACCCCCAGCAAGATGGATTGGCAAAGTGGCAGCTTCAGTAAGCTCTCAAGTGTAGCAACGATTGTGAGGTTGGTGCCTGACTGAGTGATGTTGCATTCTGTTATGCACAGGGTTGCGATGAGCCGGATGGTACCTAACAACAACAACAACAACATAGGATTTTCTTGGCTGTAATCTTTTTTCAGACACAGATTGCCACCAGGCCTTTCTGATGTGGTACTGCAGGGTGGATTTGAACTGTCAATCTTTTTGTTAATATTTGAACACAAGCCATTTGCTCCACCCAAGAACCTCTCTGCTAAGATTACAGCCAAGAAAACGGAGCAATTCCATTTTATAATACCTGAAGTTGCCAGAGTCAGAATCAACTAACAGTGTCAGGTGACAGTGAGCAGCAGCAGTGATTTTACAGATTAGATAACAGAGGCAAGAGAATATGAAGAAAATTGCCATTGGTCACACATTGTCTTGATCAGTGTGCTGTTATTCTCAGGATTGTTGTTGTTATTGTTTTTAAGTGTTGTTGAGTTGGCTCTGACTCATAGGGACCCTGTATAAGGTTTCCAAGGAGCGGCTGGTGACCTTGAACCACTGACCTTGCAGTTCAAACCAAACTTGCAACCCAGTGCTTTAACCCACAGTGCCACACCAGGACCTCATTCTCAGGGTACACAGTCCAATATATGGAAATGTGGCTTTTATATACTAAAGCTTATACCCTCTTTCTTAGACTGGGTTTTCTAGAGAAGCACAATCAATGAAGAAAGAGAGAGAGAAAGTTTATTATAAAGGAAATGGTTTACAATTGTAGAGTCCCAGTCCCCCAGTGGAAGAGTGTGCCTTTCATGTATCCATTATACTTGGAGCAGGACACACCCCCAAGAAAATTTTTTCAATTGATTGGCTGCTCACAGCCAATCATCATAGAGTTAATAATACATGAATTAAGTTTCATTACCATGGAAATAACCACATCTCAACTGCTAAACCACAAGAAATTCTGGCCCAGTCAGTTGGCACAGAACCCTGTTGTTATTGTTGTTATGTGCTGTGGAGTCAGTTCTGACTCATAGCAACCCTGTACAGGGTTTCCGAGGCTGTAAACTTTTATGGGAGCAGAAAGCCTCTTCTTTCTCCTGCGGAGCAGCTGGTAGTTTCGAACTGCTGAGCGTGAGATTAGCAGCCCGATTCTAACCACTACGAATCCCTAAAGTCTAGGGGAGATTACCAATATGCTGTAATAGATAGTGTCAAGTGGTCCTACTCTTGCCGCTGGTATCCTAGCACTGTTTTAAGTGGGCAACTGTTGATTCGCTTATTCTAGATAGCTGCAGAACTCAAGACCACATCTCATTAGTTGAAATGCAGGCACAATCTGTATTGTATTGATAAACCCTGAATGGATTCTGAATCATCATGGCCATACAGCATAGAGCAGCACAATGCCACAGTCTTTCTGAAACAGTAAATCTTTACAAGAGCATCATCTTTCACTTGCAGGGTGGCTAGTGGGCTTGTGGTTAGAAGTACACCACCTAACCCACTGTGCCACCAAGAGTCAGAGAAGGTCACACATTCCCTCCACACCATTTGAGCACCCTTATTCCACTTATTCTACCACACGTCTGTCAGTTTTTTATATGTGCTGAATTGTGAGTTGCTGTGATTCTGGAAGCTATGCTATTGGTATTTTAAATACCAGCAAGATCACCCATGGTGGACAGGTTTCAGATGCGCTTCCAGAAGAAGACAGACTAGAAAGGAGTGACAAACTACTTCCAAATATTTAGTCACTGACAACCTTATGAATAGCAGAGAAACACTGTCAGATAGAGTGCTGGAAAAATGAGCCCCTCAGGTTAGAAGGCACTCAAAATGCGACTGGGGAAGAGCCGTCTCCTCAAAGTAGAGTTGACCGTGATGACATGAATGGAGTAA
>NW_006408519.1:7302046-7336265 GCF_000296735.1 Chrysochloris asiatica
AACAACAACAACATTTCACTTATGGGAGAGGTAATTCCAATTATGAACTCAAATAAAGAAAACATTCTATGTATTTAAGCCACCCCTGGCACATCACCACCACCACCATTTATGTATTTAAGCATTTTCTTATCTATTTAAGCCTTGAGTTTAAGTGCATAAAGTTAGGTTTTCGATTTCTAGCTATAGAGTTTCCCAGAATTAGCTGGCAGATTTTAACCACCAGTCTTGTGGTTAGCAGTCCAGTACTTAGTCAAGAGCACCACAGTAGGAAAATCAAATCCCTCCTCAAGCTTCCTTGCTGATTCTTGTCCTTGATTTCTCATGTTTTTGGGTGTTCTCTCCCGATTCTCCATTTACCTAAGTGAAATGCTCCATGCATTTAGTTGTTTTCCTAGAGATTTGGGGGTATCATAGAGGAAATATCACATTGCACACTACACAGGTACTCCCATTTGGCTTATTCGCTTGTTACCTTCCCCAGTTTCTAAATCCCCCTCTAGAATGCATGAAGCACCCTACAAAATATAGTCCACTTCCTCTTGGTTCAATGCTATTCAAAATGGAATACTTCCTGAGCAGCTGGTATAATTTCCTCAGTTCCCTGGGAATTCTGAAGACCAAAATGTTATCAGCCCACTAAATATCTTATAAAACACTGGGACTTGCATGTATTGAGAGCTATGTGTAGATGTTCTGCTAAGTGGTTTCATATAGGGTATTTATGTAATCTTGAAACCTTTGCAAACAATGTATTTTTCCTGTTTTATAAATGAGGAAACTGAGTCTCAGAGAAGTATCCAACATTATTATCATGCTGAAAGAAGATACGGAATTGTGTGCAGAGGAATAGGAGTTAAACAAGAAAAGGCAAGGCTTATGAAACACCAGTCTGCTTATTGGAACCATGCCAAGAGGAATGGCTGCTTTTGCTCCTTTCCTAGTCTCCATTCGTGGATGCAGTGCTCATTTCCTTTGGAACTGCAAAGCACATTAACCAAAACTCATTTCAGTGCCTATTAAGAGATGATTTTGTCTCTTATTTGTAATGTTTCATTTATTATCAATGGGTATTTTATCTCATGCCCACCTACATACTCCATTATGCTATATTTACATTTGTTTAGCACATTTAATTAAGAACATTGTTAAAAAATGTTGAAAGACTTCCCCTTTCATGAAATTTGGAAATTGGAGGTAGCATTTAGCAGGTTTCCTTGTCAACCACAATAGTCCTTTTTAGACTTTTTAGGAGTAATTCAATTACCCACACAGTTCTTCTTTCTAAAAATGTACACATGGAACTCTTTCTTAAGCAAATTAGCTAACTTACCAGCAGTGTTCCAGATTTCTTCAACAAATTGAGAAGAATGTTTAGAGAAAGACACATGGGGAAAGAAGGAAGATATCAACATGTTCGTGTCTGCTTGCCTTTAACATTTTGGAGCCCAGAACTGTGTCCTCTGCTCATTCCAAAGAGGCCTATGGAATACTTGGAAAATTTTAAATGATGTAGTACTCCATCAATTATGGTATTTAGCGCTTGATCAAATATTAAGCCATTATTGCCAATAAGCTACAATATGACGTTAGTAAGCTAGATCTGTTCTCAGAAAGGCCGACATAGCATGTGAATCGTTTCTGGTGATAAAATCATCTGCTGTATGAATTTTAGATAAAATTTGTCATATTTCCATTTTAATAATAACAGTTGCTAAGAAGTAGAAAGAAGTCGGCTTTCGTTCTACACAATCTAACACCTTGCCTTTAAATCTTTTCTCCCCCAACTTAGCCTCCAGCCTGCCTCCAAAATGTGTTGTTTTAAATTAAAATTAAAATTTAATTTTGAAATAAGGTTTACAGGATAAATGATAGAAAACTGACAATTTTGTAGGTCCAAAATAATCAAATATTCATTGAGTTCCTAGGGTTTAATGTTGTATATTTTAAATGATTATGTGTTTTAAGTTTCCTTTTCTGCAAAGCTATGTTTGGGGCAAATTAACTTTTGTTGCCTTGCCTAGGTGAACCACAATTTATTTACTAAGCTGTCCTTGTTATTAATCTTAATGCCTTCTTTGGATGCATATTGTACTTCTGTAATTGTAATGTTTACCTCCAGAAACCCTGGTAGGTAAGTTAAGCATTAGGCTGCTACCTAACAGGTCAGTGGTTCAAACCAGCAGCCACTCCACAGGAGAAAGATGAGACAGTCGGCTTCCTCAACATTTGTAACCTTGGAAACCCTCTGAAGCAGTTCTACTTTATTTTAACCACAGCACTTGCTCACCATGTGATTTGTTATGTACTGATGTGGTCACTTACTTCTCTGCCTCCCTCCCCAAGAATGAAAGCTTCAGGGGGATGGGTGTTTTACTCGTGTAATCCACTTTGTATCCCTGGTGCCTAGAACAACACCTGGTACAGAGTGGCCGTTCAAAAAATTAATGGAAAGCAAAGGAATGGGGATAGATATCCTCAGGAAGAAAAGCTTCCTTTTTTTTTTTTTTTTTTAAGCAACTGTCTCTCTCATCTTTGGGAGAGTTGAGTCCACAATTTTCCTTCTATTTATTTTGTAGCAAATAACCATTCAATATCTATCTATTATCTCCATTGTGAGTGAATATATTTAACTAAAAAAGTGAGCCTGTTTCTCATGGAAACTTTATTGAAGTATAATCTATACAACAGAAAATGTGCAAATCATTAAGTGCTGTTGAGTTGGTTCTAACTCATAATGATCCTGGTTAGGGTTTCTGAGGACTGGTTGGTGGATTTGAACCACCGGCCTTGTGATTACTAGTCCAGTGCTTATCCTACAGCACCACACTAGGGCTCGAAGTCATAGGTTAATAAATTTTCACAAAGTAGATATATCATTGCATCTAGCATCCTAATCTTTGCATAAGTGGAGTCATACAATATGTGCAGTGTTGTGCCTGGCTTCTTTTCCTTGAGTAAACTACAACAGCATGGATGAAAGAGTCCTGGTGTGGCACTGTAGGATAAGCACTGGACTGCAAGGTGAGCATGAGACGCAGATATAGCACTTACCAATAACAACACGTGGAAGAAATACCTCCAGGTAGCTGTGGTTTGGGCTCCTGGCATTGTAGAATTAGCACTGGCCTGCCAACCATAAGGTCAGCAGTTCAAACCCACCAGCTGCTAATTAGGAACCCTATATAGGGTTGCTATGAGTCAGAATTGACTTGATAGAACTTAACAACATCAGCAGTTGTAGTTTATTCATTTTCCTTGCTGTGTTGAATTCCATTTTATGCTTTTTACCCATTATATTTTATTTACCCATTCTACTGTTGGTGAACATCTGGGTTGTTTTCAGTTTTTGAGTATTACGTCCAGTGCTGCTAGGGTGAACATATCAGCATCTACGTATGGACTGTTCTGAGAATCGATTTGCTGGGTCAAAAGATATTGCCAGATGAGACCTGGGGACATGGGGGGACAGAGGATTAGAGTGGAGAGTGAAGCCTCCAGCTGACATGAAGTGAGGGGAGATATACAAGAATACCCATACTTGCAGATAGTACCCACTTGACCTGGCTGCAATGGCTGGATGGTCAGAACTCAACTAGAGGAAGAAAGAAGAGGAAAAAAAGAGTAAGCCTCTATAATTTCATGAACTTGACTTATACTTATGGATGTAGTGGCTCAAAAGAGGAAATGAATCTTTACAGCAAGGATCATTCCCACCCCCTCGGTACATAGGTTTGACAGGGATGGGCAACTTTGACATTGGCTACCCAAAATGGAGGCATGGAGTGACTGGCCTAAATGCTTTAGAGTGGGAGCCTAGTTCCAGAGGGTACTAGGGGGAAGGTAGAATCTCCACTGAGTTTCCAACCTGTCTGGATGGGGCTGTTGAAAGGAGACAGGGATAAGACTCTTGTGGTACAATGGTGAATAATCGCTATCAGGACTGACTGTGAGAGTTGCAAATGTAAAGGTAGACATTTGTAACAGAAGGAGGGGAGTGGTTGATTTTGCAGTCCAGGAGAGGAGGTCCCTGATACCATCCAGAAAGAAGAGCGAGTGTGGGACCCTATCCAAAGAAGTGTCATGCCAGAGATGGAAGCAGACATAATGATGTGGAGAGCAGCTAGGGACTCTAGACTCAGGGACAGAGAGGGGCTGTGTGCTGATGGCTGGGGAGCAGGCTTGTGGGGTTGTTTGATGATTCATGGAGGAGATTGTAATCATTGTTATGAAATGATATTTGACAGGATGAATGTAAAACTAATGTTCTCCCATGTAAACTATCACTCAATAAAAACTTAAAAAAAAAATATATATATATATATATCCAGATATTATTCAAAATGATTGTAGCAATTTACATGGCCAGCAGCAGTACAGGAGAATTCTCATTACTGCTCATCAGCACATTGAGAATTAATATGCTTTTTTCACTTCAGTCATTATAGTGGGTGTGACTTTCATTTGCAATTTTCATTACTAACACTGGCAATTTGGATAAAGTGATTCCGTTGTAATGAATATTAAGTAGACAATTTAGGTTGCAGAAGTTCCTGAGGTGGTATAAATCGTTCAGTGCCCCCCCTACTAACCCAGATGTTGGGAGTTTAAATCCACTCAGAGGTGCCTAGAACAAGAGCCCTGGTAACCTAGTCCCAGAAGATCACAGCTATTAAAAGTCCTACCCTATGAAGCACAGTTCTATGATCAGGTGTTGAGGAAAAAATACAATGGAGATGTAAGTAGTGTATTTGTCTCTTGGACTTGGTCCAAGTGTATCTCTTGAGTCAGTCATCACAGCATGTGTAATTCTTTACCTGTAGGTTGAAGAAGAAATCCCAGTCAGTGGATATTACTGCTCCGGGATTCAACCCTCCATCTGTGGCAGGAAAACAAGTCCCACAAGCCAGTAAGCCACCTGCACCCAAGGTCCCCATTATTGAAGAAGAGCAGAACAATGCAGCAAATACACAGAAGCATCCTTCCCGGAGGAGTGAACTAAAGAGGTACTACACCATTGGTGAGTACCAGAGAGTTTATGCAAATCAATAGATGAAGCTGGTCTAGATGGCACGGTCAATGAGTGGGTCTGCTGTGGGCAAAAAGGCCCTTGTTTAAATAACGTGTATACATTTCTGATGGTTTCTTTGGACATTTTCTTTCATGTTTTGGAATCTAGCCTAACAAGTGTAAATTGCTATTTATATGAAGGGCATTAAAAAATTTCATGGAAAAAATGGAATTAAAATATAATAAAATGTTTCCATGAACTTTTTGAAGACTATATATATGTACTTGATGGTACTCGATGGCACTTAACAACATATATATATATAGTTGATATTGTTAGGTGCCATCAAGTCAGTGCCTTCTAGTTTATGTCCTCTTCTGTGTCCACTCTGACGCTGCCTCTTTCCAGATTAAAAAGTTTATGTTTTACTGTTCAATAGGCAAAAGTATGGAGTGTTAAAGTTTGTCAAAATTGAGGTCATGAAACTCGATGTAAGGGTGTGTGTACACTGGTTCATATTTCCACTTTTTAAACTCTGAATAGCCTAGTTTTAACTAATCAATCATAACTGTCCCTCTATTGACCAATGCTTTTCCCTCCTGCTCCTCTATATGGCCACATCCTGTTTTGCTTTTCTGCTTCATTAAATGACTAAGAAGACAAATATTTTCTTTCAGAAAATGAAGTTCACCTGCTGCAAACATAACATTCATTAAAAATGAGAAAGTTAGGGAGAATCACTAGCCAGCATGGCACCATAGCATTGTTGTTGTTGTTGTTAAGTGCCTTCGAGTCGCTTCCGACCCATAGCGACCCTGTACAGGGTTTCCGAGGGTGTAAATCCTTACGGGAGTAGAAAGCCTCATCTTTCTCCCGCGGAGTGGCTGGTAGTTTCGAACTGCTGACCTTAAGGTTCGCAGCCCGATTCGTAACCACTACGCTACCAGAGCGTTACAAATCAGGCTGCTAACCTCAAGGTTAGCAGTTCAAAACTGCCAGCTGTTCCATGGCAGATAGATGAGGCTTTCTGTTTCCTTAAAGCAGATTTACAGCCTTGGAAACCCTGTACAGGGTCACCATGAGTCAGTACCAACTCTACAGCACATAACCAACTAAGCCACCAACCAAATCTAGAAAATACAGGTTTGAAGATTGAACTTGAACAGAAAAATAAACTGTGAGTTTCTTTAAATAGCATGACCGCCACTGAAATTTCAATTTTTGAATTTAAAACAATTTAATGAAAAATTCATGGCAATGGCATCTCGGTTATGCTACAAGAAACGTCCGAGTTGTCAAATGTCCTGGATTTATGTAACCCAGATTGGAACAGTTCTAGTCTGACCTATCATATTGCTGTGAGTCAGAATCAACTTGATGGCAGTATTTGTTTGTTACTAAATGGACCTGGAAACATTATTTTCAAGGCTGATGTATTGCCAACTGTGTACTTATCTGTACTGAAAAATCATTTCACAAAACAGATCAACGTTAGTGTCTTTACATATATGTGCTAGTCTTAGACATTAACAGTAATAATTGCATTTACTGGCAATTTCATATGCAAGGCACATGTTAAGCTTCTGTTTTCTCAGTCCTTCCTCATATTAGCTATGAGAGGTGGTGTTATGCCCTCTTTTTAAAAATAGATTTTGTACCTTTTTATAGTTGAGGAATAGCTACTTAGAGAATGATTCATGAGCAATCGATAGAAGACTGAAACGAAATGAACTTTCTCTTGTGACACTTCAGAATCATGTTTGGGAATCATTCAGAAGGGTGTCATCCCCTTCGCGTGGAGGTAAACTAGAGAAGTTTCTGTATGTAACATAGTAGGGAACCACTTTTCTTTCAATTCCCATAGAATCTCACTGGAAAAAACCATACCAACGAATCTATGCACCAGCCAAGATGACTTTGAAAACGTCTTTCAATGTCTCAATTTGTGGTTCACACGATGGGGAAAACCTAGGCTCCCTCTTGTGGCGTACTTAAGTACTACAAATAAATTTAGCAATATAGTGCAATATTAAGGGCTATCCAGTCGGTTCTAACTCAGCGACTCTGTACTAGGTTTCCGAGGAGCAATTGGTGGGTATGAACTGACAACTTTCAGGTTGGCAATCCAGTGCTTATCCTACAGGACCACACCGGGATTCCATGAAATGCAAAGTCGTTGTTAAAATGCCATGGAGCTGGTTCTGATGCATAGGGTTTCCAAAGAGTGGTTGGTGGGTTTGAACCTAATACTTTAAGTCATTACAGTACTATTGCATTATGGAAATCTACTGCAAAAGCCCTCTTTAAAGTGTGAAAGTACAAAGATGTTACTTTGAGGACTAAGATGCTCTTAACCCAAGCCATGGCATTTTCAATGGCTTCATAAGCATGTGAAAGCTGTACAAGGAATAAGGTAGACCAGAGAAGAACCAGTGCATTTGAATTATGATGTTGACAAAGAATACTGAAAGTGCCATGGACCGACAGAAGAACCAATAAATGGTCTTGGAAGAAATACAGTCAGAATTCTCCTTAAATGTCAGGGTGAGCAAAGTTTATCTCATGTATTTTGGACATGTAATAAGAGGGACCAGTCCCTGGAGAAGGACATCATGTTTGGTAAAATGGGAGGTAGTAGAAAACAGAAGACCCTTAACAGGAAGGCTTGACACAGTGGCGGCAACGAGCTCCGGGTTAGAACTATGAGTTAGAACTGACTCAATGGCACCTAACAACAGCAACCACAATTTTAATTCAAGCAATGATTACAGAACTCAAAGAATTTTCAAATAAAAAACAACTAATGAGAAAATAATGGAAGTTTTTTTTTTTTGTTTTTTTTTAATTTTCCTTTCAATAGTTCATGAACGTGACTACCATAGCTGCTCTACGAGTTGATTTTTCATCTCACACCTATTCATCTTTATAAACCTACATATATAGAACCTATGTTCTCATGAGAAAACTCTAGAAAGAGAATTTATAACCTCTTTGTATAGATAATAGACTGTGATCCTTAATTATTCCTGGTAACAGAAACATATTCAATTTACTACAGAAGCAAAACCATCTTTTATTTAAAAAATAGCCAATTTTCTAAGAAGTGTTTTACAAAGTATTGGTTTTCAGTAAGTAGGACAGAAGCAAGCCTGAACTGATGCAAAATATATGCATCTTGAGATAAAGGGAAAGTAATCACTGTATCAGGAGTGGGCTCAGGCTAGGACCCTGTCTGCCCTGGTTTCTGTCACTAGCTGTAATCTCACACAATTCATTTACAACCGCTTGGCCTTCGTTGTCTCATCCATGTAGTGAAATGCTTAGCTCAAATCAATGTCTTTCTAAGTCTTTTTCCTTATTCTTTTTTATATTCTCACAACTGACCAAACTACTATATACTTTTTCTTTGGCTTTACAGTAAATTGCTGTAATTGAAGCCAACTCATCAATAACGACCAACAATGAGTTTAAAACAACACCAGTGTATTATTGCCTTTGTGTAGGTCAGAAGTGTACATGACTCGGCTGGGTTCTCTTGTTCATGACTCCTTCAGGGTGTCTTAATCAGGGCATTTTGACTTGTATCTGGTACATGTCTAAAATACAAGTGACATGGTCTCACCATCCTTGCCTCCAAGGAGCATTCTGGTGGTTCTTCTTCCAAGAAAGATGTATTTGTTCTTCTGGCAGCCCATGGTACTTTTAAGATTCTTCTCCAACACTCTAACTCAAATGCATCAATTTTGGTCCTGTCTTCCTTATTGCTTGTTCAACGTTCACATATGTATAAGGCAATTAAAAATACCATAACTTGGGTCAGGCGCACCTTAGTTCTCAAAACTCTTAAATACTTTAAAGAGGTCTCATGCAGCAGATTTGCCTAATGCAACATGTCATTTGATTTCTTGACTGCTGCCTCCATGATCATGGTGGATCTGAGCAAAATGAAGTCTTTCACAACTTCCATTGTGTTTTTCCACTTATCAAGATGTTTTGTTGGCTCAATGGTAAGGATTTTTATTTTCTTTACATTTAAGTGCAATTCATGCTGGAGGGTGTAGCCTTTAATCTTTAATCAGTAAGTATTTCAACTCCTCTTCACTTGCAGCAAGCAAGATTGTATCATCTTCATATCATAGGTTATTAATGTGTCTTTTTTTTTCCTATCTTGATGCCACATTTTTCTTCATGTAATCCAGCTTCTCAGATACTTGCTCAGCATTCAGATCGAATAAATATAGCGAATGGATACAACCCTGCGTACCGTTCTTGTTTTTAAGCAGTTTTTAAGCGCTAACAGCTATCTTTTGATCTATGTACAGATTCCTCATGAGCACAATTAAGTGTTATAGAATACTCATTCTTTGCAATGCTATTCATAGTTTATGATCCACTCAGTGAAATGTTTTTGCATAGTCAATAAAGCACAAGTAAACATCTTTCTGATGTTCTTTGCTTTCAGCCAAGATCTACCTGGTGTCAGCAATGATACCCCTTGTTCCACATCTTCTGAATCAGATTTGAATTTCTGGCAGCTCTCTGTCAATGTACTGCTACAATAAAAACAATGTTGTTGATATAACATGCAGCAAAATTTTACTTGCCTGTGGTATTAATAATATTGTTCAATGATTTCCTCATTCCTCATTTCTTTGAAATGGGAACAGATACGGAACTCTTCCAATGGGTTGGCCAGATAGCTGCTTCCCAGATTTCTTGACATAGACAAGTGAGCCTCTCCAGTGCCACATCAGTTTATTGTTGTTAGATATCCAAGAGATCAATGAATATTAGTATATGTTGCAGTGGAAGTTTAAAGTACAACTGCCATCTCTTTAGATTAAAGCCTTGCCTAAAGCAAAAGGTGATAGGTAAGATCATCTCTCAGAGATCCTGAATGGTTTTGATGAATAACATGAAGACTACAGGTAGTCATTCAATGGGTAGTCATTTCCTGGGCTCCTTCCTTTGCTCCCATAGGCAATGTAGATCAATGGGGAGGAAGGTGGTCTCTGGACCCTGATGTCTGAGTAGGAATCCCGGTTGTTTCTGCTTGTTATGTGATCATAAACAACTCCCTTAGAATCTCAAAGCACAGTGTCCTCATTTATAAAAGGAAATAAAGCTGGTACTCAAAGGGCTCTTACGAGGCGTAAGTAATCAAGATAAAAGCTTAGCGTAGTGCATGAAACTTGCATGTCCTCAATAAATACTAGTATTGATGTTGCTGCTGTTGTGAATTAAGAATAAAGCATGAATGAGCTACCAATGGTTTCTGCTCTCAAGGAACTTATGTCAAATATTCCTCTCGACTTGAACCTTTGCCTTTCTGATTCCTGCATGGGTGTCCACGAGATAAAGTTGCTACTCTACAGTCCTTCCACGCTTTGCCCTGCCTACTCCCCATCTTTATCTTGGCCCTCACCCCTGCTTCTTGTGGATTTCCAAAGGTATCATCCAGTTTGGTGTGTCACGGGATTTTCTTTCTGCTAGGAATGATGTTACTTCCACCCCTTTTATCCTCTGAACGACTACCATTTGTCAGGATTCAACCCTGACTTGCCTTATACCTGGCTATACCTCCACAAGTCGGATCAGCGTAAATAGATTTCAAGGCGTTTTCCACTGGCAGTGATAATGGTTATTGCTGTTAAATGCCATTGAGTCGTTTCTGACATATAGCCACCTATGTATGGTCTCTGGAGAGCAGCTGGTGGATTTGAACTGCTAACCTTGCAGTCCAAACCAACCTTGTGGTCCAGTGCATTATTCTATAGCACCAGGTGACTTAAAAGACACTCACTAAATACAATGAATGCGTTTAACATTCAGATAGAGTAAACGAAGCATATATTATGGTCAGGACCTCTGATTGTGCTGTGGGCTACTAACCGTATGGTCAGCAGTTCAAACCCACCAGTGTTCTGAGGGAGATAGATGAGGCTGCCTGGTCCAGTAAAGATTTACAGAATCGATGGGTATAGTTCTTTGGTAGCATTCTAAGGAATTAAGTCTCTGAAAATTTATTTAAACATACTGTAAATATGTCAAAACCAAGAGAAGAAGCCTGGTAGACTGACTGACTAATGGTCAAAAAATCTTTCTCTACATATATTTTCAGGGCAAAACAAAACAGTAACAAAAGTAAGTTAATCCTTGACAAAGGTATCTTTGAATGGTTTCCCAAGTGCTGGTTCATGCTATCCTTGGTGAAACAGAATCATTAAAACAACAAAACACTAGTCTTTTTATGATATTTTCCCTCCTTTCCCTTCCTCTTCCCTCCTTCCCACCCTTCCTTCTTTTCATACATTTTGGTTTTGCAAAGTTTGGGGTTGTGTGTGTGTTAATCCCCTTACTTGTCCAACTATTAAGTTGGGAAATGGTCCCCCAAATATTCTTTTAAAATTTTGCTGGTCTATGAAATTGTAAAACCTGGAATCCCATGATTTGGTGTTTTGCTCTACCTTCAGGACAGAATATCTTTAACACTCCAAACTTTATGAACCACAGTTAAATACAAATGTGTATTTTACCAAGCAGGCTGATTACTTGTTGAATAGAAAGCCTACAGTATTAGGATCCCCTGGGAATGCTTCTCGATAATTGGTAAAATTAAAACAGTAATAGCAAGTTTGGAAAGTCTAAAAACAATAAAGCAAGATGCTTATTTAACTACTTTTTAATTGCAATACAGCAGGCATTTAGAAACATGATCACTTGACTTGTGTGCCTCTCATTTTGAAGCCAGACTTTAATTATAAAGATAAAAAAGATCAGCTCTGAAGTGAGCATACTATAACAGGAGGTGAAAAAGAAAAGAGAGAAAAGACTAATCACGCTGGAGGCGATGCATTCTGAAGCATAAAACTGGGTCACCGCTGAGCCCGAATCTTGTCTACGCAAGAAGGTTCGTCCAATACAAGCAGGAAGGGTCTGTGATTCAATCAGCGTAACCACCTCTGCAAACAGGTCTATAGCGTAGGAACTAAAACAGCTAACTGCTCTGAGAATTCCAATTAAATTACCTTCTAAAAAATGGTTTTAAACTGAAGTGACGTTTATTCTGACAGTTTGATGACTTCTTTTATTTTCTGGGTCACAGAAATGTTTAGGGAAAATCATTCCCTTGCAGAGGTTCCATATTTATACATGGAATCTACAATTCCCTATTTATATATGGAACTTTTCACAAACTTTGAATTGTAGTGTGTGTGCAGACCTGCAGAATGTGCACTCTTGATTTAGGTAGTGAAATGTGAAGATGTTGAGAACCCCAGTTCTTTTGTTTGTCTGTGTGATAGCTAGATATTTGAATTCGGTATATGAGTCTATGTGTGTGTGCTTATGTGCTGGTAGAGTATTTTTGAATGGATTTTTGTTTCATATCTTTTTTTATATGTAAAAGCAAATTCTAGTTCAAATTTGCTTTTACATATAAACAAAAACAAAGCAAAACAAACCCACCACCATTGAATGGATTCCAGCTCATAGCGAAACTGTAGAGTGTTTCTGAGCCTATCAATGTCTACGAGAACAGCCAGTCTCATCTTTCTCCCATGGAGCTACTGATGGGTTTGAATGTCAAGTTTGTAGTTGTTAGTCCAGTGTTTATCCTAAGAAAACCCAAAGACAGAAACTCCTTTCTCAAATCTTGAATAATATGAAAGCTGCTTTTCTTTCAAGGGAAATTTGTAAATTTTTACTCATCACTTGTACCATTTTAAATAAACTTAATTACATTACTGTAAAAGGAAAATTGGTGCTGTAAGACAAGCACCGGACTACTAACCACAAGGTTCAAACCCACAGAGGGAGAAAGATAAGGCTTTCTGCTCCCATCAAGATTTACAGCCTTGGAAACCCTACTCAGGGTCGCTATGACTTGAAATCTACTGACGGTAGTAGGTTGGGTTTGGTGGGTAAGGTCTGGTGATATTGCAGGATAAGCACTAGACTGTTAACCCACCAGTGGAGTCCTGGTATGGCACTGTAGAATAAGTACTGGGCCGCAAGGTCTGTTTGAACCACAAGGCTGGCAACTCAAACTCACCAGCTGTTCCTTGGAAACTCTATGCAGAGTCACTATGATTCAGAACCCACTAGACAGCACTTAACAACAATTACTCTACAGGAGAAAGATGAAGCTGGCTATTTCTGTAAAGATTAGAAACCTCACATCGTGTTGCTATGAGTCAGAACTGACTTGATGTCAGTGGGTTTTAGGCAACTATAGATGCTAGTGATTACAAGTCAGGCTGCTAACCTCAAGGTCAGCAGTTCGAAACTACCAGCTATTCCATGGGAAAAAGATGAGGCTTTCTGCTCCCATAAAGATTTATAGCCTCGGAAACCCTATACGGGGTTGCTATGAGTCAGAACCACCACCACCAGATATACTCAGGAGAAGGGGAAAGTGTGTTTGTTTGGTACCCCTATCACTTAGATGTGCTGTTTATGAATTAGATAAATTTGCCAATTGCATTTACAATGTTAGCCCTTATTTTGTAGATTTGCCTAATTCTGCTTTGTCTCATTTCTATGGTTGTTTCCTGTCAGAAATAATCAACTCAGGATCAAGAAACATATGTTAGTCATGCCTGTAATGAATGGTATAAGAAATGCCAATAACTGTGTGGTTTTCCCGTATAAATTGTGTTAGCATTGTGTTCAAGTTGCAGGGTAATAGTTTTAAGACTATTAAAAATAAATTACACTTGTCAATTTAGTTAATGATTTCTAAACTTTCCAATTAGACCTCTACTGGTTACAATTATGAAGTAATTTAAACGGACATTGTTTCATAGTTGAGAAATAATAGTGATCCTGTTCGGAATTTGCTAAATCTGGATTAAATAAATCCTTCATCAAATTCAGCAATGAAAACTTGCCCTTTCCACAAGCTCCACTTGTAGAAACAGTCTGCTTCTCTGAAGGATAACTAAGGGGGAAAAAAATGACAGATGATTAGGTGTTGTTATTATTAAGTGCTATCAAGTTAGTTCCAACTCATAGTAACCCTATGTAGAACAGCTGGTGGGTTTGCACCACCAACC
The DNA here is from genome assembly GCF_000296735.1 of Chrysochloris asiatica. Taxonomy (NCBI): domain Eukaryota; kingdom Metazoa; phylum Chordata; class Mammalia; order Afrosoricida; family Chrysochloridae; genus Chrysochloris; species Chrysochloris asiatica. The sequence continues at coordinate 7,316,114 of NW_006408519.1, forward strand.
TTGTAGTTAGCAGTCCAGTGTTTACCATAGAGTGACGCACCAGGGCTCTGATTATCATTTTAGATGTTTAATTTTAGATGTTTAATGATAAAATTAAAGGAAATTTGAAGAGTGAAAATAGTATCCCCAGGTTCCAAAAAATATTCTTACTTTTCTAAAGACCTAAATGTCAGGAACCTCTAGGATCTTACACATATTCAGAAATAAAACTATTGGTGCTAGTTTTTATATTTAAATTTGGTTAATTGCTTTAAGTGTATTGTATTATTCTTAATAAATTAAAATATAAAATTTAGTCTCATTCATATTGAAAGTTAGGAGCTCTGGTAGCGTAGTGGTTACGAATCGGGCTGCGAACCTTAAGGTCAGCGGTTCGAAACTACCAGCGCGCTCCGCAGGAGAAAGATGAGGTTTTCTGCTCCCGTAAAGATTTACACCCTCGGAAACCCTGTACAGGGTCGCTATGGGTCGGAACCGACTCGACGGCACTTAACAACAACAACAATATTGAAAGTTACTTCTTCAAATAAAATTTTGTTGGATTTTTGCTTGTCAATGAAATATTGACCACATTTATAACTTTGAACAACAGAATAGTATTTAGAAAAACAAAAATACTGAAGAGCCAAACACAGTGGGAGGGGCACATCCACTGCTATTTCTGACAGAGGTTTTGAAACCCCTGTGATCACGCTTTGAATAACACATTTGAATGTTTTAATATTTCAATAGCCTTTTGTAATAGATTCATTATTAATTCAATGTGAATCTATAGCCAATCAGGCCATTATGGAGCTATTTTTAAATTTCACTAGTTCAAAATTTGTAATCTGGACAGATGATAAGAAGATATTATAATATAGTACACTATATGAAAAAAAAATTTGTAATGGAAACATGATTTCAGGACAAGAAAAGTTTAGGTTAAGCCAAATTAGCTAACATGCTTCTAAAACATTAAAATATATCGAGTAAGAAATCACTATTGTAGTTCTAAATCTTATCTATTAGCTAACTTATTTCATGTTACCATATATGTTTAAAAGTAACAGTGCCACATTCCTTCAAAAGATAAGCTTTCAGACATTTAGATTGATGCTTCATGGGGAAAACTGTGTATTATTTGCACAATTATGGCCCACAAACCTTAGCATTCCATTTGCTCTGTAAACTTCTATCATAAATCTTTAATTTTCTAGCACATTCTATCATGTGGAGAGAACTAACACTTACTGAATTTAAAGGAACCCAATTATAAATATATTCAAAACTTTATGCACTACATATATGGAGAATAATGAATAATGAAGACTGAAGAACTGATTCATTTGAATCATGATCTTCGGAAAAGAATATTGAATGCATCGTGAATGACCAGAAGAATAAACAAATTTGTCTTGGGAGAAGTACAGCTAGAATGCTCCTTGCAGTGAAGATGGTGAGATTTCGGACTTGTTATCAGGACATCATGTGTGGTAGAGAGTCAGTGAAAAGGAGGAAGAGTCTCAATGAGATGAATTGGCACAGTGAGTGCAACTATGGGCTCAAATACAGCTATGATTGTGGGGATGGTGAAGGACCAGGCAGTGTTTCATTCTGGTGTGCTATGACTAAGACCAACTTGATGGTACCCAACAACAGCAATATGGAGTTTAGTCCATCATCAGTGAAAACATCAAGAGTTTCAATAGTGTCTGCCTGTCTGCTACATTGCTATATTTTCATTTGCTCATGGATCCTTGGGCCCGTTGTGTTGCTTAACTTTTAATGCCTATTGATAGGAAGGACATTGATTCCATCTCATAGTTCTCTGAGTTATAGGAAGCAAATATTATCTTCCATAATAGATTGAAGATAAAATATCATAGATTCCCATAGAGAGTTGAATTTTGTGACTGCTTTATTGTCTCATAGACCAATTCAAAAGAATTTTCTTTTCCAATTATGTAGTCTCAGTATCTTTGAGTTCTTTCTAGAGTACTATTTATAGCAAAAGCAGCATAATAATATTTATTTTAGGTAAAGAAATAGGCTATCTGCTGTTATTTGGGGCTGCAAAGTTATTTTTATCTTTTTTTCCCATATCTTTACATTTTATTTTTTTTTAACTTTTTATTGTGAATTGAGTGAAGGTTTACAGAGCAGATCATCAGTTTCATATTCAACAAATCATGTACTTTGCTACATTACATGGTTGCAATCCCTTCCATGCATCAACAGTTAACCACATTTACCTCTATTCACTTTAACTATTGCATTCCTCCCTGTGTCTCCCACTACCTTCATCTTGCTTCTAACTTCCCTCTTGTTGTCTGTCCTCTATGTATCTATCTTCTAGCCCATGAATAATTTTCCCTAACCCACTTCACCTGTAACCATCATGGATTGTTTCTTTATTCAAGAAAACTTTTTTTTTTTTTTAAACTTTGTACAATATTAGTCTCATACAATGTTTGTCCTTTTATGATGGACTAATTTCACTAAGCATAATGTCCTCCAGGTTTAATTGTGTTGTGAGGTGTTTCATAGACCCATCATTATTCTTCAATGCTTTGTTGAGTGATGTACCAAAGTTTGTTTAACAATTCTTCTATTGATGAGCATTTAGACTGCCTCCATCTTTTTGATGTGTCTCTTGTAGACAGCTCTGGTAGCGTAGTGGTTACGAATCGGGCTGCGAACCTTAAGGTCAGCGGTTTGAAATTACCAGCTGCTCCTCGGGAGAAAGATGAGGCTTTCTACTCCCGTAAAGATTTACACCCTCGGAAACCCTGTACAGGGTCGCTATGGGTCGGACCCGACTCGATGGCACTTAACAACAACAACAACAACTTGTAGACAGCATATTGAAGGACCCTGTTTTCTTATCCATTCTGCTTTGTCTCTTGATTGATACAATTGATCCATTTACGTTCACAATAATTATCAATAAGGAGCTCTGGTAGCGTAGTGGTTACGTGTCGGGCTGCGAACCGCAAGGTCAGTAGTTCGAAACTACCAGCTGTTCCGTGGGAGAAAGATGAGCCTCGGAATCGACTCCACGGCACATAACAACAACAACATAATTATCAATAAGCATGAACTAATTGCTGTCATTTTTCTGTGTGTTTTTTGTGGTGCTGCTCTATTCTTTGTTCCACATAATGTTCTATGCTGACTTCATTTGTGAGTTTTCTTGTCATTTTCATTTCTGTTGTGTTGTTTACTCGGAATTCAGGTGTCACACTGTGGGTTAATTCACTGGACTGCAAAGTTGGTTTGAGCTACAAGGTTGGCAGTTCATGCTCACCAGCTGCTCCTTGGAAACCCTACACAGGGTCACTATAAGTCAGAACTGACTCAATGGCACTTGACAACAACAATGTTTACTAAACCTTTCTGATTTTTTTCGTTTTGATGTACAGGTGTATTCTTCTTCTTTGAGGCTACCCTGTAATTTATTAATTTTTTCCTTGCTTAAAACAGTATGTTTTATCTTAAAATCTATCTGACTTCCTTGCCATTTAGAAGTTCTGTATCTATACTATTTCCTCTTTTTACTTTGTAGTTGACTTCATTATACATTGATATCTCTGGTTCCCTATTTTCAGTCTTGTAGGTTTGTTTTATTTTAAATACATCTATAGCTGGACTGAGTTCTGGGTGGTATTGTCATATATGATTATCTCAGGTTGTTGTCTGCTGTGGTTGGTTCTCAGTCCATAGAACAACCTTGAGCATTTTTTGTAAAGTTGGTCTTGTCGCTGCAAATTCCTTTAATTTCTGTTTATCATGAAGTGCCCTAATTTTGCCATCATATTTGAGGCACAGCTTTTCTGGATATATGATTTTTGATTGGCAGTTTTTGTCTTTCAGAACTTTGTGTATATCATCCCATTGCCTTCTTGTCTGCACTGGTTTCTGCTGAGAAATCAGATATTATTCTTGTTCATTCTCCTTTTTGTTTTTCCTGAGCTACTCTCACAATTCTTTCCTTGTCTTTGATTTTGGAAAGTTTGATTGTTGTATGTCTTGGTGATTTTCTTTTGGGATCTGCCCTGTTTGGGGTTCATTCAGTTTCTTATATGCTTTTCTTTTCATCTTTCATAATGTTAGGTATATTTTCTCCCAACAACTCTTCGACAATTGTCTCTATGCTCCTTTCTTCCTGTTCTAGAATTACAATCACCCATAAATTGTTTCTCTTCATGGTGTCCCACATTAACTCTTAGCCTTTCATTGGATTTTTTTCATTCTTTTTTCTGATTGTTCTTATAGAATACTAGTATTGAGATATTTATCTTCAAGCTCACTAATTTGGGCTTTCATTGCTTTGCATTATCCTTCACCCCTTCAATGTATTGTCCATTTCTGTGATCTTAATATTAATGTTCTGGATTTTTAATTGTATCAAAATTTGCATTTATTTTGTCTGTTTGTTCTTATAGTGTTTTTCTGAATTCTTCTAAAGTTTTTATTGTGTTCTTCTTGCTTTCCACCATCTTTCTATCAATCCTTTGAAGGTATCTTATTAACATTCTTCTAATTCTTTTTTTAGTTAATTCCATTACCAGTTCTTCTTTGTAAGTGTTCTCTGGCTGTACATCTTGGTCATTTATTTGAGGCCTTCTCTCTTGTTTCTTTGTGTGAACTAGAATTATCTTTTGTCTCCAGGGCATTGTGGGTTTATCATATTTGTAAAAACAAACAGTACAGCTATTGGACCCAGAGGATAGAAATATCTGGTGGGCTCCTGTAATTCAAGGAACTCATGAGGTGATTGTGGAAGGGATGTGACAACAGAGTTCCTGGCCCTAGATGGAGTTCCTGTTGACAGGATGTTATCTATGCTCAGGGACTGTAAATCCAGAATTAGTTGGTGGGTAGGGACCCTTGATGGAGCTAGTTTTAGTGTTAACTCCACAGTGAAGCTGGGTGTTGAATGACTGGCTAAATGCTGGCCTGGTTACTCTGTGAGTTTTGTAGGTTTGGAGCCGAGTCTACCTGAATCAAGTCCCCAAAGCAGCACACCAAAGCAGCATAACCAACCCCCAACTCCCTTTGGTGTGGCTCCCAAACATGTGGGTCTGAACTCCTGGAGAGCAGAGTCTGCTCTGGGGGTCGATGAGGGTGAGAACTGGCCACACTTCTGGTCACCAGGGGAGCATGGGGGAAAAGAAGAAATTGTGCTTTTCCCAGCGCCCATGCAAATCTGCTCTTGCAGGCTTCCATCTACTGCCAAAGTTGCTCACAAGATGGTGGAGTCATGTCTGTCTACTGTTCACCAGTCTGCCTCTCTCACTGTCTGTGATTGGGCTCTCCTGTCAGCAAGCCCTTCAGCTACCTCATTAACCTTTTCTTTTATTTGGTCTCTTCTATCTTTGTTTTCAAGGGTCCATGTAATACATTTGCCTAGTCTGCTGTCTTGATGGAAGTCTATTTTCTTCTTTAAATAATTCAAATTTCAGGTCTTCTGTGATTTGTGATAAGTGGTTGTAAATAAGCATACAATGAGTAGGATGAGATGGGATAGCCAAAAAGATGCACTTGAATACGGAAAAGAGAAATCTAAATAATGAATCTTTCCATCATATGCTTGTATTTATTTTTTACCTCCACCAGTACATGTCACTGTTGTTGTTAAGTGTTGTTGAGTTGGTTTGAACTTAAAGTGACCTTATATAAGGTTTCCAAGGAGTTGCTGGTGATTTTGAACTGCCAACTTTGAGGTGCTTAGTCTATTGTTTATCCTACAACACCACACCAGGACACCCCACCATTATATAAGCTTATCTGAACTTCAATTCAATGAATGATTTTAACAGTGCTTGCTTATCTTCTCCAAAATATGGGATCACTATGAGCTTGAAATCAACTCAATAGCTTGAAATCAACTCAACAACTTTCATTCATTTAAAAAACAATTGAATGCCTACCATTATTAATTGCCAGTAGTTAGAGATGAGGAGAGAGAGGGGGAAGTGGCCAGACAAGGGGGGAGTCTTGTGTTCAGTACTAAGGAATTTGGTCTTAATTATGCAGGTTTGGGAGCTCTGAAGGGTTTTGAGTTGGAGAGTGCCTTGATTAGACTACTTTATAGAGATGTGTCTCTGGCATCATAAGGAAGCTCCATTGGAGATGGATACATATGCCTTGTTGTTGTTGTTGTTAGGTGCCATTGAGTTGGTACCGACCCATAGTGACCTTATTCACAGCAGAACAAAACTCTGCCCAATCGTGGGCCAACCTCACCACTGTTGCCATGCTTGAGTCTATCAATGCTGCCACTTGGGCAATCCATCTCGTTGGGGGTCTTCCTCTTTTTCTCTGACCCTCTACCCTACCAAACATGATATCCTTCTCCAGCAATTGGTCCCTCCTGACAATATGTCTGAAGTATGAGAGACGAAGTTTGGCTATCTAAGGAGCACTCTGGCTGCATTTCTTCCAACACAGATCTGTTGGTTCTTTTGGAAGCCTATAGCACTTTCAATATTCTCCTCTAACACCATAACTCAAAAGCATCAATTCTTCCACGGTCTTCCTTATTCACTGTCCAGCTTTCACATGCATATGAGGTGATTGAAAATACCTCAGGCACACCTTAGTCCTCGAGCTGACATCTTTGCATGAAGACTAAATGGGGACCCAAGAGGAAAGTAGAACTAAGAACAAAATAGCAGGATGAAAAGAGGAGGCATTATAGAAAGAAAATGTAAAACCTAAAAGTTCCCTCTCAGGAAAAGCCTGTAACTCAAATAGAAAGTATACAAAAATAAAACTAGAAAGCCAACAAAATCAACCATTGGGTGAGAAAATAATGGTATTTTTAAAATTCTCAAAATGACTTCATGGTTTGTTTAAGAGAGGAAGCTTCTAGGATAGTTATTTAAGTTTCTGATTTTAACATATGGGTGAAAGGTGGTACCATTTACAAAACGAGAAAATAGGTATCATTTTTAAGATAGGTATCAAGTTCAAATTTGGGGTAGGGTACACTTAAGGTACCAATAGAAAAGAAGCATCTAGAGCTATAATTCTGATGCTCAGAACCTAGGCTTACAATAAAGATATCAATCCAAATTAGGATATAGGTATAGAGGTGATAGCTTGTAATTAGCATTGAGTGTAGAGGAGTTACCCACTGACATCAGGTCAATTCCAACTCATAGTGAGTGACCCTGTATGATAGAGTCAACCTGCTGCTTGGGGTTTCCTATAAGACTTTACAGGAGCAGACAGCTTCGTCTGTCTCCTCTGGAGCAGCTGGTTAATTTGAACCACCTACCTTGCAGTTGGCAACCCAATACATAACCCATTATTCCCCTATTTTCATGACAAGAACATCATGCTTGGTAAGGGAGAGGATTAACAAAAGAGAGGAAGATTCTCAATGAGAAGGACTAACACAGTGGCTCCAACATGGCAATGATTGTGAGGCAGCTGCAGCACCGGGCAGTGGTGCATTCTGTTGTACAAAGTACAGAGTCAGAACTGACTCAATGGCACTCAACAAGTCGTTATTTAGGAAAGAAATGAAATGATGTCATACACATGACAAACTATGCTAAAGAAAATTATTCAGATGGGGTATTGACATCCTAGCATTTGAGAATAAAAGTGTTTGTTAGAACTTTATTAGAAATGAGTGGAGTTGTGGGGTAGTGCTGTAGGATCGGCACTGGACCTCTAACTGAAAGATTGGCGGTTCAAACCCACCAGCTGCTCCTTGGAAACCCTATACAGGGTGGCTATGAATCGGGAACAACAACATGTTAGAGATGGGGGAGAAATTTCTGTCATTAAAAGAAAGAAAAGAGCCAGTGATTTCTCTCTGGTTCCCTACTTCAGTCATCACTGATAACTTGTCTGTGAGAGTCATCAAATCTGTCAGGAAAAATGGAACCAAGTGGGATTGATGTCTAAATATCACATCAGAAACCTTTTGGTGTTAAAGGCAGATTTTGAGAAAAGTCACTGCATCTGAAAACACATCTTTATCCAATATTGAATCAGTATTCATCAGTCTGTGTTCTTAGGGTAAATCACACTTGTGATTCATTCTGTTTAAATGCCCTACTTACTGCAGAGTCATACCACATCACATGGTTGGAGAACTTTCTCCTATGTGATTTCAGGGCTGGGGGAAAACTTAAGGATGAACAGGTGGTAGCAGCGTGGCTCAGATCCTGAGGCAGCTCCATGATTCAAGAGAAAAATTTGACTTTTTACTAACAGGGCTCACAGGGGAAATCTTGAAAACTTTAAATATATTGTAAAGAAGTGCTTCCCAAATTTTATTGTGCACTGAGGATCTTATTAAGATGCAGTTGCTGGTGTATTCGGTCTGAAGTGGGCATTGTGCATTTTTAATGTGATTCATGGTGGTGCTGATGCTGCTCGTCTAAAGAACCTGAAGGCTTTCTTCATGTGGCAACCTGTATGAGACATTTTCTTTCTCATTATGTGGGCTCATGTTATCACTCTGGACCAAGATTTAATCACTAAGCTTTGTGGGTTTTGTTTCATTTTTTAATCTCCAAACAAACTATCCAGTTCTCAGCCCTAGTGAAAGGTTGGTGGTTCGAGCCCACTCCGTGGCTCAATAGGAGAAAAGACCTGATGTATGCTCCTAAGGAAACCCAAGGGCCCAGTTGTAGTCTGTGTGGTCTCTGTGAATCACAACTGACTCAGAATGAGTCCTGTTATTGTTGTTGTTAACGGCCTTCAAGTCAGTTCTGACTCAGAGCGACCCTGTAAAGGATCTCCAAGGAGTGGCTGGTGAGTTTGAACTGCTGACCAGTCCAGTGCTTATCCTATAGCACCCACCAGGACCCCATTTCAAAATGTGATTGGTCAAATGTACTAGCATTGACAGCAGTCTGGCACAGAACAGTAGGAAGAATGTAGACTCTAACATGCAAGAAACATGTTTTAAATTTAGCAATTCACTGGTTCTTCTAGTTCTGTTATCTACCAGTTATATTGGTCCAGTTGTTTCATTTCTCTGGGCCTTTTTAAAAAATTATTATTAAATGGGAACAAAAGCACTTTTTTCATAGAGCTTTTTTGAGTATTAAATAAATCATTGCATGTAAAGGTTTGACATTGTACCTGACTCGTAAGTACTTAACATTGAAGAACACCAAACTAGAAATGTGTGAATAGCAAAGATATATCTAATCAATAATAAATGACCTTAAGGAGCCTGAGTAGTGTAAGCAGATGGTGAGACAGCTAGCGTAAAGGTTGGCTGTTCAAACCTATTCAGAGGCTTTATGGAAGAAAAAAGCCTGACTAAATGCTTCCCTAAAGATTGTTCAACTCATATTAACCCGGTGTAGGGTTTCTCAGTAGCATCTGGTAGGTTTGAACAGCTGACCTACGGATCCTACCAGGATATATGTGGCACTGTATGGAGCAGTTTGAGTCTGAACATGTGGCGTTTCCATGAGTCAGGGAACAAGTCTACAGTAGCTAACAACAAGCAGTATTACAGAAATCCCAAAATTATGTATCGGAAATTTACACAGGAACTAGAAACCATTCTTCCCACCTCCTCATTATTGTTGTTAGGTGCCATCGAGTCAGAACCGACTCATAGCGACCTTATTCACAGCAGAACGAAACAATGCCCTATCCTGGGCCAACCTCACTACTGTTGCCACACTGGAGTCCATCGATGCTGCCACCTGGCCAATCCATCTCGTTGGGGGTCTTCCTCTTTTTCTATGACCCTCTATCTTACCAAACATGATATCCTTCTCCAGTGACTGTTCCCTCCGGATAATATGTCCAAAGTATGAGAAATGAAATTTGGCCATCTTGGTCTCTAAGGAGCACTCTGGCTGCACTTTTTCCAAAATAGATCTACTGGTTCTTTTGGCAGCCCATGGCACTTTTAATATTCTCCTCCCAACACCATAATTCAAAGGCACCAATTCTTCTACGGTCTTCCTTATTCACTGTCCAGTTTTTGCATGCATATGAGGTTATTGAAAATACCATGGCTTGGGTCAGGCTCACCTTAGTCCTCAAGCTGACATCTCTGCTCTTAAATACTTTAAAAACTTCTGTGCAGCAGATTTGCCCAATGCAATACGTCGTCTGATCTCTTGACTGCTGCTTCTGTGAGTGTTGATAGTTAATCCAAGAAAAATGAAGTCCTTGACAGCTTCATGCCCACCCAGGAAAAAAAACCTTTGTTCATCCTGTAAATAAATTATCTCAAGACAAAGCGCCTACCTTTTTACAGTCCTTTGTAATGTAAGTAAATAGTTCTGGGTTTTGTCTCCTTTAAAAGATAAATCACTCCAGGAATGTGAGTCTGAATTCCTCCAGAAGTCTCCATTCAGTTAGCCCAGAGTGGGGTTTTCCCTACTCATGCAGCAACATGTAACAATCCATATTGTTTCCTAATACTTATGCTCTTTACCACAAGATTACATTGATGGAGAAAAATGAAATTAAGTCACATATAACTATGAGGCAGGCAGGCATGTGGAAATAGGTGCTGGCTCCCAAGTTCCCCAGGCTCATAGCTCATTCCTGGAGCAAAGTTCACATTCCAGGAAATAAGCAACAGACCACCTCAGCCTCATGTGATTACTCAGGCTAATCTCCTGTTCCTGACCCACCTGTGGGAAAGAGCAGAGATCTGAGCTAATGTTTACCTGCTTCGGCTTCTGTAACTGCTCGCTGGAATGCTCATACATCCTTCCCCGCTGTATGTTTGAACCAACAAATCCCAGGTATCCCCATGAAGCTGTTGGCCCCTGCTAACCAATCCCAAATGAAGTCATGTATGAACCCCTGTTGTTGTTGTTATGTGTTATGTGCCGTGGAGTCGGTTCCTACTCTTAGTGACCCTGTACAGGGTTTCCGAGGCTATAAATCTTTACAGGAACAGAAAGCCTCATCTTTCTCTTGCAGAACAGCTGGTAGTTTTGAACTGCTGACCTTGCGGTTTGCATCCTGATTCGTAACCACTATGTTACCAGAGCTCCTTACCTATAAAATATCCTCACACAGGGAACACCAAGCTCAGCCTCTGAAAAAGAATCTGCTGAGCCAGCAAAATAAAACCCTTCCTTTGTTACAACCCACGTTGCATTGGCAACTCCTTCAGAGCAACTCTGGTAACATTTCTGGTGCATTGGCCGGGAATCTCCTATTCTCTGTGCTCGAAGGACTGGTCATGGAACTGTTGCCACCCTGGGAACAATGGATGCTGAGGTGGACCCTCGTTCCCCGCATGACTGTTTACTGAGCGCTCGCCACAAGATTTCTCGCTGTGTGGACCCTCTCCTTCAGGGCGGAGACCCGTCTCAGATCCTCATCCCGAATGGAGCAAGCCGGTGAAGGAACGAATAATCCTAGACTTCTGAACCCCGCTAAGAGTGTGGGCCCACAGGTAATCAAACCTGGTCAAAGACCAGAAGGGATCAACCTCCGACCACCATCCTTGTACCTACAACTAGGGAAATCAAGGTGGTCCTCAGTCAGTTTGGAAAGGGAGGTCGTGTGTGCAGTGAGAGTGTGTCTGGCACCGGGCCGGTGGTGACCATCATACGGCTGAGGTCTCGGTCCTCACTGCCAGCCGGAGTAGACTCCTGGTTCGAAACTCTCCAAAGCTAAGAGGCGCTTGAAAATTGCTACAAGAGGAACAGCAAGGTCTGGATATGAGCTGTCTGTTGTGAACTCGCCGCCATGGGAGGCACACAGGGGAAGGAAACAACTTTAAAAGGTATACTCAGGAACTTCAAACAAGGATATACTCAGAATTATGGAGTCAGACTCCATCCAGCGAAGCTGAGGACTTTCTGTGAGGTGGATTGGCCTGCTTTTGGAGTAGACTGGCCCACGGAAGGGAACACTAGACAAGCCCGCCACACAGCATGTGTGCCGAGTAATAACTGGGGCACCCGATCACCCTGACCAGTTTCCCTACATCGACACCTGGCTCCAATGAACTTCTACAGCCACCCCCTTGGTTGTGAGGGCCCAACAGCCAAGACCTGGTTGCAGGGCTGGTGGCTTACCTGAATCATCAGGTAGCACTGAAAAGGCTAAAACCCCAGGGAGGGGGCCAGTGATGTCTTCGGTCCTGTGCCTCCTGCCTTCACTTTTGAGATCCCCTTGCTTTATTATGGGTGTGCACATTGGGGCAGGGTAGGCAGGAAGTAATTTCCTAAAAGTGTCCCTTCTGTTTCTGTTAAGGTTAACCTCTGTATCTGAAATGGGAATATAGGCCTCAATCCCAAAGAAAAGACGTAATTCTGACTGGTTTCTGTATGGGTACCCACCTATGACATAAAAAGAAATGGTGTTTTACTGTAATACGGCTTGGCCAATGTACAATCTAGATGATGGGGAAAATAACCTTTAAATGGATCCTTAAATTATTATACCATTTTACAGCCTGAATTATTCAACCACTGTGTCAGATTGTCAATTTGTTTGTAAAATTACTTTGTTTTTGTCCTGTATTTATGTTTAAGAAACTGAAAACAACCTGGAATTCCAAGAATATATAAGTTATATCGTATATGCATACTGTAATGCATTTTTGCCACTAATATAAAAGCCATGCAGAGGAAAAATGAATACAGATGAGTATTAGGTGAAAACAGAGTTCTAAACAGGCCTGTACGTGAATATAAAAAAAGAGATGAATGGTTACTTTTTTGTGAAATGTAGCTTTTGATTGTAGCTCCTGGTGCACCAGCAGCTGCCATTAGGGAAAAGTATAACTTGACCTAGTGAACCTGCCTGGCCATATTCAGCTGCTAAGGAAAACCGTTTAGAGGTGATTTCTCTATACCATATCCTTCAAGGGACCCATTTCGGTAGCGGGTTACTGGAAACAGAGGGAGGACAATATCCCCTCCTCAGATGCCCTTAGAATTAAATACAAAAGAAGAAGCTGCAGGATACTGCTGGGTACATACTCCTTTCTCTATGAGTTGGAACCCACAACAACAACATAGGATCCCGACACTAACAGTAACATCCAATACCTACAAGAATTCACATCAACAAATATCTCTTACATGCAAAACAATGTACTACATAATGCCAAAGATAATAGATCAGGTCCTTTATCTTTAGGAGCTGATGATAGTACAACTGAGCAGAGACAAGTCAAAGTGGAGAAATTCTAATAAGACATAAGGTATAAATGTCTCAAAGCAGGTTCAAAGTGCTATGAGAGTTTAAAAGAAAAACTGCTCACATTTAGTGCAGCATGACTTCAGAACAAAGGGAAATTTGAGGTGGGTCTTCAACTGTGGGCAGGATTGCAACACTACTTAAGTCTATCGAGATACGTTCTAGTAGGCCAGGCATAGATTTCTATGGCTCAACACTCCACTGTTTATTTTACATTTCTCCCTTCTTCTGTCCATCTTTTTCCTTCTCCCATTAGAATTCTACTCTGCGATCCATTATTCTTTGGGATTCAGAGTGTAATACTCTTTCACTGACTCCCAATTTTATATCTGAATCCCAAAGAAGAATGGATCTCAAAGAGAGTAAGAAGACAGAAAGAAGGGAGTAAAATAAATTGTGGAGGGCGGGCTCTTATTACACCACCTCCCTGTGTCCCCTCCCTAAGACCCCTGAATGTTCAGCAAAGTTTAACCAAATCATAAAATCCCTGTTGTGAATGGGTCCCCTGTGGAAACTGACGATATGGTAGAAATAAGGTGGATACACTCCTATGCAGACAGGCTCCCAGCTGACTTCACATCACACATGGAGTCACCCGTAATGGGAAGAGGGGACCAGAAAATCAGATGTCTTTGAAACTATCCCCATAATTTGTTGTGGTTTTTAGGTGCCCTCTAGTCATTTCCAACTCACAGTGACCTTATGCACAGTGAAACGCAACACTGCCTGATCCTGGACCATCCTCACAATTGTTACCTTGAACCCATTGGGGCTGCCATGTACCAGTCCATCTCCTTGGAGGTTCTTCCTCTTTTCCACTGACCCTTCTCTTTATGAAGTATGATGTCCTTCTCTAGAGACTGGTCCCTGCGGATAGCATGTCCAAATTATGAGAGACAAATTCTCCCCAACCTGTCTTCTATGTAGCAATCTGACTGTATTTCTTCCAACGCAGATTTGTTTATTCTTCTGGAAGTCCCTGATACTTTCAGTATTCTTATCCAACACCATAATTCAAATGCATCAATTCTTCTGTGGTCTGCCTTATTCTTTATCCAACTTTCACATGCATATGAGGCTACTGAAAATGCTATGGCTTGGGTCAGGCACTCAAACTGACATCTTTAACCTTAAACACCTTAACGGGGTCTTGTTCAGCAGATTTGCCTAATGAAATATACATTGTTTGATTTCTTGAATACTTGTCCCATGAGTGTCGATTATGGATCCAAGCAAAATCAAGTTTGTGACATCTTGAGTCTTTTCTCCATTTATAAGGAGCTCTGATAGAGTAATGATTACAAATTGGGCTGCTAACCTCAAGGTCAACAGTTTGAAACTACCTTTCTGTGGGAGAAAGTTGAGGCTTTCTGCTCCCATAAAGATTTACATCCTTGGAAACCCTGTGCAGGGTCGCTATGAGTCAAACTGACTCCACCACCGCTATTTATTAGCCCAGTTTTGAGAATTTTTACTTTCTTTATATTGAGGTGCAACCCATATTGAAGGCTGTGGTCTTTGATCTTCATCAGTATTTTAAGTCCTTTTCATTCCCAGTAAGCAAGGTTTTACCATTTGCATATCACAATTTGTTAAGGAGCCTTCCTACAATCCTGATGCCACATTCTTCTTCATATAATCCAGTTTCTCAAATTATTTGTTCAGCATACAGACTGAGTAAGTCTAGTGAAAGGATACAACCCTAGTGCACACCTTTCCTGATTTTAAACCATTCAGTGCTGCCTTGTTCTATTCAAATGACTACCTTTTGATCTATGTACAGTTCCTCATAAATACAATTAAATGTTCTGAAATACCCATTCTTCCTAAGGTTATTCATAGCTTTTTATGGTCCACACAGTTGAATACTTTTGCATATTCAAGCACAAGTAAATATCTCTCTAATATTTTATGTTGCCAGTCAAGATCTGTCTTATCAACAATAATATTCCTTCTTCTATGTCATCTTCTGAATTTGGCTTGAATTTCTGGCGGTTCTCTGTTGATGTACTTTTGCAGCCATTTAAAAATTATCAGCAGCAGCTTTTAATTTCATGTGATATTAATGATATTGTTCAAAGATATCGCATGCTGTTGGGTCACCTCTCTTTGGCATATGCACAAATATGGATCTCTTTCTATCAGTTGTCCAGGAAGCTGTCTTCCAAATTTCTTGGCATAGATAAGTGAGTTTTCTCAGTGCTGCATCAGTTTGTTGAAATATTTCAATTTGCAGTTCAAACTGGTTTGGCCATCCAGCACATTAAGCCACAGCATCATACCAGGACTCCCAATTCCTAGAGCCTTGTTTTTTGCCGTTATCATCAGTGCAGCTTGGACTTCATCCTTCAGTACCATCAGTTCTTGAACATGTGCCACCTCTTGAAATGGTTGAACATCATCCATTTATTTTTGGTACAGTGAGCATGTATCCCTTCATCTTCTTTTAATGCTTACTGCATCATTCAAGATTGGCCCATAGAATCCTTCAATCATTTTCAAGTCGAGGCTTGAATGTTTTCTTCAGTTCTTTCAGCCTGAAACATGCTGAACATTCTTCCTTTTGTTTTTCTAACTTCAGGTTTTATACATTTCTCTATGATACTTGACTTTGTCTTTTAAAGCTGTCCTTTAAATTTTTCTGCTCACCTCTTCTACTTCCACATTTCTTCCATTTGTTTTAGCATCTCTATGATGGAGAGCAAGTTTCAGATTCTCTTCTGGCATCCATTTTGGTCATTTTTTTCCTTCCTGTTTCTCTTTATGATCTGCTTTCTTCTTGTTTGGTGTTCTTGATGTCATCCCACAGCTTCTCTACCCTGCCATCATTAGTGCCTAATGCATCAAATCTGTTCTTGAAATGGTCTCTAAATTCAGCTGGGATAAGTTGAAGATCATATTTTGACTCTCATAGGCTTATTTTCATTGTCTTCAGCTACAGCCTGAATTTGCCTAAGAGCAATTGATGGTCTATTCCACAGTCTGCCTCCTGATGATATTTAGCTTTTCTACCATCTCTTCTCAAAGATGTAGTCAATTTGATTCCTGTATGTTCTATCTGGTGAGATCTGTGCTGTTTAAAAAAAGATATTTGCAATGAATAAGTCATTGGTGTTGCAAAATTTTACCATGAGATCCCCAGCATAGTTTTAATCACCAAGGTCATATTTTCCAACTACTTATCCTTCCTCTTTCTTTCCAACCTTTGCATTACAATCACCAAGAACTATCAATGCATCTTGATTGCATGTTTGACCAGGTTCACAATGAAGAATTTGATAAAATTCTTCAATTTCATCACCCCTGGCCTTAGTGGTTGGTACTTATTTGAATAATAGTGAATAGAATTTGAAAAATATGAATAGAATCCTATCACAGACAGTGTTGTACTTCAAGATAACAATGAATGTAATGCCATTCCTATTCAATTTGTCATTCCAGGCATAGTAAACTCTGTGATTTTCAGATTCAGAATTGCCAATACCATTCCATGTCAGCTCACTAATGCCTAGGATATTGATATTTATGCATTCCATTTCATTTTTTACAACTTCCAATTTTCTTAGATTCATACTTTGTACAGTACATGTTCTGATTATTAATGGATGTTTCCAGTTGTGTTTCCTGTTTTGAGTTGTAACCCATCAGCAAATGAAGGTCCCAAAAGCTTTACTCCATTCCTGTCATCACAGTCAACTCTACTTTGAGGTGGCAGCTCTTCCCTAGTCACATTTTGAGTGCCTCCCAACCTTAGGGGCTCATCTTCTGGCCCTGTATCTGGCATTGTTCCGCTGCTATTGGTAATGTTTTCAGTTAGTAAACATCCAGAGGTAGTCTGCCTCTCCTTCTTCCTAGACTGTCTTATTCTGGAAGCTCAGCTAAAACCTCTCCACCATGGGTGTGACGTGACCCTGCTGTTACTTCAGATACCCGTGGCATAGCTTCCAGCATCACAGTAACACACAAGCCACCACCATATGACAAACTGACAGATGAATGCTAACCAGTGTGTGATCACAGAACATCGCTCTTTTCACAGGATTCTAAGTCCCACGTTTGTAATTGAGAGGATTTGGGATAGGCATGGTACCACTAATCATGAGGTCAGTGAT
This sequence comes from Chrysochloris asiatica, assembly GCF_000296735.1. Lineage (NCBI taxonomy): Eukaryota > Metazoa > Chordata > Mammalia > Afrosoricida > Chrysochloridae > Chrysochloris > Chrysochloris asiatica. Next base: position 7,333,375 of record NW_006408519.1, read on the forward strand.
TCAAACCTAGAAGCCATGCCTTGGGACAAAATGAAGCTGTCTGCTCCCTAAATATTTACAGTCTCGGAAGCCCTTGATAGGTTCACTCGGCGCCTGACTCCACTGGATGGCAGTGGATTGCTTTTGGTTGCTGTTTTTGTTGTGCCCCTCATGATAACTAACATGCTTTGTAATCTCAGATTCTTGGAACTTATAGTTTTCATTGAGGTGCTTTTTCTTAATGTGGTATAGAAAGGAAACTGTTTTGAGCACTGATTCTTTACACAGTATAACTTTAAGTAAAGCTCAAAGTAACATTTGTAAATACATGTTTAATGACAAAAATAGATGTATTGAGTATGGTGCTGTGGGTTAATGTGCTAGACAGCAAAGTCATTTGAACTTCAAGGTCAGTGGTTCAAGCTCACCAGCTGCTCCTTGGAAACTCTATATAGGGTCACTATGGGTTAGAACCCACTTGATGCCACTTAACAACAATGCAACAACATTGCACTCCTGGTGTGGTGCTGTAGGAACAGGACTCCTAAGAACCCCTGTGCAGGAGCTCTGTGAGTCAGAACTGACTTGATGGCACGTAACAACAGTAATGCAACAGTGAAGGTTCAATATTCAAAATGTTTCTTAAACATGCAGACGAGGAAGGAGAAAGAACCAACATCTACTGATCACATGGACATACTGCATGTTATGCATTATCTTCTCATTTAATCATCATAAAGGCCTAATTATAATAGTTTCAAGAAATACTCATTTTACACATGAGGCTCAGACAGACCTCAGAGCAAGGTTAACAAATCCACATTTGATCCCAAAGCCTAACTTCTTTCCATTAAGCTTCACTTCATCCAAGGTACAGTTTCTGTTGTAGCAAATTACTTATCAGATGAGATCATGGTTATATAAGCACGGTGTAAACAGGAAAGTCCTATATGACTATTACCTACAGCTGATAAAGCTGCATGTCACTTAAGGTTCCTTAGGAACAATACTAAACAATTGGTAAGCGTAATTATGCAGTTAGTCTTGCTCATGTAAGTTTTACTCCTCATGTGTATATTTGAACTGACATTTTATAATTAACACACCATTCTCACTGAAACATGTCAATTTCATATTTTCTCAGTAAAATGGGAGACAGCAAGTATTTGAAAACTTATTTGGCTTAGGACTTGTTTACTTGTTACAGAATTGTTTGTATGTGCATGTCTTTAGATTTTTCAGTAAAAACTAAGCAGGACTCCTGTCATTTGCTTGTGTTTTTCTGTTTTGTTTTTTGGACAGGAATCAAACTGAGCTCGCTAAGCACCTTGCTAAAGAAATGGTGCTTCTTGTCATGTACCACTGAGTCAGTGCTGACTCACAGCAATCTGTGAACAGCAGACTGAAACACAGCCCACCCTGTGCCATCCTCAGAGTCACTGCTGTTTGAAGCTATTGTAACGACCTCTGTATCAGTCCGTCTCATTGAAGGTCTTCATCTTCTTCACTTACCTTCTCTCTTCTTTACCAAGCAGGATGCCCTTCTCCAAGGACTGGTCCAAAGTACATGGGATGAGGTCTCACCCTCTTCACCTAAATCCATAGCAGTCAGTTAAAAAAAAAAAAAAATAAAGGGAACTATACAAGAGATGATGCCATGGATACTTCTTGCTTTATAGATAGGTAATGATATAGGATTATCTTGTATTGTGATGTCTAATGCTTGGGCATCAAAAGCACTGAAATTACACTTGTAGCCATCTAAGTTTTACCAGTATCTTTGATACAATAATATTTTCTAAATGTATGCAATGTTGAGAGAGATCAAAATATGACAAGTTTTCTTTAAGTAATTGACTTAAAATGAAAAATTAATATATTATTGATTCAAACCTTATATAGTTGACTCAAACTGAATGGTAAATATTAAGTTTAAATGCAAATTTCCTCTCTTTATTTGGAAAAAAGTTAACTATACATACTTGTGGTGCTGTGGGTTAATGCGCCAAATTGCAAAGCCATTTGAACTGTAAGGTTGGTGGTTCAAGTTCACCAGCTGCTCCTTGGAAACCCTATACTAGGGTTGCTATGGGTCGGAATCAACTCCACAGCACTTCACAACAACAACAAATACATACATAGGTTTCAGAAAACCTGATTTAAGAGCAGTTTAGTTAAAATAAAAAAGACTCCCAAGTGTTAGTTGGAAGCTTGTTTATTGGGAGCAAAGTGAACTGTTAACAATATGTTAACAGTCAGCAAAAGAAAAATATAATTGTAGGCTATCAAGGGCTTTCTGATACATTAAAGCTGTTGTACATCCTAAGAAGGAAGAACCAGCCAGCATCTTGTATGGCTCTCAAAGGTAACTCTAAAGACAATAGGTACAAATTCAAGGACTTTTTTTAACCTCAGTACAAAGAAGGACTATATGAAAATAAAAACGATATAAAGAAAAATTCTAAGCCAACAATACCTAACAGTTTATCTAGTTTCCTCTTTAAAACAAGACACTCATGTTTCATTATTTGCACAAAACTATTCTAATGTCTGTGTCATTTCATTTGTTAATATATGGGACAGCACATTTAGCTTGTTTTGACTTGGATAGACTTCTGAATGATTTCCTGTTGTTAACTGTTGTCGAGATGGTTCCAACTCATAGTGACCTTTGTGTAAGGTTTCCGAGGAGTGGCTGGTGAGCTTGACAAACACAGTAACCCACAGCACCACACCAGGACTTCTGATGTTGTTGTTTTAGGTGCCATCGAGTCAGTACCAACACATAGCAACACTATGGACAACAGGACAAAACACTGCCCGTTCCTAGGCTAACCTCACAATTATTGCCATGCTTGAGCCCATTGATGCTGCCACTTTGCCAATCCATCTTCCTCTTTTTCTCTGACCCT
>NW_006408519.1:7340272-7345610 GCF_000296735.1 Chrysochloris asiatica
TAACTACAAGTAGAGTTTGGTAATTCATGTTTTTATAATAGAAGTGTCAGACACAAAGTATAAATATACAAAAATAAATAAAAGAACTATTATATTAACATAAAGTAAGTTGGTATAACAGTGCTCCTGGGATCGTATTTCACATATGTATAAACTGGACACAAACCATTTATTCCCAATCCTTTTGCCTCTAACAACAAGCATAAATTCGTGTTATATGCTTTCTTAAGTTTTCTCAAGAAATAAAAATTCATTTCACCATCATTCTTTAGAGTCATGACTAACAATGGAGGTATAGTGGTAGGAAAGAATATAGAACAATACTCACTTAAAACACTGATGCAAACCCACACAGCATGATTTTAGAGGTATCATAAAATCACATCAACTCCAAAATATTTTTCCATTTGGTTTGATCCCAAGGTTTTAGAACCACATACTTTGGACATGTTATCTGGAATCCCTGGGAAAGGTCATCATGCTGGGTAAAGTGGAGGGTCAAGAGAAAAAGAGGAAGACCCCCAGCGAGATGGATTGAGACCATACCAGCAAACATAGCTATAGTGGGAGGATGACGTAGGCCTTGGCAGTTGCACAGGGTCACTGTGAGTTGGAACCAATCAGTAGCATCTAACTACAACAACTCATTGTAAAATGAAGGCAAGAAGTTTTTCTAGAGAATCACTGATCTGGGAAAAAGAAAGATAAAACCTTTGGTTCTTGCTTACTAGCTCTTTAATAAAACTAAGCTCAACAGATTAATAGTTGATGCCTTAGAAGCACAGAAGCAGTTCCCTGAGATGTGATGAGGTATGGAAACAGTTGATTTCTTTGAGGGTTGGAGGAAGAGGACAGAGATGAACTCTAAGTGGTTAAAATAGAGAGCAGAGCAAGGGGAATGGGAAACCCAGGGAACAAATAGAGATGGCAAGGGAGATAGGGAATAAACACATTCTATTAGGTGTAGGGATAAGATGTCTACAATATATCTATGTTTGAATAGAATAAGAACAATGTTTATTGCTTTTTATTTGCTCTAGGCTCTTATATGTATCTTTCTATTTAATCTTGAGTGTATAGTATGAGTGATGTGTTTTGATCTCCACTTAACAGATGAGCCAAATTTTAGCACAGACGTGTTAAATAGCTTGCCTGAGATTCCACAGTTAGCAACCTGTAAAACAAGAATTTGAGTCTGTCTGAGAAGTGGTTTATCCACTACATATGACCCCCTTCAATGAGTAAAGTGATACTTTATTTCACAGAGAAAAATTATTTCACAATTTTAATAGGTAGGCAGATGATCTCCCCAAACTCTCTTACCATAATTTTTTTTTTTAATTTAGAGAGACTAAATTACTAAAGATACACTTAGAGATTCCTGGGACTGTTGTTGTTGTGGTTCTTCTTAGTTGTGATTAAATTGATTCTGACTAATGATGATTAATGTGTGCAAGGTTGTTATTGCTAAGTGTCATTGAGTCAGTTCTGACTCACAGCGACCCTGGTTTCTGTGGAATAGCTGGTGGGTTTGCACTGATGACCTTGCAGGTAGCTGTCCAGTGCTGATCCTACAACATGTGCACAGTTGTTGTTGTTGTTAAGTGCCATCAAGTCAGTTCTGACCCATAGTGACCCTGTGTAGGGTTTCCGAGGAGCAGCTGGTGAACTTGAACTGCCAACCTTGCAGTATCAAGAGGCTTTGCAGTCTGGCGCATTAACCCACAGCACCACACCAGGACTTCATGTGTAGAGTAACACTGCTCTTCTTATAGAAGTTTCAAGGTTGTGACCTTTTGGAATTACATTGCCAGACCTGTCTTCTGAGGTACATCTGGGTGGGTTTGAACGGACAACCTTTCAGATAGTGGTAGAGCTCTGAATTATCTGAGCCATACTTAAAATCATAAAATGAAAAAAGTTCACAGGGGAAAAACAAAAAACATACACACAGCAGTAAACTAAGTTGTTAAACCAATGATTCACTCAGTTGGTGAAACGTGTACAGGCACATTTCCCTGCTCTGAGCTGGGTATTTATTTGTTCACCTTCAAAAAACATTTCTAGTGAATTTTGGAGGTAAATGTTCGTAAACATGAAAATTTTATTGTTGTTGTTCTGTATGGTTCCAACCCATAGCCACCTTGTATAGGGTTTCCAAGGAGGAACTGGTGAACTTGAACCACTGACCTTACAGTTCAAACTGACTTGGCAGTCCAGCTCATTAACCCACAGCACCACACCAGGACTCTGAAACTCTTCTTATTAGGAACTTAAAAAGCTTATATTAATAAGAAAAATTTATTTTTCCTTCTGTCTTAAGCCCAGTTTTCTAGATAAGAAACATATATATGTATATATATAGAGAGAAAAGTTTATTGTCAGAGAGAAAAGTTTATTGTCAAGGAAATGGCTTACAATTGCAGAGTCTCAGGGCCCCAGTGAGAGAGAGAGACTTTCCTGTGTGTCCATTATATTGGGAGCAGGCCACACCCCCCAAGAAAGCATCCCTTCAACTTATTGGCTGCTCATAGCTACTCACCATAAAACTATGTTTGTATTAGTTTTCTTCACCATGGAAATAAGTATATCCCAACTGCTAAACCTCTGGAAATCCTGTCCTTGTCCATTTTACACAAAACCCTTCCCATTATACCTTCCCAATATAAATTTCTGTTAAAATATATTGACAAAATGAAACATATTTATAAAGTTGCATATACAGGCAGTCCCTGAGGTATGAATGAATTCTATTCCAAATGGCACTTTTTAAATTTGTAGGTAAATTGGAGCAGGTATTTATGCTTCTTATTTAGTCTTATTTTAGTGGTTTAAAAGCTGTATTGCAGAAACAAAGGTGATGTCAATGAAGAATTTGTTCCAAGTAGCAGTTGGCTCTACTGTTTCAAAGTGAGGGAAAATCTATATAACATGAAAAAGCAGATGTACTAGTTTGTCCTTAAATCCCAGACTTTTGTAACCCGGGGGTTGCATTCATAAAATTATTTTGTCTTAGTGAATTTCTGATTTGGGTTAGTTTTTGTTCCTTTTAAAATTTCCATTCCCTTCAATAAATTATACTGCATATAAATAGATTTTGTTTAAATGAATGTTTCAAATGTATCCTGCTGTTTGTAATAACCCGAAAGTAACATCACTGCAAGATGCTACATTTCACATTGTTTGTTTGACTTGAGGTCTAGGGCCATGATAGGGGTGTGGGGGGCAGTTTGGGGAGGAATAATAAGACTATGTGGAACTTAGTCTGAAAATTGCAAAGATTCTCACATCTTTCAATAAATCTTCACCCATCTCTGGTTTGTTCTCTTTTTCATAAAAAGGTACAAAGAGGTTTCAAAAGTTCGTGGGAAATTACGTTATCCTTTAATTCCATTTTTCTATCAACTTTTTGAATCCCCCTAATACAGTGTGTGTCAATCATGCCTCCCATTTTTTTAAAAAAATGATGAAGGGTGTGTTTTAAGTTAAGTAGTTGATTTGTTGAGCTTTTGACTTAGGACTTTCCATTGTGAGGACTAATTCTATGAATGTACTTCTTTCTGCACTACAAACACTCACAGGAAGGTCGGTGCTTCTTTCTACCTAGTGACTACCTACCTGTCCGTGCTTCTCAGAGACGTCTTCTCTGTGACTGGCTCCAAATGTCGAAGTCGAAGTAAGAAAAAGGGGAAAAAAGGCTACGTAAAGAATATCTTACTTTTTTTTTTTTTTGCACAGTTTACTAAATGGCTTATTTATCAAGTACCCTAATTTGAGATAAGTTGAATTTCACTAATTGAAATGATTGATTTCATTGTTTTTACATCCATTTAAAATATACCTGCACAATAGTTTATTTTTATTTTTCTCCCAGGTTTATCTTGATGGAGTCTTTCATTTTTGGTAAGGGGTCTTGGTAGCACAGTGGATTAAGCATTGGGCTGCTAATTAAGGTTCTAGTTCAAATCCGCCTTGATCCATGGGAGAAAGATAAGGTAGTCCACTTCTGTAAAGACATACAGCCTCAGAAATCCTATGGCGCAGTTCTACTCAGTCTTTTAGTCGCTATGAATCAGAATTGACTTGATGGCAAGGGACAAGTATAGGGTTAGAAGTTGATTAATGATTTCCATGAAAGACAATGCTGAACGTTACAAACATGTCAAACAAAAGAGAAGAATAAATACCCTCTGTTGTTTTTAAGTACCATCGAGTCAATTCCGACTCATAGTGACCCTGTGTAGAGTTTCCAAGGAGCAGCTGGTAAGCTTGAACCACACACCTTGCAGTTCAAACAACTTTGCAGTCTGACACATTAGCCCACAGTTCCACACGAGTCAGGCTATGACCAGAGGGACTGTGAATGAAAGCTTAAATACCCTCTACAAACTGTAATTCAAAGCCAAATGTAATTTCATTAAAAATTCATTAAAATGTCTGACTTAGACAGGTGAGTTGGTATCTTCAGACACAAGTGGGCTTATTTCTCCTACTTGGGTACTCACTGATGAGCTGATGAATGTGGGCTAAGGTGTGTTTAGAAAAACAAAAGCAGCTCTAGGTATTTGAGCAATAAAGCAATTAAGAAAGGGAATTATATGACAACAAAGTTATGGAAAGGGCTGGGAAATTAAGGTCAGAGAGAGCCATTGTTGATTTTGAAAATACCTGCAAATACCAAACTGACAGAAGCCCTTGTCAGTGCAGCGTTGAGTGGGGTGTTTACAGGGTTGCCCTTGGAAGCCTCTGAGAACCTTGTTTTGCCATCCTCCCATCAGTCTACCTCTGCCACTCTTCTTCCCTCCAAATCACTTATGAGTACCTTTCACTGATGGAATCCATGTAGAAACCTGCCTGACAGAGGAATTTGAGGAAATGCGAGTTTTAGGCTTCTAGTTCTTTGGATCTTTGTGTATAAGGAATATCCAAGCAATAATGAGCATTCTGTCAACTTGAACGGATTTTCTGGAGAACTGGATTTTCCCTGGAGCACTGGCTTGAATAATGTTGAAGGAATTAACATTGTAAATGTTTATTCTTCCCCTGCTTCTCCATTGCAGAGAAACAAGCCTGTGTTTTACATTTACATACTGGTGTTCTTGTTGAAGAGGGGTGACCCAAAGGGAGACAGAGATGAGCAATGCACAGGTATAAAAATGTTCCCTTTTTTTTTAATGGGTATTTTTATTAGCAAATCTGATCAAATAAAAAGGCATAATATATAGGAATGTATCTTAATATTTTCAGTGAAACCTTTTGTAACATATAAAGTGAGAGAGCAATTGCATTAATTTATAAGTTTTGAGCATTTCCAGACCCCCCAAAATAACCTACCAAA
>NW_006408519.1:7347350-7347948 GCF_000296735.1 Chrysochloris asiatica
AGGTTTTCCCCATGTCTCATTTATTTAATTCCTCGATTAATATGTCCCAATTTATTTATTTTAATTCCTTAATTAATTATGGCCCTGGCCATATATCTATATATTTTTTTCAATTGATGGGATGTATTAAGCATATTCTCATATGTACTGTATATACTGTATGTATGTGTGTGTGTGTAGAGGGAACCATAGGAAAAGAACACTGCTTTTTTTGGAGTATTGGATTCTTTTTGACATAAAATTATGTAAAAAGCATTCTGATTTCCCTTACAAATAAAAATAATAGAAAAATTCATTAATGCTGAAACATCTTCAAAGGAGATACTAGATTCTCTCTGAAAGTTTTGTGTGAAGGATTTATATGGTTGTCCTGGGACATTTTGTAAAGTTTAAAACCAGAATTGTGTTAGACTGACTCCGGAGTGTCTACTGCCTGCCATTGAGTCAGTTCAGCTGTCCATCTTTCTGGGAGCAGAAAGCCTCAACTCTGTCCCACAGAGTGGGTGGTAGATTCAAACTGCTGACTTCGCAGTAACCAGCCCAACATGGAACTCACTGTGCTACCAGAGCTCCTTCTGTAAATTATCTATTATTACAT
>NW_006408519.1:7348128-7409202 GCF_000296735.1 Chrysochloris asiatica
GATTTACAGCTTGGAAACCCTTTGATGGGTTGCTATGAGTTGGAATCTACATGATGGCAATGAGTTTGGAGCTTTTTTGGGGCGAGGGGGGTATCCTGGAATGCTATAAGATGACTTGTACAACTTCATATACTATATAATTTTACCATGTAGATTTTGATCTACTTATTAGAGTTTATTGCTACTAAAATGACTATATGGAGTTCTGGTGTGACACTGTAGGATAATATGCTGGACAAGGTCAGTGGTTCAAATTTACCAGTCACTCCTCAGAAACCCTATACAGGGTCGCTCTGAGTCAGAACTGACTCGAAAGAACAAAGTTATTATATTTGTTGTTGTTGTGAAGTGCCATGGAGTCGGTTCCAACCCATAGCGACCCTGTATAGGGTTTGCGAGGAGTGGCTGGTGAGCTTGAACCGCCGACTTTGCAGTTCAAACGGCTTTGCAGTCTGGCGCATTAACCCACAGCACCACACTAGGACTCCAAAGTTATATAGGAACAAGTTAATTTTGCCCTTCTTTTACTACTGTTATTGAATATTTTCTGCAAATTCTAGGCTACAGTGTCTCAGTTTTTATACTAGTACCATTTTGCACCAACTGGTGTGGCACTGTAGGATAAATAAGCACTGGACCGCTAACCACAAGATCAGCAGTTCAAACCCACCAGTCATACCTTGGAAACCCTATGAAGGACGCCATGAGTTGTAACAAACTTGACAGCACTTAACAAAAATTCTTTTTTTGTGGGAAATTTCAGACTGTCTTGTGTATCCCTGACCTCTTTTCACTAGATTTTAGTAAAACCCTCCTCCCATATGTGACAACCAAAATGTTTCTGTTGTTACTAAGTGCCAATGAATCAGTTCTGACTCGTAGCACCCCTGAATAGGGTTTTCAAGGAGTGATTGGTGAGTTTGAACTGGCAGTCTTTCTGTTAGAAGTCCAGTGCTTATCCTATAGCACCACACCAGGACTCCAAAAATGTTTCTAGACACTGCCAAATATCCCAGGGATGCGGGAGTCCAGCTCTCGCACGGTCGGGGAACAAGAGAGGAGACGCGGAGTTGGTGAAAATGAAAGCAATCGAGAGCCGCTGCTTAGTTGGCTGATGGGGTTCTCTTTCTCTGTCTTTCTCTGTCTTTCTCTCTTGCTCTCTCGCTCTCTCGCTCACTCGCTCTCGCTCTTCTCTCTGGCCCGGCTCAGCAAGTCTTTATTTTTATACTTAAAATAACACAAAACGTAATGAATTGATACTTTGATCTTTCATTGAATTATTACACAGTTTATCACAACATTCCTACACCTGCTCATTAGACAACCTTGACAAAAATATTTCTGTGATGTTCAAACTGACTTTCATCTCCTTTTCCAGTAAGTGATAAATGGTTTCTTCTTATTTCCACTAAAAGATTAAGTCAAACTTTACACAAATCATTTCTACTTATCAGACCCGATTACATTTTCTTAGTAACATACGTTTCTATTAATCATCAATGCTTGCACTACCTTCTTATTTCTACTAATTATCAATCTTCTATCCTATATAATGTACTACTATTTTCATAGTGAAAAGTATTACTAACATCTACTTACTTTGTTTTTCTAAAGTATTCATTAAATTGCTTGATAACAGTGTTTTTATATTTCTTTCTTTTGAAGCTGTGTGGCATAAAGCCCAACCTGGCTAATTGCTGCAGGAAATGTGCATTATCAAGTTAAAACTACCCTTCACTTAAGTTCATTATTTTCTGCCTATTTACATAGGTGCTTGTATGTAGGGGTTTGTGAGTTCTGGCTGATGACTGATTGTGGTGAGGTCTATAGGGGTAGGTCAGCTTGACTTTAGTTTGTTATCTGCTTTTGTTGTCTCATAAATGCAGTTACTTTGTACTTAGGTTTTCTGTGAAGGGGAGTTGCTTATACAATTCTCTTTGAATTTCAAACCACTGAAGTTGAGATAATTGTTTCTTCCCAAATTCTGCAGAGTTCATAGTCGAAGGCTGTGAATATGGCAATATTATATATTTTTACAAGTGAATTCAGAGTTATCCTGAAGGAAAGATAGAGGCCAGCTTCTGAGAATTATCTGCTCTGCATGATGTTTCTCCTTCTGCTGGGACCGTGTCAAACAGCAGAAGCCAAGCTGCTCCCCACAGAGAATCACTCTTCTTGACAATGCAATGTGATTCAAAACATGAGTTAGAAAGATAGCTGCTAAAAGGGAAATAAGATAGTCATTTTAGATAATGTGATTGTATATCTGGAAAAACCAACACATTCAATTAAAAAATTACTGGAACTAATGTTTTCATTTAATAAAGTGGTTAGAAATAACATATACAAAAATTAATAAATGTCAAAAACAAATTAGAAAATGTAATGTAAAAGTCCTTTTATAATGGGCAGCAAAAACTGAAATCAACACAAGTAAGAAATAGGTGGCATTATAAGAGAGAAATGAAAATCATTCTGCCCTTCCAGATACTAAAGCATAACACAAAGTAATCATAATAAAAAACAGTAGTACATTTAATGTAGTGACTAATCAATAGACCAGTAAGACAAAATCAACTGGCTAATTTATGTAAAATTAGTTTTTAAAGGTAGTATCACAGATTGAAAAGGTAAAGGAAAGTGTTGTTGCTAAGTGCCACTGAGTTGGTTCTGACCATTAGCGACCCTGTATAGGGTTTCCGAGGAGAGTGGCTGGTGAGCTTGAACCACCAACCTTGCAGATCAAGCTGACTTTGCAATTCAGCACATTAACCCACAGCACCACACCAGTTAAGTTTAATTAATGATGCTGCTTGCAGTTGGTTACTCATTGGAAGAAAAAGTGTTGACTATATATGTCATTTTGCAGGTTTTCACTCTATTCTCTCTCCTTCACCAGCATATTAGAAACTCAATCTCAGGCTTACCTGAACTGTTTTCTCTTCTGACCTCTGCAGTGTGTGCTGTGATAACCCCTTTATATAATTCCATTCCATGATATAGTTAGCTTTGATCATGATTGTACATTTACTTTCATTTCTGCTGTATTGTGATCTCTTTGAAGGGTTATATCATTGCATCCACAAGCCCTAACATAGTAGCTTTGTAAAGTATACACAGAAAGCAATCATTCATTTTCATACCTTGGAGAGATCTTAGTATTTATCTAATTCAAATCGCTTATTTTTCCAAAAGCAAACAGACTCATAGAAGTCATGAGGCTCAATCCAGGTTAAATGACTGTGTAAGGGCAGAACATGAACCTACCTCCCGTCTCAGTTCCCTTCCCACCCAGCCATGATGCTCTCTGGGAACACAAATAGACACAGAGAGGAAGTTTACATTTTAACTTCACCTTTGCCCCTCTCACGTTTTATGTCTACATATTTTCTAATCTCTCATTTAAAAAGAGAGAGACTATAGGAAAAGTATTAAAATTATGAGGCTACAGTAGAAACTGCTATAAAAAATGTTATAATATTTGTAAAGCTGAATAAACAACATGAACAGGTTTTTGGTTTTGTTTTTTTCTTCCCCAAACTAACACTGGCCTCACAGTGGTTAAGCATTTGCCTGCTAACTGAAAGGTGAGTGGTTTCAAACTTACCAGCCATCCCACAGGAAAAAAGATGTGGCAATCTGCTTCTATGAAGATTACAGCTTTGGAAATCCTCTGGGGCAATTCTACTTTGTACTCAGGGTTGCTACAATATTGGAATCAACTCTATGGCAAAGGGTTTTTGTTGTTGTTGTTGTTGTTATTTTCTATCAACAATGAATTGATAGTCAGTTGAAACGGTTGTAGTTTATAGTACTATATGTTTGGAGCTTCCCTGAAATCTTTGCAGGAAATCACAATGAGTAAGACTGCATTAGTGGGATGTGTATTGCCTATTACTTTGTCATTGTCTATTAATATGAAAAGATTTGGATCTGATTTTTGAGTTCTCAAAATATTTGAAGATTCAGAACTAATGTAGTCTGTGAATATCATAAAATATGCCATTTTTTGGCAGCCGAAAACCAGCTGCAGAAAAAAAAAAAAAAAAAACTGCTTGTCTAAACATCCAATCACAGAAGTGGTCCCCCTCACTGAAACTGATCACAACATGAAAATAACCTTGGCACACTCATGAATATATTAAAACAGCATAAAGATGCCGTCCTTTTGCCAGTGAATATTACACCTGCTTCATAGTAACAATCACTGGGGGCGGGGGCGTGGGGACAAAACAGTAGCAGTGATGTAAATACAAGCTCTGGGCTGCCATCTCTCTAGGGAATTGGAACAGCCCCAATACAAGCAACACTCCTAAAAGCAAAGGAAGTGGTGATGTCTCAAAGCTAAATAAAAACCTCCCAAAGTATCCTGAATTTTCCCTCATAAAATTCAATAGATCTTTTTTAAATTGCTTTTATCCCTCTCATCTAGATTGTAAGCTTCAGGAAAGCAGGGACACACTAGGTTGGTTCATTACTGTATCTCAGCACCCTGCTCAGGGCAGGAAGTACTCAGTAAACATCTGTTAAATCTGTGAGTGAGTAAGCACTGGATGCTGTCCAGTGTCTTTGAGAACATTTGGAATTTTAAAATTTTTAAACAACTGTGGAGTTTTATTTCTATATAAAACACCAAGGATTTTTTCTTATTAGTGTTCATCATAATATTTTGTTTTTCAAATGATATTAAAATTCAAAGCATAAACAATAAGGGCCACATATCATTATCCACATAGGGGATCCTCTTATGTCCTATCACAAAGTGAATCTTCACCACTGGATGTCCTGTTTTGGGGTAGAACATGGGTTAGCAGTGGTTTTCTTGAATAAAAACCACTGATGGTACTCAATTATTGTTTACCTGACATGACATTGTGCCAAACTTTTCCTATTTAGCTAATTGATTCCTGAGAAAAAGTCTATGATGCAGATGTTGCTATCACTTCTGTATTACAGACGAAAAAACAGTGGCTTAAAGAGCTTTAGTATCTGCCCTAAGTCACTATACTACTAAGGAGTGGAACTCGGAAACCTGTGCTGATAGTCCCTAAATAGGATCTGTGACCGAGAGATGCTATAGGCACACCTCTCAAAACAATCAGTGTACAGTAAACAAGACCAAAAAGCCAAAATCCTGTAATTCATTTAGTATGTCTCATTCATGTGGACGCCAACTCATATTGGAATTAATTCCACCTGCCCAGAACACTGGAGAATCCAAACTCAGTGAAAGTGACCAAGCAGTGCAGAAAGCAGCTGTCACAATGTTTAAGTACCCAGTTGTTTCTTTGTCTTAGGAAGACCTTCTCTCCTGACATTCACTAACTAACTGATGTTGGTTGCCATTGAATCGATTCCCGATATGGACCTGCTGTTTCCAAGGCCGTGACTTTTCATATCTCCAGGCCTGTCTTCTGAGTAGTGTCTGGGAGGATTTGAACCATTAACTTTTTAACTAATAGTCAGGCGTTTAACTATTTGCACCACCCAGCTGCTCCTCCACAGCTAATAGTATAATTACGTTTTCAAGCTTGATTCAAATACTATATATCTCCTATAAAACCTCTTCCCAGTTCCAAAATGACTCCCCCCCCCACCCCTTCTCTTTAATCTCCCATTATATTTTGTTTAGGGAGCTCTGGCAGCGTAGTGATTACGAATCGGGCTGCAAACCACAAGGTCAGCAGTTCGAAACTATTAGCTGTTCCGCGGGAGAAAGATGAGAGTTTCTGCTGCCGTAAAGATTTACAGCCTCGGGAACCCTGTACAGGGTCGCTATGAGTCGGAACAGACTCCAAGGCACATAACAACAACATATTTTGTTTACTTGGGCACTTAATTGGAGTAATAGAATTCCAATAGTTTACCATCAAGAGTATTTACATTTTAAAAGAAGTCTGTGAAGTATCCAGGAAATTAATTTATCCCAGAGCCCGATATTTATATTAGGAAAGTCAATTAAAAATGGTATTCAGCCAACAACCATCTATGTACGTTTCCATAATTGCTGTGATTAGAGAATCTTTCTTGAAAAGGATTGTTGAAATTAGTAAAATATAGTTGGAACATAATGGCTAACAAAAGCAATGAGCCACAGGAAAATCACCCGGAATTCCTGTTTATCTACACAGTTAGTAAAAGTATATGTATCTATAAGCTCTTCTTTATTAGTGATATGTTTAGCATTTGGTTCACTTTTTTTACTACAATGTGGGCTAAATGGGAAATCCATCAGCTAGTTTAATTCTGTCCTCATTTGTGATAATAACTTAGTTTAGAATCCTAAAATCACATTTTAGTATCTAAGACACAGGCAAACTGACAATAAGAGAGCTGACTTTTGTCTAGCCTCCCTTTATTTTCTCACCATTTAAATCTTTTTCATAGATTTGGCTTCAAAAGGAATACACACACACACACACACACAAGCAGGGGTTCAATAAAATAATCACAATCATATCAGAATTTTTGTTGTTAAGTGTCATCTGAGTCAGTTCCAACTCATAGTGACCCTGTATAGGATTTCCAAGGAGCAGTTGGTGAGTTTGAACTGTTCAACTTGTGTTTTGCAGTCCAATGCTGATCCTATAGCAACACAGCAGGAGTCCACCAGGAGAACAGGAAGGATTTATACAGTATTTGTGATGCTAAAGTTTTACCTGTAGTGGAAAAACAGTGTCATTGTTGTGGGGGCCTGAAGACCTAAGGACCAGTTTTCCTCTATCCTGTTAGGTCCTGCTGTGGGATAATACACTGGGCCACAGGTCAGTTTGAACTGCAAGGTGGGTGGTTCAAACTCACCAGCCACTCCTTGGAAACTATGAGTCAGAACCGACTTGACAGCACTTAACAACAACAACATAGGGTCCTGGTGTGCGCTGTAGGATAATTCACTGGACCACAAGGTCACTTTGAATCACAAGGTAAGTGGTTCAAATCCTCCAGCCACTCTTCAGAAATCCTATACAGGGTTGCTATGAGTTAGAACTGACACGGCAGCACATAACAACATAGAGTCTATATGAGTCAGAACTTAGCTCAGTTTGGGTTTTGGTAGACAAAGACGTGGTTGAAATTGATGCTTTAAAAGAATTACAGCTAAGATAAAACACAAAAACAAATAGTGCTTTCTTTCTGAACAGTTCTGTTTCTATTTTTCAAGCATATAAAGTTTGTTTTAATCCCCCAAACTCCTATGTGAATATTCTGTATGGGCTGATAGCTATGTTTTCTGTTCTTAGGGAGTTTAACTATGTGGATGTCACACCTAAACTGTCTTAAAATATAGAAATCAAAGTTGAGTTCTGTACATTCAGACCCTAGAAATCCATAGGGACTTCAGAGACATTAAATAGTAAGCATTTTATAATCTAACGGTGAATTGGCCAGATATATTTGTGACGAACCACAAAGCAGAAGACATGTCTTGTGATTCCATTTCTTTCTTGTGTCTCTTGAAGAGGATTCAGAGACTATTGCATTTGCAAAGTATAAGATATATAGATTTCCCAGTGGATATAAGTGACCTGAGACTGTATTTATCCTTGGATTTTAAGAAATGAAACTCATTTGAAATGCAGTTAAGTTCACTAATGTGAAGAGTTCATGTCCCACAACAGTAGTGACATTGGTGCATTGTCAATTTTCTTAGATCTTCATGGTTTCTGTAAGCCTGTGTGTGGTCCTGAGTTGTGGGTCATGTCAATTTGTGTCTCCAATAAATAATGTTGCTGTTGTTATGTGCCATCAAGTCAGTTCAAATTCAGAGGGTTTCCGACTGGTAGGTTTGAACCACTGTCCTTTCAATTCAAACCGACCTTGTGGTGGAATGCTTATCCTACAGTACCACATGAGGACTGGCATCCTGGATATCAAAGACTGGGTGTTATTCTTCCTCTCATTTACTTACCTCAGTACTGATTCCAGTCCTGGTCATACCATTAGCCCAATTTTCCCGAATTCAGATAGGAGTGAGGAGGGGGATTCTGAGGGAGAATGCTTGTGCTTAACACCTCTCAAGCTCCAAGTTTTCTTGGTGTCCCTGAGTAATTCTATATTTTATCTTGATGTTCAAGAACAAGAGAATTTTAGGAGCTCTCTTATGAATTGCTGAGGATTATCTCCTGTTATCTGTTATCTGTTATGAGTGGCTTTGTCCCAGGGAGGTGAGGTAGGTGCCTAACTGATTAACTGCCATATATATATATATATTATTCCTTTTCAATTTACCTGTGTCTGTTTGAGCCATGTGGGAATTAATTGAACTAAATATGTCTGTATGTGCTTTGAATTCTCATGCATCAGGTCATGGAGAACAGAAATAAATGAGTCAAACATCAGTCCCTATTGTAGACATCACTAAACCAGGTCCACTGGCAGCTGTCTCCCTGTCTTTGCAGACCCTGAGTATCCGCTTTGTGAGCACGAGCTTCTTCATTAAGAGCTCATTAGATGACACCCCTGCAGAGGCAGTGCTGACCCCCACCTTGCACTGCAGCCCTTCCCTCTCCCTCCTATCTCTAATCTTCAATGATCAGTGGTCCACAGATCCTTGGGGAGGAAGAACCTTGTGACTCTACATTCAGTCTGCACAGAAAGATTGTGGAAGGTCATATGGTCCCCACCTTGCTTTTCTCAACTGTACTCTTTCAACAGCAGTGCTTTCCTAGAGGAAGTGGTACCATGTGGTTTCCCTCCTAGAAAGGTCCCCTGCAAGTTACCCTGACTATTAAAAGCATTGATCAGAAACAAGGCTACAACTACACCTCTCTAAATGGTCATTTTCTAAAAACCACAAACCTGATCAGGGATTCCTACAAAAGATGAGCACGACTCCTCCATCCTTATTAAAATGTTTGTTCACAGCAGAGATGTCGAAAATGAAAATAAACTTTGCTTCTTGTTTGAAGATATTCAAGTTTTCTATATTTAAATAAATAGATTTCCAGTCTATTCCTTTGAGAAACAACCAGCACCTTGCTTAAAATAAAGTGAATAACAAGTATCCTTGTCAGTCAACTCAAATGACACTTTTCAACCAACATGTACAAACAATGAATTCTGCTTATGCCTCCTGTGTATATTGAATGTATAGGTTATGTCTGGATTCATTTGTGTCTTGTGAAATCAAAACAGTTAGCCAATAAGTGTTGCTTAACATCACCGTGACTTGAAAAAATAATTAATATGTATATCAGTACTTATTCTTGGTCTATCTAATAGTGATAGTTTGTGGTTAATTAAATTCTGAGAACTAAACAATCTGGTATATGTTCTATTCCAGAACAGTGTTTAACATACAATTATCTAGGAGTAATATTTTGTTGATGCGCTTAACATATATATGCTGATGTTAAGTGTTGTAGTGTTGGTTTCGACTCATAGGGACCCTGTATAGAATTTCTGAGGAGTGGCTGATGAGTTTGAATCGTTGACTTTGTAGTTCAAACCGACTTTGCAGTCCAGTGCAATAAGCCACAGCACCATACCAGCACTTCCTCTCTCCCTCTCTCTTTTTCTCTCTGTATGTATATATATATATATGTATCTCAATTAACCTCAAAAAATATACGTGTGTGTGTGTATGTATCAATGAACCTCAAAATATGTGTGTGTGTGTGTATGTATCAATGAACCTCAAAAAACTGACTCTATTACTTCAGGCATATATTCTATTTAAGCACGTTTTTGATGGGATCCAATCTAATGTGAGTGCACTTATTAATACTGAGCAAGAAATTAATGTGCTTTTATAATAAATCTTCAACTAAATCTTCTCAAATGAGTGTAAGGAAGCTATTTTTCAAAGTTTCAATTAAGACTTCCTAGCCTGGTTATGATTAGTTTTATGATATACCTTAGGCCAAATTCTGCTCTAAATTACACACACACATTTTGAAATGAAACTTTGCTACAGAGTCTTAATTGATTATGGAAGTACTGGTAAAAGTTGTGCATCACTGGTACCCATAGCTTGCTACACATTGGTAGTATCTCTAGATGTTATAGTCATTTCCCATAACAGGCTGTGTAGTGGATGGTGGTGGTTATGTGCCATGGAGTCGGTTCCGGCTCATAACGACCCTGTGCAGGGTTTCCGAGGCTGTAATCTTTATGGGAGCAGAAAGCCTCATCTTTCTCCTGAGGAACAGCTGATAGTTTCAAACTGCTGACCTTGAGGTTCACAGCACGATTCGGAACCACTACGCTACCATCAGAATTTTACTCCTTGTCCATTTTAGACAGCTGGAAACTATTATTTATTTTGCTTTGGCCTTTACAAGTTCTTCAGCTTATTGATATGATCCATTTATTGATAAACCTTTGGATATTTATATAAGTATTTATTTTTGTATTCAACGATGACTTCAAAAAGTTCACGGAAAAATTAAATGGAAAGATTCTGGAATTTTTCCACGAACTTTTTGAAGCCCTCTTGTATAAACGTATTGCTGTCAAATGGACTCTGACTCATGGCGACCCCATGTTTGTCAGAGCAGAACTGTGCTCCATGGGGTTTTCAATGGCATTTTTTTTTTTTGAGAAGATCTCCAGACTTTTCACCTAAAGTACCTCTGGATGGACTTGCAACACCAATCTTTTGATTAGCAATGAGAGCAGTTCATTGTGTCACTGTGATGCATGTACACTATATATACACTATTTACAATAGATATAAACCAATGTGTTGACCAGCACAGAGTTCAATTGATCAGTGTTGGAAGAAGTGCAGCCAGAATACTCCCTGGAAGCCAGGATAGCCAGACTTGGTGTTTCATACTTCAGACATATTGTTAGGAGGACTCAGTCCCTGGAGAAGGATATTATGTTTGGTAAAGTGGAGAGTGGGAGACAAGAGAAAGACCCTCACCAAGATGGACTGGCATAGTGGCAGCAGCAAATATGGGCTGAAATGTAGCAATGATTGTGAGGTTGGTGCAGGACTGGGCAGTGTTTCGTTCTGGGTACATAGGGTCACTATGAGTTAGTACCCATTCAATGGCATCTAACGAAAACAACAATCATTTCTAAAATTGTTATTCTATCAAGTGGAAAACAATTTCTTAAGACTCTCACATGTTGGAGTCTGAGCTAACTGCTGTTGAAAAGAAGATGGTCAGTGTCTCCTGGATATAGTCTGAGACTGTCTGTACATCTATTCTAAGTCAGTTTTGCCTCTGAGAAAAATGTGCAGGTCCATTTGGAAAGTAACCTTTGTTCAGAACAAGCACAGAGTAGGGAAAGTCCTCTCAAATCAGCTGGAGATTGTAAAGAGGAAAATTTAGGAGGGAAATGTTCATGGATGCAGCTGGAAAATGTCTCCAAAGTATCAGATCTTAAACTGTGCTGCAAAATGAATAATCTTGATAATTCTGTTGTCACTCAAAGTCTCTTAGCACCAACAATAGCTGACAAGCTTGTATGGTCCTGGTGTGAAGCTGTAGGATAAGCACTGGACTGCTAACTGCCAGATCAGTGGTTCAACTCCACCAGCCACTCCAACTCGATGGCACTTAACAACAACTTTGAAACAAAGATTGGGAATGATCCTTGGCTGCGACCTGCTGTAATTTTCTTGCTAGTAGACAATTGTAAACCTGAAGAAAGACTGAAGGTAGACAGGAGGCACAGGAAGAGACATATCAAACAGCCAGCATTCCAGGACCATGGTGCTTCACTGGGGAGTGGGGCTGGGGATGAGCAATTTGCAAGACTGTTAAGTAAGGGAAGGCATTGCAAACTTTTTTTTATCTTGCATTCATTGAAGACTGTGGAGTTAAGCAATTGAAGAAAAACCAACTAAGGCCTGTAGTACTGAAGTATCCCAATCACTGACGTTTTGTTGTTGTGCAGTGCCGTAGAGTCAGTTCTGACCCATAGTGATCCTGTATAGGGTTTCGAAGGAGCAGCTGGTGAGCTTGAACCATCAACCTTGCAGTTCAAACGGCTTTCCAGTCTGGCGCATTAACCCACAGCGCCACACCAGGACTCCAATCACTGACGTTAAAGACTAAGCTAATATCCCAACTTCAGAAGCTGGGTAGCTCAGTGACAAGCATGTACATTGGCATCTTATAAGAAATCTGTGTTCAAATCCCAGCTCTGCCTTTTTTTTAAACAGTGTTGTTGCTAAGCTCTGTTAAGTCGGTTCTGACTCACAGTGACCCTGTAAAACATTTCTGAGGAGTGGCTGGTGGGTTTGAACTGCCAACCTTGAGGTTCAAACTGACTTTAAGGCTCAGTGTTTATTCTACATAAGCTGGATGAAATATTTAATATCTCTTGGTCTTATTTACCAGATCTATAAAACAAGATACTAGAAACATATAATTTATAGTTCATTATAATTAAATGAATGCATGTATAGAAAACCTGAATGTCATAGAAGGCCAAATGTTCTTTAAAAATCAAAAGGCACAAAAGCAAGTGAGAACTGGGCTCCACAAACGGAAGCCCTCGTTATGCAAGGTGGCTGCCAAGTCTGTGTGTTACATAATCTTCCTTCACTGATTGTGTAATATACCAAGTCTGTGTGTTACATAATCTTCCTTCACTGATTGTGTAATATACCAAGTCTGTGTGTTACATAATCTTCCTTCACTGATTGTGTAATATCTGGTGCTGGTACCTCATAGTCACTTTAATGTGCATATGTTTCACCAATAAATATTCTTTCTAAGTCAGTATGTTTCCTCACCAGGAGTCTAAGCTAGCTTCAGGCCATGGCTCCCTGTTCTCTCATCAGAGACTGAGCAGTTCCCTTCCCTCATTAACTCTCTAACCTTGAAAGGATTTTGGCAATGTGAATACCCACCTGCAGTTTTCTTCTTCTCTAAACAATTTTTAAAAAATCAAGTCTCTCATTTTCTTCTCACACAAGTACAAAAATTCAAGTTCCTTTCTCTCCATTAGTATTTGCTCTAATTGTATTTAATGGAAATTTGTCTCCACTGAACCTTTCCAATTAATTAGATTAATTAAGATTTGTTTTCTTTTTCTAATAAAGTAGACATAGCACATTACCTAAAAAGCTGATTAGTAGGATTTAAAGAAACCGTTCCTCTTTATGGTACTTTGTTGTTGTTGTTAAGTGCCGTTGAGTCGATTCCGACCCATAGCGACCCTGTATAGAGTTTCCGAGGAGTAGCTGGTGAGCTAGAACCGCCGACCTTGCAGTTCAAATGGCTTTGCAGTCTGACGCATTAACCCACAGCGCCACACCAGGACTAGAGCCTTCTTAATTTCTTGGTGTCCTTAATGAAGCAACTGGAACGTGGGAAATAAGTCTATCTAAGCTGAGCTAGTGCCCAGTTAAAAATGAAATTTTACTTATACAAAGCCATAAATTCAAGTGTTTGTTACCTACAGAGACTAGTATTCTAGGCTACGTTTCTCCTAGATGAGGACAGTGATTGACAGTCAACTCCTGAACTTGTTCATCTGAACCACAAAGTTCTACATCCGGGAATGAATAGGAAGTGATTTTCAGGAAAGGAGGTCTGGTGCTGTAGTGGTTAAACTCCAAAAGGTCAGTGGTTCAAACCCTCCAGATGCTGAATGATGTGGCTTCCATAAAGATTACAACCTTAGGAAACCCAGTGGGCATTTCTACTCTACTCTACAGAGTCACTGTGAGTTGGAATTGACTCCATATTGAAAGGATTCTCAAAACTACTGTCTTGTGGAATGCTACTTTGTGGAGAGGAAACAACCTTATGGTAAGGCAGCTCCCAAGAAAAGAAACAAATCTTCCCCAAGGTTCGATTTGTTGAGTTCATGACATAGGATCCTGTAGTACTGAGAAGGCATATGAGGCTAAGCATTTATACTAGATCTCTGCAAGCAGCTGAGGACGAGTCATTCACATTGGTGATAAAAACTTCTTCTCTGAAATGAGTTTTTTGTTTGTGCTCTGTCTTGTTTTTATTTGATTTTGTTGTTAGTTTTCCACTGAAGATGCTTTTATTTTTCAGGTTGAAAAGTCCTCCTCGAGTCCAAGATTACTATAGGTCATATTTATGCACAAGACATGGAACATAATCCCACACAAGCTTCTTAATAGGCCTACTTTTCATCTTTTTCTATGATCTACTGGTGTGGCACTGTGGGTTTAATGTGCCAGACTGCAAAGCCGTTTGAACTGCAAGGTCAGCAGTTCAAGCTCACCAGCTGCTCCTTGGAAACCCTAAACAGGGTCGCTATGGGTCAGAACCGACTGGACATCACTTAACAACAACAACAACAATTGGTGTGGCACTGTAGGATAAGCATTGGACCACAAGTTCTATTTGAACCCTAAGATCAGTGGTTCAAACTCACAAGTTCCTACTATACAGGGTTGCTATGAATAGGAACCGACTCAACAACACTTAACAATTTAAGAATACTCTTTCTTTTGCCTTCCAGCATATGCTTTCAAAATTAGTTCATTAAAAATCAATTGGATTGCATTTATAGTGTACCAAGGGCCCTGGTGTGCCACTGTAGGATAAGCACAAGATAAGTAACTGAAAGGTTGGCAGTTAAGACCTGCTCTTAGAAACCTTATACAAGGTTGCTTTGAGTCAGAACCAACACGACAACTTACAAGAGTGAGAATGTGAGCTTCATATTTCAACATTTTCCCATTAAGTTTTTTGAACATTTTTATTGTGGTTTGAATGAAAGTTTACAGAGCAAAGTACTTTCCATTTAAACAATGTATACACATATTGCTCTATGATGTTTGTTGCAGTCCCTCAATTTAACACTACTCTCTCCCCACTTCCTCCCTGAATTACCTATTGCCCCTTGCTGACCTTCCTGCCATTTCCTGACTTCTGAATTTTGTTTATAGGCAAATGTTGCCCTTTTGATCTCCTGTGGTTGCTCCAACGAACACATTTCCTCACCAGTGATATTGTTCACTTTAATAGGCTGTTTTGTTTTTATTTTTAGGAGACAAGGCTTCATGGCACTTGTGTAAAGAAAAAAAAAAAAGTCAATAAGGGGTCCTTTAACACATCACTAACTCAGAAACTGGACTGAAAACTGAAGACGCGTCAACAATCTAAAGTGTGTTATATGTTATTACAGTTGTTAACCTCAGTGATTCTGAAGTCAGGCTTTACTGATTAGACGTGTGACTTTGAAGAGAGTCACCTCTCTAAGCTTCTATTTCCTTATGTATTGATTGAGAATAACAATGACTTCATAGAGTTGCTGTGAGAATTGCATTAGGGATGAGCATCTAATCTGAGAACAGTCAGCTGTGAAAAGCAAAAGCAGATCAAATGAAAACTTTGTGGCTTAAAACAACCACCATTTTTATAGCCTAAATTTCTTTGTGCTGGCAACTTAACTAATGCTTAGTTGGGTGGTTCTTCAGGTCTTGGCCTGGCTCCTGCATGCTTCTGCGGTCAGTTGAATCAAGAGAGTCCAATTTTGTGGGGTCTTTATATATTTTACCCTATTCAGGGGTAATACTCAAAATAGTTAACAACCAGTTTGGCCAATACTTGGACCACCAGGTCCTGTTCATGGGTGACTGCCAATCCTTTAGTTCCTGAATGTCAGATCTGAGGAACCGAATGGAGGAATGTGGGCAGTAAGGGCGTGGCCCTCAGGTAATTTGAGGCAGCAGCCAATTACCAGCCAGTACAAAAGTCATTCTGAAACATACTGGTTGAATGTTAGCCGTTTCCCTTCCATATTATAACCACCTCCCCACCCACGAAGTAGCAATTCTACTTCACCCCACAATTAGAATTAGTTGCACCCTATGTCTTGGCACTCAGGATATGACTTGCATCCACGCATCTTTTCATCTTACTTACCCCCAAATCTAAAACGCGCACTTCAAGGGGAAAAAAAATAAAACTATATAAATTCCTTAGGAGTGGGACAACAATTCTCAGTTAAATAAAAAGGCATAATTATGAGTAAAGGAGCTCTGGTAGCGTAGTGGTTACGAATCGGGCTGCGAATCTTAAGGTCAGCGGTTCGAAACTACCAGCCGCTCCGCGGGAGAAAGATGAGGCTTTCTACTCCCGTAAAGATTTACACCCTCGGAAACCCTGTACAGGGTCGCTATGGGTCGGAACCGACTCGACGGCACTTAACAACAACAACAATTATGAGTAGTTTGAAAAAAAACATACTCAGTACTTAATATCATAGCAAACATAGTTGTCAAATGGGGAAAAGAAACAATTTTTGGGTTTTTTTTTTTGTAATACAACATAAAAATAAAGGTTGTGGAGATTTTTTTCAAACATGTGATTCTGAAATAGGAAGGGAGTATGGGTTTGAAGGGAGTCCTGGTATGGCACTGTGGGTTAATGTGTTGAACTGCAAAGTTGGCTTGAATCACAAGGTTGGGAGTTCAAACTCACGAGCGGCTCCTCGTAAACCCTATGCAGGGTTGTTATGGGTCAGAACCGACTCAATGGCACATAACAACAACAACAACAACAACAGTATGAGTTTAAAGACATCGAGAAAGTCCAAGTCTTTGAGGTGGAGCTCAGAAGTTTGTATTTTAAGCAGACAATCTTACTGACACTGTTTCTTGTGTTGAGAAAAGCAATAGAAATCAGCTTGGAAAGGCTAGTTAGATACTTAGTAGTTACAAAGTGAGCTCTCCTCTCAGCTCTGTTTTGCACGGTGCCTGGTGTGGTGCTGCACGTTAATGCGCTGTACTGCAAGATTGGTTTAAACCACAAGTGGTGGTTTAAGCTCACCAGCCACTCCTCAGAAACCCTATACAGGGTTGCTGTGAGTCGGAACCGACTCTATGGCACTTAACAACAACTCTTAAGGGAGTCCTGGTGTGGGGTAAAGCTCTGGACCACAAGGTCAGTTTGAACCACAAGGTAGGCAGTTTAAACTCACTAATCTCTCTTTAAGAACCCTTTATAAGGTCACTATGAATCGGAACCGATTTGACAGCACTTAATAACAACAGCCAACAACCTTTATGGGTTCCTGATAACACTGAAGTGTCCATGTTACTCATTTCACTCCTGCAGCAGTGAGATACAGCTGGCCACACTGGCTCTCAGCAGGCATCCAGGGATAATTCCAGGCCTGAACCTTTACATATACTCTGTAGGTACTCACTTCCCTTATGCATCTGCATGCCCTGCAGAGGCCTGAATGAGAGGAACTCCAAATAGTGTGGAAGTAACTGGCTGCTCACCAGTGACCATGACAGGTAGATCCCACTCTCTCATGGAACCGGTTTCCATCAACCATCTCATTTTTTGATCAATATGCCACAACCAGCTTGTCTTAAGAGCTTGTTTATCATACCTGTCTTGGGATTGCAGTACTGGTGTGGCACTGTTGGAGAAGCACTGAACTGCTAACTGAAACGTCAACAGTTCAAAACTAACAACCTCGGAATCCCTATACAGCATTGCTATGAGTTGGAAACTATTCAAAGGCACTTAACTCACAGAATTATTTCATTTGCCCATTCTCAATGTCTCATTGGGTACAGGAAGACCCTTGCTACATATAGAGATATTTAGGATGATACTTTTGTTTAGATTCAAGACAGGTGAAATAAACACTTCAGGTGTGTATTTTAAATTGGATTTTAAAAAAGCTCATCCCTTCAACAGATGCTGTATGGTTTCATCAGCACTGAAAGAAGATGCTACATACAGCTAGATACAGATGGTGCCTCAGAAAGAGAGCTAATTAAGTAGATGCATGGTTTTTGTTCTGTGCTTACCTCAGAGAGGAATGAGTCCAAATCTGTTACTTTTTTATAGTGCAAAATTCTTTTAATAATTTAAAAAATCCAACATACAGAGGCGATTTCACTAATCTATTATTATTATATTGTGAATTGTATTATTAATGTAGTCAGTTTCTTAGTAGTATTAAAACATAATTGTTTTTTCATTTTGCTATACATAGCCTAACCTATTTTTTTTTTTTTTTTATGTTTTATTGTGAATTATGTGGTAGTTTACATGGGAGAACATTAGCTTTACATTTATCCTATCATATATCATTTCATTGCCATGGTTACAATCCCCTGTATGCATCATCAACCAACCAAAGGGTATACCCTGCAAGCCTGCCCCCCAGTCATCAGCACACAGCCCCTCTCCCTCTCTGGGTCTAAAGTCCCCAGCTGCTCCATGTCTCCATGTCATTGTCTCTGCTTCCATTTCTGGTGTCACTGCTTCTCTGGGTAGGGTCCCGCTCTCTGCTTTTCTCTCTTGATGGTCCCAGGGACCTCTGCTCCTAGACTGAAAAGTTAATCACTCCCTTCCTTTTGCTACAAAACCTCTAACTTTATATTTCCAACCCTCACGATCAGTCCTGATAGGAATTATTCACTATTGTATCACAAGCGACCTATCCGCATCTCCTTTAGATACTACTCGGTGGAGATTTTACCTTCCTCCGTGTCTTCTGGATCTAGGCTCCCTCTTGAAACTTGTAAGCTAGTCACTTCTTGCCTTTTTAGCTCCCCTATTTTGGGTAGCCAATGTGCAAGTTGCCCATCCCTGTCTACTCTGTGTGGGGAGGGGGTGGGAATGATCCTTGCTGTAAAGATTTGTTCCCTCTTTTGAGCTACTGCATCCATAGGTGTAGGTCAAGTTCATCAGATTGTATCAGATTACTCTTTTTTTCCTCTTCTTTCTTCTTCTAGTTGAGCGTTGATCATCCAGTCATTGAAGCCAGGTCAAGTGGGTATTATCTGCAAGTGTGGATGTTCTTGTGCATATGCCCGCTCTTCTTATCAGCTGGATGCTTCAGTCTCCACTCTAGCCTTCTGTGGCTATGTCGCTGACTCCGGGCTCAAGAGTCCCCAGGTCTTGCCACACTGCTGGTCAACCAGGTCTCCACCCAAGCTCACAGAAGTCTATTGAACATTGTAGGGTTTAGCTCACAGCTTCTTTGCTGTTTTTCCCTGCTTCCCCTTATCAATGATGAACGTGGTCACCAATCAGAGTGTGTATTCCCGTTGAGTCTTAGTCTTAGAAGTTGGTTTGCCCAGAGGGGACCCAACCACTTGGCTTGATGTCTCCTGGGTAAGCAATTTGCTTGTTCTTATAGTAATCGTTCAGACTGCCCATATTGTTTTGTATTTTTCGTGTCGGTCTTTCTTTCAAGAAGTGTCTTCTGTTCTTGTAGCTGCTCCAGGTTGGTCTGCTTGTCCTTTCAAGTGGAAATTTCCCACCTCAGAAGATTCTGGATGAGGTTCAGTATTCCACCTGTGGTCTTACGTAATGCAGAGGCTCTGCAGAAGCCTCCTTCACTGAGCACATTACAGTCCCATTTTAGGTATTCCAAGCCTAACCTATTTTTATTATTTTCTATCAGTAGACTGAAAGGCAATTAACCAAATAAGGAATTATTACTTATTTGGATGTGCATGTTGGTCTGTCAAAATAGTAAAT
Organism: Chrysochloris asiatica; assembly: GCF_000296735.1. Classification (NCBI taxonomy): domain Eukaryota; kingdom Metazoa; phylum Chordata; class Mammalia; order Afrosoricida; family Chrysochloridae; genus Chrysochloris; species Chrysochloris asiatica. The sequence continues at coordinate 7,367,532 of NW_006408519.1, forward strand.
TTGAGGGAGCTTCAAAAGTTGACGGAAAAATTCCATTGTATCTTTAAAAGTCCATTTTCACAAAATGGAAGACTCCTGGTATGGTGCTATATATAGAACCATGACTGTGAATCACAGAGTCGGTGGTTCAAACCCACCAGCTGCTCCTTGGAAATACAATATAGGGTTGTTATGAATCAGAACTGACTCGACAACACTTAACAACAATAACTACAACTTTTCTGAAGTTTGACTTGTCCAAATTTTTTAATAATTAAAAACAAAACAAAACAAAAAAAAAACACTGCCACCAAGTCAATTCTAGGTAAAACTGCTCCATAGGGTTTCCAAGGCTATAACCTTTACAGAGGCAGACTGCCACATCTTTCTCCTACAGGGGTACTGGTGAGTTTGATCTGCTAACCTTTCAGTTAGCAGATAAACACCCTAATAACCTTTATGCCACTAGGGAGTGTTATTGTTGTTAAATGTCATTGAGTCAGTTCCAACCCGTAGCGACCTTGTAATAGAGTTTCCAAGGAACAACTGGTGAGCTTGAACCACCGGCCTTGCAATTCAAACCGACTTTGCAGTCCAGCTCATCAGCCCACAGCACTAAACCAGGAGTAGTACTATTTAAATGGGAAATATTTGGATGCTTATCTTGGTCAGCCAAAATAGTAAATATGAGGGAACTTCAAAAAGTTGATGAAGGTTCTTCCACAGTACAGAAAGTAAACTATATGTGTGCATTCAGATAACCCCTTCAGACATTGTATAAAATTGCAGTCTAGTGAAATAAACTGTATGCAATAGGAAAAAAAAAAAGTTGATGGAAAAATTCCATTGTCTTTTTTGAATTCCATTTTTCCACAAATTATTTGAATCCCACTCATGTATTCCATAATTTTGAAGCCATTTATTATTTACATCTTCTAGATATTGTTGTTAAGTGCCATCAAGTCAGTTCTGACTCATGGTGACCATATATAGGGTTTCCGGAACTTCCTTAATTTTTTGCAGGAGTAGAAAGCCTCATTTTTCTTCCCTGCATTTAAAACTGAGATGCTCTTCAAAGCATTCAGGAAGACCTGGGGGAATATAACCCTGGACAATTTCCTTAACCTCCCAGGATCTCCATGTTCTCATCCATAATATGAGCCCTTCCTGATATAAGATTCTATAAATTTTTACGGACATTCACCATTATATCTTGATTTCTTCTGCCCTATTAAGTAATTTCATGAAAAAAGGTAGGAATTTAAATCTTATTTCCTTATAATCTAGTTGTGTGAACATGAACAAGATATCTCTATCTAAGCATATATAAACAGTGAAGAAGGCCTGTCTCATGGAATTATGATAACCAAATAAGGAAACATTTAAAGTGCCAACTTCAGAATCCTTTATCAGATGTTCAATAAAGTTTATTTCTTTTCCCGTCTTGAATCCTTTTAGAAACCCCAGATCTTGCTTTTTCTTTCTTTCTTTTTTTGGAACCTTTTTTTGTGAATTGAGTGAAGGTTTACAGAGATCATCAGTTTACAGAGATTCAACAATTTATACATCTTGTTTCATCTCATGATTGCAATTCCCTTCATGTGACAAGACATCCTATTTCCTCCCTGTAGTTCTTTTTCCATTCTACCCTCCTTCCCATCCTCTCTCAATTTGTCCTTAGATAAATGTTGCTCTTTTGATCTTGAATGGTTAACCATTCTATGGTGAGCATGCCTTACTAATGTTGTTGTCCCTCCTATATATCTACCAATCAGCTCTTCAGTGACATCACCCTGCCCTTGCCTCTGGTTCCTATAGAAAAAGGTTTCTATTCTGGAGAATTCATCATTAGGGAGATGATTAAAATAAAGATAAGAACTGCAGCAAATAAGACCAACTTAAATAAATACATTTTTCCTCTTCAATTGTCCTGATAAAAACAGTGATAGCACCAATTGAAAACAGTTGTCCTGCCTAACAAGTATTTATCTCTTTGTCTTTGAGGTCTGGCACTATATTCATTTTTGTAAATAAAATCTGTTTGAATCATAACAAATGGTATGCTTTCTGAATGATAGAAATCTTGTTGCTCTTTTTTCACCAAATTTACAGTTATTACTGTCATGTACTCCAGTTTCTTAAATTAACAATAATTTTGTTCATTATGCAGTAAATTTAAAATACAGATAACAAAGAGAAAAAAATAAGCACAAACACACTTTCTAGAGAAAACTAACTACAGAACAATGCCAGGCTTTCAAACTCAGTGTAAACACTATACATATTTACAGAACAAGTTGGCACTATATGGCTCTCACATAAACACCTAGATATGAACTCTGCAAGGGTCAGACGTGATCTGTTTTGTCCACTACTGTTGTTTCAGCATCTAGGACATTCTTAGTACTGAGTATGTAATACCCTTTTTACCTAATGTATCTTATATATCTTTTTGTATTAATGATTCTATAATATTATAATAATAATATTTTAAATAACCATATTCTACAGTATGTTCATGCCGTCCAGTCGATTCCGACCCATAACAAGCCTGTATAGGGTTTCCAAGGAGCAGCTGGGGAGCTTGAACTGCTTTCCATAAATCTTTCTCAATTGATCCTCTAGTATTAGACTTGCAGGATTTTCTACTTAGTCACTTTTGCCTGTAACAGTGTTTTGATAAACGCTTTTGCAGTTGTAACTACACTGTCTTAATGATTTTGTTAGGATTGTCAAAGAAGAAAATCTCTTACTCTGGTAGGAGTGAAAGAAAGGGGGTTTAATTGAGGAATAATACCATTCAAGCTGGGCAGTGCTAATAAAAATACAAGGCACTTCACTGTCTACTGAGTAAAGAGACTTTTACACAGAGAACAAAGGAAAGGTAGGAGATTAATGACTGACATAGCTTCAGCTTTGGAGTCCTGTACAATGTGAAGGTTGGCCACCTGACTATAAGGAAATGAACTAGTACCTAGGTGAGTGGCATCAGCTGCTTCCGTTATACATGGCTGTGGTCATGATCACATTTTCTCAGGAACAAATTGTTTACATCTTGACATGTTCTTCCCATGAGTGCATGGTTTATGTATATCCTGGCCTTTTTGCTACCTGAGAATGCATGTTGCTCCCATCATTCTGACATATGAAAAGCAGCTTAAAATTTTTCCATTTACAGGATAAATTCTTAAAAATGCAGTTGCTAAATTCAAGTATACTACTGATGTTTTTAGTAGTTTTACTAAAACTACTACTTTTACTAAAAGGAGTCCTGGCGTAGCACTGTGGGTTAATGTGCTGGATTGCAAAGTCGGTTTGAACTGCACAGTTGGCAGTTCAAGCTCACCAGCCACTTCTTGGAGTCACTATGGGTCAGAACCGACTCGATGACACTAAACACCAGCAACAAAACTGATGGTTTTAGGAAAATATTACATATTGCCAAATTGTACCCCCCCACCACCACCAAATAATGTCAATTCACAATCTAGTCAGCAGAAATTGACCATTTTCCTGCACATTCACAGATAACAGGTACATATTATGTTGATTAAAAAAAGAAAAAAAAATGAGCTTTTTTTTGAAAAAGCATGCCATTGCATATTAAATATTTTGTTGTGAGAAAATTCATTCTGCATGCTGTATTACCAGCTCAGGACATCTTTCCAAACTTTTTGTTTGAGATGTATCAGAAAAACCCAGCAAAGATAAATGCCTGCTAAAACAGTGTAAAGAGAGTTCTGTTGAGTTTGATACATGAATGTACTTAACATAGAAGAGGAAAGTGCCTATAAATATTCCATTGACACTCTCACTGACTGGAACATTCTACAATTTTACATTAAGATCATTTTCAATAAATCAAATTTCACATTTGGACAGGTTAGCAGTACCCATTCAAGTTAATTCCCAGCTGTGCTGGCCCAGAACATGGGTCTTGGTCCCAAGAAGACTGCCTTCTTCCAGGCTCTGGGCATCACTACAAAGATCTCCAGAGGCATCACTGAAATCTTAAGTGATGTACAGCTGATCAAGACTGGAGACAAAGTGGGAGCCAGCGAAGATACACTGTGAACTTGCTGACCATCTTCCCTTCTCCTTCAGGCTGATTATCCAGCAGATGTTTGACAACGGCAGCATCTCCAGTCAGGAAGTGCTTGACATCACCAAGGAAGGCCTGCATTCTAACTTCTGCAGGGTGTCTGCAATGTTGCCAGCACGTGTCTGCAGATTGTTTGCCTTACTTCCCCATTCCATCATCAATGGATACAAGCGGGCCCAGGCTTTATCTGTGGAGACTGAGTACACTTTCCCACTGGCTGAATAGGTCAAGGCCTTCTTAGCTGATCCATCTGCGTTTGTGGCTACCGCCCCTGTGCCCACTGCCACCACTGCTGCTCCTGTTGCTGCCTTCACCCAGGCCAAGGCTGAAGCAGAGGAAGAGTCAGAGAAGTGGAACGAGGATATAGGATTTGGTCACTAGTCACTAAAAGCTACCAACTCAGCTGGCTTTATTTGCAGCAATTAATTAAAGGCTTAGTTCTCTTAAAAACAAAAACACCTTGAGCAGTACTATATTGCTGTCAGCGCATGACTGAGTTCTCCAAGAAGGGACTATGGTACCTCATTCTAAGATAGTAACTAAGCAATGTCTCTTCATGAGTGAGATGGCACATCTGAAGTGTGGACATTCTGTGGTGAACAACTGAGAATCTGATTCTCATTTCCATGTTATGGGAACAGTGGAGAGCTATATGCTTGCAAGTTTTACCAGCATTTTCCTAAGAAATAGATTCTTTGCATCTGTCTTCCCCAACAACGGAGTTTGAGTCATAAGGCGCATAATGAGTGATTTCAATTTGAAAAATAAATAAATAAGGCATTCATTCAAATAAGAACCTTAGATAGCTTCTGGGACATCTGGTTGCAGGCAGCGTGACACTCTGCACTCTCAAATAGCTGTATTAATTGGTCTATAGCATGGGTTATTTAAGATTAGCTATTTAAATGTTTGAGAACAGCTACTAAGTATAGTGGTTTTAGTTTTGGTGTAATTAATGTTGGAAAATCTTCTAAGAGTAATCAACTAAATCCAGCTGTATCTACCACACAGAAGAAATAATAGTTAGGATACTAATGTGGCTACTATAATCATGGCCAAAGAGTCATTTTAAACAAAATACAAGTCTTTGTTTTTGTCCCTACACAACAGTCTGACAGTACGTAATCCTAGGCAAGTTTTTGGTGCCAAGGAATAAACTCCTTCTAGTTTTTCTGGCATCCCTAATATTCAACTTTTATGTCTTGGTCTAAAAAGGCTTCTCTAGTACTTGCCCCACTGAGCAAGTCTGCTGTTGCTGCAAAATTGAAACAAACAAACAAAAAACCTCCTTAAAGTGTTAAATAGAAAAAAATGTCACCTTGAGCATTAAGGTGCATCTGTCCCAAGTCATGGCATTTTCAGTAACCTCATATACATGTGAAAGCTGACAGTGAATAAGGAAGACTGAGGAAGAATTCATACATCTGAATTATGGAGAATATTGAAAATGCCACGGGCTACCAGAAGAACAATCAGTCTTAAAAGTATAAACAGAATTCTCCTTAGAAGCAAGGATAGCAAGGTTTTGGTTCATGATCTTTGGTAATGTTATGAGGAGGAACCCATCCCTGGAGAAGGACATCATGCTTTGTTAAGTAGAGTGCTGGTGACCAACAGGAAGACCCTCAATGAGAAGGGGCATCACAGTGACAACTACAGGCACAAGCAAAGCAACAGTTATGAGACTGGTACAGGACCAGGCAATGTCCTTGTTTCTTTGGTGTAGACTCACTAAGAGTTGGAACCAACCCAACTAACAACATTTACTAGTTGTATAACCAGAGGAAGGATTGGTGGTAATGGTTGTTTTTGCCTTTCTATACCTTCTTTTTCTTAACTATAATATGAATAGAACAATAATAATAACCTGGAGATTATTGTAAAGATTATGTTAAATAGTCCATATAAATAGTAAAGCATATTAAAACACCCAAATGTTAACCGTGGTTACTAACATTTGAGTGTTTTTTATATGCTGTTATATTAACCCTCAAGCATGGTATTTAGTCCTTTTCTTAACGTCTAAGAAGCATTTTGTGGCAAACTGCTTCTATAAAGGTTATAGACTTGGAGACCTGTGGGGCAGTTCTACTCTGTCCTATTGTTGTCGTTGTTGTTGTTAGGTGCCATCGAGTCGGTACCGACTCATAGTGACCTTATGTACAGCAGAACTCTGTCCTATAGGGTCTATAAAAGTTGGAATTGACTCAACAGCATTGATTTGATTTTTTAAATTTTGGTATCTAAATTTGACTATTTTCCTGAATTTTCAATCATTATGAAAGGATTTTTTTTTATATCTCAAGCAAGTAAAGTTTTGCTAAAGGTAATACAGAAATGGCTACAATCATACATTGACAGAGAACTTCCAGAGGTTCAAGCTGGATTCAGAAAAGGCCATGGAACGAGAGATATCATTGCTGATGTCCGATGGATCTTGGCTGAAAGCAGAGAATACCAGAAGGATGTTTACCTGTGCTTTATTGACTACACAAAGGCTTTCAATTGTGTGGATCATGACAAGCTATGGACAGCATTGAGAAGTATGAGGATTCCAGAACACTTAATTGTACTTCTGAGAAAACTGTACCTAGACCAAGAAGCAGTTGTTCGAACAGAACATGGGAACACTGAATGTTTTAAAATTGGGAAAGGTGTGAGACAGGGTTGTATTCTTTCACCATACTTATTCAACCTGTATGCTGAGCAAATAATACGAGAAGCTGTGTTCTATGAAGAAAAACGTGGCATCAGGATTGGAGGAAGACTCATTAACAACCTGCGATATGCAGATGATACAACCTTGGTTGCTGAAAGTGAAGAGGACATTTATTTATGAAGATCAAAGAGCACAGCCTTCGATATGGATTACATCTCAATGTCAAGAAAACAAAAATCTTCACCACTGGACCAAGAAACAACATTCTTAACAATGGAGAAAAGATTGAAGTTGTCAAGGACTTCATTCTTCTTGGATCAACTATCAACACTCGCGGAAGCAGCAGTCAAAAGATCAGATGACGTATTGCATTGGGCAAATCTGCTGCACAGGAACTTTTTAAAGTATTGAAGAGCAGAGATGTCAGCTTGAGGACTAAGGTGCGCCTGACTCAGGCCATGATGTTTTCAATAGCCTCATATGGATGTGAAAGCTGGACAGTGAATAAGGAAGATCGTAGAAGAATTGATGCCTTTGAGTTGTGGTGTTGGAGGAGAATATTAAAAGTGCCATGGACTGCCAAAAGAACCAATAGATCTGTTTTGGAAGAAGTGCAGCCAGAGTGCTCCTTGGAGGCTAGGATGGCTAAGCTTCGTCTCTCATACTTTGGACATAATGTCCGGAGGAAACAGTCGCTGGAGAAGGATGTCATGTTGGGTAAGGTGGAGGGTCAGAGAAAAAGAGGAAGACCCCTAACGAAATGCATTGGCCAGATGGCATCACTGATGACGTCAAGTGTGGCAGCGTTAGTGAGGTTGGCCCAGGATCGGACACTGTTTCGTTCTGCTGTGCATGGGGTCGCTATGAGTCAGTTCCGACTCAATGGCACCTGACAACAACAGTGGAAGGATTATTGAGTAGCTATATCTTCCCCTACACAAGTGCTGAATACATCTTTATGTTGCATCTATTTCTATAAATGGAGAAGAGATTAAAATCATTATTAATTAATTTGGAATCTTATTTCAGTGTGTGTTTAAAAAGGCCCACAGGCTGTAGGAATTTGAAAGAAGCAGTGACCAGAGTGAAAATCTAAGAACAATTTGTTTCAGAGCCAAATTGCTGAGTTAGGCAATTTACAGCCTAGCTGAGTTTGTACTTTGGAACCATGTGTAAGACAAAAATAACACTTTCACTCATGAAAGCCAATCTGTATGTAATAGGCTTCCACTTTTTTTGCCATTATATAATGATTCTATAATTAATAGTTATTAATACAATTGCTATTTTTGTTGTTAAGTACAGTCGAGTTGGTTCCAACACACAGTAACCCTGTATAGGGTTTCCGAGGAGCAGCTGGTCAACTTGAACCCACAACCTTGTGATTCAAACCAACATTGCAGTCCAGTGCATTAACCCACAATACCACACCAGGACTCCATTAGTACTAGGTATCCTATAACTTTGATTCTTAATCTAATCACATATCCTAATTATCAAATTAGTCTAACAAACTTATTACTTACATTTATATATGTTATATTTATTTTTTGGCAAATATTATTATAATCGATCAACTTTAAGGTATTCATAGAAATTAATCTAATTGTCCATATAAACATGACCCAAATAGGCGAAGTTTACATATGTGCCCACATATCATTGCTAATAATAGTCAGTGGCACATGATTTGGCTCATCTTGTTACTTCAGATCTAGTGTTCTGTCCATTACCTCAGACTAATGTCAAAATTCTCTTCTCTGTCTAACAAGATGTAAAGTTTGAAAACAGGGATAGTAAAAAATGAAATACTGGAAGGAGCCAAGTAATATACAAAAGTAAAGAACCTGTATTAGTTTCCTAGGGCTGCCATAACAAATCACCACAAACTGCATGGTATACGACAACAGAAACTCATTCTCTCACGCTTCTCAAGGCTACAAGTCTGAAATCAAGTGTTGGTAGGGACATCCTCTCTCCACAGGCACTAGTAATGAATCTTACCTTTTCTCTTCTAAAGATTCTGGTGGTGACCAGATAGATATCTTTGGCCTGCCTTGGTTTGTGGCAATAAAACACCAATCACTGCCACCATCTTCACATAGTTATATGCCCTCTGTGTGTATCTGTGTGTAAATTTCCCTCTCTAATTAAGTGACTAATAAGAACATCAGTCACTTAATTAGGGCCTACACAGTCCAATATGACCTCATGATAATTCCATTGCATCTGCAAAGACCCTGTTTCCAAATAATGCCACATTCATAGGTTCTAGGTCAATGTGAACTTCATGGGAAAACAATCCACTACAGTAAATAAAAAACCTAGTTTTATAGGCTCTGTACAATAAACATATTTAAACTTAGAATTTTCTTCTCAGCATTCTTTTTATTTTGTGGTTAAGTACCTTTATATCAGTTCCAACTCACAGCAACTTTGTATAGGGTTTCCGAGGTTTTTAAAAATCTTTGCAGGAGCAGAAAGCCTCAACTTATTACTATGGAACAGTTGGCGGATTCAAAACATGGACCTTGTGCTTTCTGCTCCTTGCAAAGAGAAGAAAATTCTAGGTTTAAATACCTTTACCTAAAAAGCTAAAAGTTATTATATTGATAGCCAAGATTTATTATGTTGTCTTTTCAATCCAGATGCTACAATAAGCATTTGCATACCTCATCTGATGTATTCCTCATGAGAACTCCATAAGGTGGCCACTCCTTTTTCATTATCCATGAGAAAAGGAAAGCTCTTGGAGGTTTAGTAATTTACCAAAAGCCATACAGCCTCTCATGGCTGAGTTCCAACACACTGAGTTCCAATCCCATGGTGATAGAGGATACTGTGCTGGACTGCAATGTCAGTTTGAACCGCATGGTTGACAGTTTAAACCCACCAGCCACTCCTTGGAAACCCTATACAGGGTCGCTCTGAGTCAGAACCGACTCTACGGCACTTAACAAACAAAACCTTAACATACTGTATGTGTCATTTTGTATCATTGAACCTTCATGATCTGTTCAGCCTTTCACTTTGATGAAGTTTGGTGTGGTACTGTTTACTTAAAACCACAGAAAGTTTCACAGCCCATTCATTGGTTGGTGTGTGCTTTCTCACTGCTCACGAGCTCCTAGCCAGCTGGGTAATTGGGATTTGCTTAGTCACTATTTAGGTTGGAATATTTACACTAGTGATCTGCATTTTCTTGTGTCTAATTTACCGGCTCTTCTGACTCTAAATGAACAGAATGACAGAGTTATTTAAATACGTATTCTTTAAAATATTGTATCTTTTCCAAATTATTTTTGATGAAGCAGTATATTTCTTTTTTTGTTTCTGGAAATTTAATATTACTGAAGCTAATGTTTTTTGAGGAACAATGAAAGGCCAACATATTTAAATGTTCGTTAGCCCTCTCTAAATGTGTTTCATTTCAGAAGCTAAATATTTCCCTGAACATTCCTTGAGTAAATGAATAACTTGCCCTTTTAAACCTGAAGCACATATTTGTTTCTTCATTCTTTTGGCTAGCACTGTCTTATCCAGCCTCAACTTCTTAAAATTAGTCAGAAGGAGACAAGTGGGAAGGTGTAGACTTCTCACTTCATCAGTCTGTTAAAGATGGGGAGAAATGGTGCTATTCAAAGACATTTTGTACTTAGAGATTTAGAATTCAGGATGGAAATAAACCCAGTGACATAACATGATGGTTTGAAAAGAGACTTCACCAACCCACTATGGAAGGCTGAATTCTAAAGAAATATACGTAATATCTACAAAGCTGTGAAGTAAGTGTTTTAAATCATGCCTTTCTATTTCTCATGTTCTTGAAATGCCAATCATCAGTTGGGAAAAATAGAATAGTGTTACTGAAGCATAGAAATTGACCAAATAGTAGAATCTTAGGCAAATAACAGTAGATTTGGATATTTGCATAGTAGCGTTTCTCTGGAGTAAGTACCAGGAATTGCCAACCTTTGACTTTCAGAAAAGAACACTTGTTTACAATATTTTGAGTCTATGGTATGAGTGTTTTGAAATCTCTTCGAAATTATCTCTTTCTGTTAATATTGTTTGATTTGTTTTGTGATTTCAGTTTCCCTTTAGTAGAAATTCTAAAATCAAATGTCTTTTTTTTCCACTCCAAACATGAGAATAGATGAATCAAATAAAGTTATAATACATTTAATGTCACATTTATTTGCTATAAGATAATAATACTGAGCTTCTCTAAAGCATTGCTAGTAAAAATCAGAAGTCAATTTCTAAGGCTGTCAGATAGTGGAGTTCTGGTGTGGTGCTGTAGGGTAAGCACTGGACTGTTAACTGAATGGTCGACAGTTCAAATTACCATCCACTTCTTGGAAACCCTTTACAAGGTTGCTATGAGTCAAAACTGACTAAACGGCACTTAACAACAATCAAATAATGGATAAAAGAAGGCAACAAGAAATATTTTGTTTTAATGGGCATATATGTATGGTAAAGTAGAACCAAATAGAGTAGCTCACTTGGAGATAATTAAAAATTAAAAAGATCTATTCGATGAAGGACAGTTATAAAGACTAATCAATCTGTAAGAGTCTATATTAAACTAAAAAGCAAAGCTTTTCTGTGTGGCAGCTAAAAATAGCAAAACTGGGAACCATGCAATTGTCTTTCCCATGTTTTTCTGTGTTTACCTAACCTCATGAACAAAATGTAAAGTTCCTATTGTTGTAGATGGGAGTCCTGGTGTGGCGCTGTAGGTCAGTGCACTGGACAGCAAAGTCAGTTTGTACTGCAAGGTCAGTGGCTCAAGCTCACCAGCTACTCCTTGGAAACCCTACACAGGGTCACTATGAGTCAGAACCAACTCGATGGCACTTCACAACAACAATAATTGTTATATAGAGCTTTCTATGATTTCTTCATGGTGGTTAAGTATTTGACACTGGAAAGAATGAGATAAAAATGGACAGCCTTTTAGAATATTTTAACTTAATCTTTGCTAAAGTTAATAATAACGAGTAAAACTTAATGTAATCTGGGAGAAAGCACCATGTTTTATAAAGGAGAGGGAAACATAAGAAGTATCAACTGTGTTGTATTCCTGTTTCTAGTAATAACTACTAAAGCTTATTTTAAGAAGGAAACACTAATTTATAAAATAATGAGACTTTGGGGAATTCTGTGGATTTAATCATGGTTGAAGTGGTTGTGGAATAAAAGACATTTCTTAGAGAAAATTGGAAAAGGAAACATAATCGTTTGCCTTCTTGGTACCATTTTAGTTATGATTGGAGATGGTAAGTGCTGTCCAGCCAGTTGTAACGTAACTGTATTTTATTTCTTTCTATTTTAGCAAAGTGTCTTACCAATGAAATAACAAGGGAGCATAATATCAGCACCAACAAGCTATTTGACTTATCTGACTCACAATAGTGAGTGTACTTTTATGGAGTTCTATGGAATTATGCCAGAGAACATCTGACTACAGTTTTTTTAACATGGAAAATTATTTTCCTCTGCCTTACCCCCAAGTCCCTTATATATTTTCTACAGAAATTCCTTCATTTCCTCATTACTCCTTTTGAATAGCACTCTTTTTCAAACAGCCTGAAGTAGCTCTACTTACCATAAGTTTTATTTTTATCATTGTTGTTAAATGCCATGGAGTCAGTTCTGACCCATATTGACCCTGTATAAAGTTTCTGAGGAACAACTTGGTTGGTTTGCACTGCTGATCTTGAGGTTAGCAGCCAAGTGCTTATCGTACAGCCAGAACTCCTTACTTAACATAGTATCCTGTTGTTAAGTACCATCGAGTCCATTTTGACTTATAGTGATCCTATATGGGGTTTCCAAGGAGCTGCTGGTGAGTTTGAACCACCGACTGTATGGTTTACAGTCCAGTGCTGATCCTATAGCACTACACCAAGAGTCCATAGTATCCTTGAATTTACCTACTATGGTATCTGTTTTCCAAAAAATAGACTACTTGGCTTCATCATTGGTGGAAGTACAGTTCAAGGACTATACAACCTCCTCCTTCTCTAGTCTGCCAGCTGCAGTAAGGTTCTTTAATTAATCCCCTTGAAGGCACTAATTACTTGGCTTAACATGGGAGGGAAGCCTACCCTAAATCCATATGAAGGAACGTGGAAGCACGTATACTGATGATTTCTCCAAAGAAATTTTCTCTAAGCATCTTCCACACCAACTGTTGTATATAGCTTTGGTGGACATAGTAGACTAATGCTGACCAAACCAATTTTACGGTTTCTTGGTAAGACTTAGGATATTGAGTTATAAAGTACTTATTCCACAATTTTCAGCCTTAGGGTCCTCAACCAAACTTAAAACAAAGTTCCATTTTGCATACCTTGTACATTGCTATTCCATAAAGTAATGCTATATTTTATCTATTCTCACCAATTAGAATTCAGAAGACAGGAGATGCCCATAAGGGAAAAATGAAGGGAATATTCTGAAGGGTGATTTCAATAAGACAACCATCCTAGGTAACCACATTTAGTTATGGGGAGAGGGTATTATTTTTATGAAAAAGACTTGTGCTTAAATATAGAACCTTTAACAGACTAACTATTAACTAAAAGGTCTGGTTTTCCTTAAGCATATAAGTACAGTTCATATAACTGTAGGTGATTTTCTGTAACAGTCAGTTGTTTCCGTTAACTCATAGTTTTCACAGATTACATTCTCCTCGGATTGCTCCATTTGCAAATCTAATTAAATAAACTTCTTTAAACATTTTAAATGGCATTTTAAAAATGATATGATCTCTAACAAACACTGTAAATGCCTGATAGGACAAACAAAAAAATGTATTAAGCTTACAGTCCTGTAAATGTAATGTATTAGAGTCTCCTAGGCATTTCGATGGAGCCCCAGTGGCAAGTGGGTTACACATTGGGCTGCTAACTGCAAGGTCAGCAATTGCTATCCACCTGTCAAGCTATAGGAGAAAGATGAGGCTTTTTGCTTCCACAAAGCTTTACAGTCTCAGGAATCCTATACAGGGATGCTTTGAGTTAGAACTGACTAGATGGCACACAGCAACAGCAGCAGGCTTTTCAAACATGTTCAAAATCAAGATTTCAAGCTAAAGATGGCAGATGCAAATAGAATTCAAACATTAAGGCTTGTTCCTTTGGATATGCAACTAAATTAGCAGCCAAGAGACTTTTTAAAAAAGAAACATGAATCCAAATGGACAAAGAAGTGAAGAAGCAATAAGAGCAACAAAGTTTTAGAAGTTGCAAAGCTGAGGAAAGAAAGAAAAGCTAGTGTGAACAGCTAACAGTGGGAAGAGTATGAGAAGCACCAAATTCACAGTGCAGAACTCCCAAAAATCAATTAGTAATATTCAGAATGTAAGGAAGTAAGAATAAACATAGGAATGAAATTTCTGTTTAAAAAGTAACCTGTTGTTGCGAAGTGCCATCGAGTCGATTCTGACCCATAAAGACCCTGTGCAGGGTTTCTAAGGAGCAGCTGGTGAGCTTGAACCACCGACCTTGCCGTTCAAATGACTTTGCAGTCTGACGCATTAACCCACAGTGCCACACCTGACCCAGAAGACAAGGCCTAATGCTACTAACATTAAGAGCTCCCTTAGAGGAATGCAAGGATAGTTCAAAATTAGAAAATCAAAAGCATGTGATCATCTGTATGGATGCAGAGAAAACATTTGATAAAATCCCAAACCATTTCTTAATAAACCATCAGAAGACTGCGCTAAAAGGGAAATGCCTCAGTCTGGCTCAAGGCATCTGTCAAAAGCCAACAGCAGACATTATATATATTTAAAAAAGAAATCAGGAACAAGGCCAGGATGCCCACTCTCAGAACTTCTATTCATTATTTTATTAGAAGCCCTATCAAGAGCAATTACACAAGAACAAGCAATAAAATGTATCCCTATTGAGAAAGAAGAAGAAAATGTATCTCTATTCACAGATATGATTCTTTATAGACAAAATCCCAAAGAATCCACAAGAAAACTTCTAGAGTTGAGGAATTTAGGAAAGCTGCAGAGTACAGTAGTCAACAAACAAAAATCAGTTTTGTTTCTCTAAATCAGCAGTGAGAAATCTGAAAGGGAAATTAGGGGAAAAGTCAATTTACAATAGCATCAAGGAGAGTGAAATATCTAGGAATAAATCTAGCCAGAGATGTCAAGGACTTATATAATAATAACTATAAAACACTGCTGATGAAGTTTAAAGAAGACTTAAACAAATGGAAAGCTGTTCTATGTTCATAGATTGGAAAACCTAATATTGTCCAGATGTCAGTACTCTACAGAGTGGTCTATAGGTTAATATAATCTCAATCAAAACTCCAACAGCCTCCTTTAAAAAAATAAAACATTGTCCTGAGCTTTACATGAAGTGGCAAGAGATTCCAAAATGCAAAAACAAATGCTGAAAGGGAATAAAGAAACAGTAGGACGACTCACACTTCTCGATTTTAAAATATACTATAAAGGATGTTTAAGGAGCTCTGGTAGCATAATGGTTACAAATTGGACCACTAAACTCAAGGTCAGTAGGTCAAAACTACCAGCCGTTTAGTGGGAGAAAGAGGAGGCCTTCTGCTTCCATAAAGATGCACAGCCTCAGAAACCCTGTACAGGGTCGCTATGAGTTGGAACCAACTCCACCACCGTAAAGGATGTTTGCACTGTAGGATAAGCCCTCGACTGCTAACGTCAAAGTCAGCAGTTGAAACCAACTAGCTACTCTGCAGGAGAAAGATGAGGCTTTCTACTCTCATAAAGATACAGAAACCCTAATCAGGGTTGCCGAATGTCAGAATTGATTCGATGGCACTGAGTTCTGTTGTTATTGCTGTTCTATTTTGATTTATATAGCTATAGTCATCAAAACAGGCTGGCATTAGTATAGCAATAGATACATAGACCAATGGAATGTTGTTGTTGAAGTGCCATTGAGTCGGTTTAGAATCATAGCAACCTTGTATAGTGTTCCCGAGGCTTTAAATCTTTGCAGGAGCAGAAAGTATCATCTTTCTCTTGAGGAGCGGCTGGTGGGCTCGAACCATGAGCCTCATGATTCACAGTCCAATGCTTACCATATGGTGCCACCGCACTCCCTTTTGAACATTAGGAGGTTTAAAATTTGCCTCCCAAGCACTGTTTCTTAGATGCTCCACAATTATGAGAAAATAAAATAAGAAAAACAAAAACTATGGAATCAAGGAAACGGGATATCTGGAAGGGACAAATGAAGGACATTCCCCTGAAGGGCATTCTAATAAGACCATTGTTCTAGATTACAACTGTCCAGACATCAGCAGGTCAGACAGAAAACATGGGAGATGATGGCTATGGACGGTGAGACGGGAGCCTTGGTGACCCCTTGGGCTAAGCATTGAGCAGCGACATGAAAGGTCAGAGAAAAAAGGTCAGTGACATGAAAGGTCAGAGGAAAAAGATTGGTGGCAGTGGTAGTTGTATGCCACCAAGTCAGTTCTTATTCATGTTGTTGTTAGATGCCATCTAGTCGGTACGGACTCATAATGACACTGTACAAAACAGAACGAAACACTGCCCAGTTCTGCAGCATCCTCACAACCATTGCTACACTTGAGACTACTGCTGCTGCCACTGAGTAAGTCCATCTTGTTGGGGGTCTTCCTCTTTTTCCCCTGCCCTTCACTTTACCAAATATGATACCCTTCTCCAGGGACTAGGTTCTCCTGATAATATGTCTGAAGTATGAGAGACAAAGTCCGAACATGCTGGCTTCCAAGGAGCATTGTGGCTGCACTTCTTCCAACACAGATTTGTTTGTTCTTCTGGTAGTCCATGGCACTTTCAATATTCTCCTCCAACACCATAGCTCAAATGCATCAATTCTTCTACAATCATCCAGCCCAAATTTCACATGCATATGATACTACTGAAAATACTACGGCTTGGGTGGTGGTTGTTGTTGTTAAGTGCCATTGAGTCAGTTCTGACCCAAATCTTTGGTGTAAGAAGTTTCCTGTCCAATATAGTTTTCAATGATCTGAAAACTTCTTCATAGTTAACCCCTGTGATCATCTTGTGTTCCTCAAGAAAATCTAAGCAAAATTACCCTTTTAGAGTCCCAAAACACAGTGACCATAACCTGGACTGACCTGTGCCTTGAATTTAACTGGCCTAGAAGATACTGTTGGAAACCATTGTTTCTGATTGAACTTTATTTTTGAAGGCACCTTACACTGTACACCAACCACAGAGATATGTTTAAACACATTTGGTTTGGAATAAACCTATACATGTGTGAACTGGAACCCTACTGGCACTATGTTTAGAAGTTCCCTCGTATTTCAGAGAGATGGCGCTCAAATCCTGGGGTTTTAAAAAAAAACTGTCCTGAGTTATAAACTGGCGAAAAGCTTATTTTGCTTTAAAAAGGTTTACAGATAACTCAAAGGGACAGAGAAAGAATCTCACAGCATTTAGCTAGCAGTAGGTTACTTTTGGTGCCTCTTTTTTTTTTTTAATGACAGGGTTTTTGGTTTTTTGTTTTTTCAAAGAAAATACACTTAGAAAGAGAGCAGGGATTCTCTTTCCTTTTTGCACCAGAGAAAACTTTTTTTGTTGTCTCCAATTTGTATTTATCCTTACAGAATTCTCAGCTGCATGATTTTAGGCAGGTTACTTAAGCCCATGCTGTCTTAATATCTAACCCACAGGTTTGTTCTGATAATTATATGGTATTATTATGTCACTGCTCTTATTAAGTGCCTTTAAGTCAGTTCTAACTCATAGCAACTCTGTATAAGGTTTCTGAGGAGCAACTGATAAGTTTGAACCACCAACCTTGTGGTTAGCAAGGTTATATAGTAATATTATAGATATTACCTTTTGTGAGGTTGGCCCAAGACTGGGCAGTGTTTCATTCTGCTGTGCATAGGGTCTCTATGAATCAATGCCAACTCGATGGCACCTAAGAAAAACAACAACCTTTTACTACTTTTCCAACCACCACTAGTCTGTTTGTCAAACTGGTTACTTCCATTTTTCTGAGATTCCAGAAGTTATGTCACCAGTATGTTAAATACCTGCAGGGTCACCCCTGGTGGACAAGTTTCAGCTGAGCTTCCAGATGAAGACAGACGAGGAAAAAGGAGAGACATACTACTTCCAAATATTTAGTCACTGAAAACATGAACAGCAGTGGGAAACTGTCATATAGCATCAGAATATTGAATACTGAAACATGACGAAGAGCATCAAAACATTGTCAGATATAGTGCTGGAAAATGAGCCCCTTAGGATGGAAGGCAATCAAAATATGACTGGAAAAAAGCTGCCTCCTCAAAGCAGAGTTGACCGTGATGATGTGAATGGAGTAAAGATTTTGGAACCTTAATTTGCTGATTGGGCACAACACAAAATGAGGAAAAACAACTGTAAATAACCATTAACAATCAGAACATGGAATGTACAAAGTACAAATCTAAGAAAATTGAAAGTTGTCAAGAATGAAATAGAATTCATAAACATCACTATCGTAGACAGTACTGATCTGATATGAATTGGTATTATCCATTATAACAAACACATAATTTACTATGCTGGGAATAAGGAATGTAAGAGGAATGGTGTTGCATTCATCATCAAAAAGAACATTTCAAAATCTACCTTGAAGTATAATGCTGCCATGTATAGGCTGTTATCCATGCACCTACAAGGAAGACCAGTTAATAAAAATATGATTAAAATGTATGCACCAATCACTAAAGTGAAATTGAAGAATTCTTACCAACTTCTTCAATCTGAAATTGATCAAACAGCAATCAAAATGTATTGATAATTAATGGTGATTGGAATGCAAAGGTTGGAAATAAAAAGGAAGGATCAGTAGTTGGTGATAGAAATGATGCTGGAGATCACATTTGCAAGGCTAATGACTTTTCACTGCAAATACATTTTTTAAACAGCACAGAATATGACTATACACATAGACCTCACCAGATGGAATACACAGAAATCAAATTGACTACATCTGTGGAAAGAGACTGTGAAAAAGCCCTATACCATCAGCCAAAAGAAGGCCGGGGCCGACTGTGGAGCAGACCATCAATTGCTCTTGTGCAAGTTCAAGCTAAAGCTGAAGCAAATTAAAACAAATGTATGATAATCAAAATATGACCTTGACTATATACTGCCTGAATTTAGTGATCATCTCAACAACAGACTTTGATGAATTAGACACTATTGACTGAAGACCAGAAAAGTTGTGGGATGACATCAAGAACATCATACAGAGAGAAAGCAAAAGATCATTAATAAGGCACAGAAGAATGAAAAACCAAAATGAATGTCAGAAGGGATTGAAACGTGCTTGCCAGCATAGAGATGCTAAAGTAAATGGGAGAAATGTGGAGGTAAAAGAACTGAACAGAAAATTTTATAGGGAAGTTCAAGAAGACAATGTCAAATATTATAATTAAATGTACAAAGATCTGGAGTTAGAAAACCAAAAGGGAAGAACATACTCAGCATTTCTCAAGCTGAAAGAACTGAGGAAATATTCAAACCTTGATTTGTAATATTAAAGGATTCTATGGATAAAATGTTGAATGACGCAGAAAACATCAAAAAAAGATGGATAAAATACACGGTCACTGTACCAAAAAGAGATAGTTGATGTTCATCCATTTAGGAAGAAGTCCAAGGTGTAATGAAGGCATTGGCAAAAAATAAGGTTCAGATAATTGATGGAATGCAAATTGAAATCTTTCAACAAACTGATGGGGCACTGGCGGTACTCACTTATCTATGCCAAGAAATTTGGAGGACAGCTATCTGGCCAACTGATTGGAAAAGATGCCTGTTTCTAAGAAAGGTGACCAGTGGAATGCCGAAATCATAGGACAATATCGTTAATGTCAAATACAAGTAAAATTTTGCTAAAGATAATTTAAAAATGGCTGCAACAATACATTGTCAGGGAATTTTGAGAGGTTCAAACAGGATTCAGACAAGAATGTGGAATATCCCTGAGGGATATCATTGCTAACGTCAGATGGATCTTGGCTGAAAGCAGAGAATGACAGACAGATGTTTACTTGTCCTTTATTGACTCTGCAAAGACTTTTGACTGCATGGATCATGACAAGCTGTGGACAACATTGCAGCCAATGAGCATTACAGAACACTTAATTTGGCTCATGAGGAACTTTACATAAACCAAGAAGCAGTTATTCGAACAGAACAAGGAAACACCGAATGGTTTAAAATTAGGAAAGGTGTGCCCCAAGGTTATATTCTTTCAACATATTTATTCAATTTGTATGCTGAGCAAATAATCTGAAAAGCTGGGTCATATGAAGAAGAACGTGGCATCAGGATTGGAGGAAGACACATTAGCAACCCTGTGATATGCAGATGATAAACCTTACTTGCTGAAAGCAAAGAGAACTTAAAATACTTATTGATGAAGACCAAAGACCACACCCTTTGGTATGTCTTGCACCTCAGTGTAAAGTTATCAAATACTTCATTTTGCTCAAATCAACTATCAACACTCATGGAAATAACATCAAACAAGGTACTTCATTAGACAAATCTGCTACCCAAGACCTCTTTTAAGTGTTCAAGAGCAAAAATATCAGTTTGAGGACTTAGTTGTGCCTGCTCCAAGCCATGCATGGTATTTTCAATAGCCTCATATTCTTGTGAAATATGGACAATGAATAAGGAAGGCCATAGAAGAATTTATGCATTATGGTGTTGATAGAAAATATTCAAAGTACCATGGACTGCCAAAAGAACAAACAAATCTGTGTTGGAAGAAGTACAGCTAGAATGCTCCTTAGAAGCCAGGATGGTCAGACTTCATCTCTCATACTTTGGACATATTATTAGGAGGGATAATTCTCTTCAGAATGACATTATGCTTGGTAAAGTGGAGGGTCAATGAAGAAAAGGAAGCCTACAGCGAGATGGACTGGCACAGTGACAATAGTAATGGGCTCAAACGTACCAATTATTGTGAGATTGGTGCAGAACCGGCAGTTTCATTCTGTTGTGGGTGAGGTCGCTTTTAGTCAGTACAGAATCATAGGCAAGTAGCAACAAACAACAGTAACAATTGTTTCCAGACAGTCCCAATACTACTCAATAAGTGGTAGAACTAGAAATATTACTAACACCGTCACAATCCTTAAATCAGATTCTTATGGGTCCTAATAACACGACTGATTGCTTCCTATTTGGAAATGAATTCAGACGACAAGAACCAACTTTCCTTGGTCTTTGAAATTGAGTCCTGTTTACACAGTGTTTAAAGCACTAGGTTTCTGAGAGGCTGGCGGTTCAGAACCACCAGCAGAGGGAGAAAAATGTGACAATCACTATTTATCAGAATTGACTTGGCAATGAGGGATTTGGGTTGTTGGGAGTTGGAATGGAAAACGCTATCTTTGTAGAAAGAAATAGTTTGAATTTCATTCTCTGACAATATCGGTTCTTCCTATATATCTCACAGGATGTGAGGACTTGATGAGATATTGAAATGCAAGGTTTTTTGGCATCAATTGGCATTAGAGATGCCTATGCATTTTTGACACACTGCTGCCTGTTATGTAATTTTCCTTCTCTATATGTACTCAAAAACAACAACAACAACATATGTACTCATAAAATAAATCCAAATCACCAAAAACCCACTACCCTGGAGTCCATTCTGATTCATAGAGACCCTGTGTAGGATTTCTGAGACCATAAGTCTTTACTGGAGCAAAAGCCAAAGTTTTCTCCAAGAGAGCAACTGGTGGATTCTCACTGCTGACTTTGTGGTTAGAATCCACAAAGCAGTCCAATGCATAACCCAACATGCTACCAGGACTCCCTCCTATAAAATAAACAGGACTGGTGTGGTGCTGTAGGATTATCACTGGACCGCAAGATTGGTTTGAACTGCAAGCTCAGCAGTTCAAACTTACCAGCTGCTCCTTGGAAGTTGTATATAGGGTCATTATGAGTTGGAACCCACTCAATGGCACTTAACAGCAACAACACGCAATCCAGGAGTCCTGGTGTAGCACTGTAGGATAAGCACTAGGCCACAGGTTGGTTTGAACTGCAAGGTTGGCACTTCAAACTCACCAGTTGCTCCTGGAAATTCTATACAGGGTTGCTATGAGTTGGAACCAATGATTGAATCATATTAAAAAAGAAATGGGGTCCCAAAAGTGACCAAGATAACATGGATAGTGGCAGATTAGGATTAGACTACTAAAAAGTTATTTATAACTGCTTTACCATAATGCCTCTCCCCTGTTAAATCAAAAGTCGACAACATGTGTACTGGGTGCCTAGGATAGCACTGGACTGCCAATCACAAGGCTTGCAGTTCAAACCCACCAACAGTTCCTCGAAAACCGTATACAGGGTCACTGTGAGTCGGAACTGAACACTCTAACTACAACAACTATGGGCCATGGAGGTTGAGTGGTAGAAATCTTGCCTTCCATGTGATAGACCCAGGTTTGATTCCTGACTAAGGTACTTCATGGGCCACCACCACCATCTTTCAGTGAAGTTGTGCATGTTGCTATGATGATGAGCAAGTTTTCAGCAGAGCTTCCATACTAAGACAGACTAGGAACAAAGACCTAGTGATCCAATTCCAAAAGTTAGCCAATGAAAGCCCTATAGATCATAGTGGTCTGATCATGGAAATGGCACAGGACTGGTATCATATTTTTCTGTTGGGCAAGGAGTCTCCATGAGTCGCAGGCCAACTCCGTGGCAGCTAGCAACAATAACAATTTGTGCAAGGCACTGTTCAATGCATTTCCTTCCCATGATTATTTTCACTTGACTCTCGTAGAAACTCTTAAGTAGGGACTTCACTTGGCAAATAATTCAGAGGCAAGGCCAGAATGTTTATAAGTGATGGAACCTAGATTTGTAAGAAGACTTTGACTTCAAAAGTGTTTAGGGCAGGCTTCTCTGTGAGGATGGCACTGAAATAATTTCTTAACAACAAGGAGAAGCCAAGCGTTTGGCAATTCTAGAGGGAAACACACCACACAGAAAGAACAGTAAGCACAAAGACCCAGAAGAAGAGAAGATGAATTTAGTATATCAGGGTTGCGGGGGAAAAAGAGTTATGTGGCAGTAGTCGAGGAACATACAAGCAGATTAACAGAGGTCAGGTGATGGTGAGGATTTTGTTTTTATTCTAAACTAGAAGAAGAATCGATTGTAGAAATTGAATGATCAGAGTGACATTATCTGAGTCACGTTATAAGGAACTCACTCTGGATGTTGAAGGGAACACAGGTTATAGATGGACAAGAGTTGGAAAAGGACAACTAGTTAGGTGGATGGTAACTTGTGTCCACCTCTGCTTTCTCTTCTGGAGAGCAAATGTTCCTAGTTCTCCAAACATCCCTCTATATGGAGGCTTCATACTGGTTCTGTGGGATGTCTTCTGATGTGTCAATGCCCGTCTCATAGGGGTGGTTCCCAGCAATTTACATTCTAATCTATATATTATCTTTAACATTTTACAATAACACCCTTATCATGAGTTGTCCCATCATAGTAGCTTAAGGATTGCCTCTGCTTTTTACCTGATGGGACACATTTTAAGGTTGGATTGAATGTGTGGTCAAATAAATTGCCATGTCTTTAGTGTAACCTTTTTAAAAAGCCTGGTGGGATAGTTAAAGTTGTGTGCCAACTTGGCTGGACCAGGATTCTCAGGCGCTTGGCAGTTAAGATGTAGTCATCCCCATGATGAGAACTGAGATAATACAGTCTCTTCAGTGCTGCCATCTGCTGTGAGCAGCCAATCAGTTGAAAGGGCGTTTCCTTATGTGTGTGGCCTGCTTCCAATATATGTGCATGCTATGACAAAGCCTGTTTGATTTTTGTTGGGTCTGGATCCTGAGTCTGCATCTAGCTCATCATCTGACCTCAGGCTCTTTGGATTTGAGCCAGTAGACTTGCATATTGTCTGCTGATCCTGGAAGTCACCAGCAGCCTGTCATCTCAGTTGCTGACCTTGAATTCATTCATCTCCTCAGCCAAAAACCTACTGCTTGACCTACCAATTTTGGGTTTATCAGTCTCTGCTGCTACATGAGTCAGGAGAAATCTCCAGCCTGACATAGGACTTGGAACGTACCAGCCTCTACAATTATGTGAGACATTTCCTTGAGTAAATCTGTATCTGTATCATATATGCATTTCACTGGTTTTCCATCTTAAGAGAGCCCAGCCTAAGACCATGTAGTTAGTGATAGATCTATTTTTAGAAACATGATGACCAATTTTCTTGTTTCTAAACACATATTCCTGTTTTAGTCCTAAACCTTCTTCCCAGTAAAAAGAACGCTTTGGGTTTTTTTTCTTTCTTTCTTTTTAAACATTTCTGATTTCCCCCTTTTTAGTTGAAAAATTTCTTCTTTGCCCCACCTTTGAACTGTTGTTGTGAGTGCCCTTGAGTCATGCCCAACTCATAGTGACCTTGTATAGTGTTTCTGATGAGCAACTGGGTTTGAACTGCTGACCTTCATGATAGCAGCCCATTGCTTATCCTACAACATCTAGTGATTCTAAATGCCTTTTACCTTCCTCATATCAACTTTATCTGGGTTAGAATTTTATGAGAGAACACAATCTCATTGTCTCATGAATGCAGGAGAACTATAGTGAAATGACAATCTTCAAACTTGTTTCCTGAATTGTGCATGTAGATGAAAATGAAGTAACTAGAGCCAAATTTCCATTATTTCAGTTAAAACATAATATATCCATATCACTGAGGAAATAAGTCTAGCTAGTAGTAATGGAAACCTAATTACAGTATTTATTCTCTCATGAAAAATGTCCACAGCCGTGTAAACTATCATATAATTCACAATGTTGTTGTTGTTGTTGTTAAGTGCCATTGAGTCGGTTCCGACCCATAGCGACCCTGTACAGGGTTTCCGAGGGTGTAAATCTTTACGGGAGTAGAAAGCCTCGTCTTTCTCCCGTGGAGCGGCTGGTAGTTTCGAACCACTGGCCTTAAGGTTCGCAGCCCAATTCGTAACCACAATGCTACCAGAGCTCCAATTCACAATAAAACATTTAAAAAAATAAAAATAAGTAAAATTTTTAAAAAAATGTCCACAGGTGGGCAGCCCGGGTTCTGAGTTCATCAGGTTCTTTCTGTCTTCCTGTTCTGCTATCCTTAGTGCATGACTTGCATCTAGAAGGTGACCCTTAGCCCCTCTAGTCATCATTCTTCCCTGAACATAATTCAATCCATCAAGCTCAACTATCCCTGGAATGTCAAGGTGGTCCACTGTAGCTTTTCACACTCTTTGTAGCACTGCTCTTCTGCTGAGCTCTAAAACCTGTATTAACATTTCCCTCTCTGAACAGCCGATCTGTCTTTAAGTCTGAAAGTCTTCCTCTGAATTGTTTTCGGCTTTCCATCTCCACTGCGACTTCAGGACCTTGTTGCCTCTCGACTGAATGTTGCAGTACTTTCTCTACTCTAATGTCTCTGTATTTCCATTCATTTTAGCTATGATTACCAAACTGGTCTGTAGAAAGCATAGTTCTTCTCACTTATCTAATGAGGATTATGTTTAGGGACTTTAGAAACATGAATGGACTTGACTCCTACTCTGCTATTTACTGTTGTTGTTTGTTTGATTGATTTGATTTGTTTTGTTGAGCTGATTCCTACTCATGATGATCTTATATAAAACAGAATGAAACATGGCCCTGTCCTGCACCATCCTCACAATTGTTACATCTGAGCCCATTACTGCTGTCATCATGTCAATCCATCTCTTTGGGGTCTCCCACTGTTCCCTCCTGATAGCATGTCGCAAGTATGCGAGATGAAGTCTCACCATCCTGGCTTCCAAGGAGTATTCTGTTCTGACTATTCTTCTTCCCACACAGATCTGTTTATTCTTCTAGCAGTCCATGATACTTTCATTATTCTTCTCTAACACCACAACTCAAATGCGTGGATTCTTCTGTGGTCTTGCTTATTTATTGTCCAACTTTCACATATATTTGTTGTTGTTGTTAAGTGCCCTTGAGTCGGTTCCAACTCATAGTAACCCTGTGCACAACAGAACGAAACACTGCCCAGTCCTGGACCAATCTCACAAATCATTACTACACATAAGCCCTTCACTGCCGCCACTGTGCCAGTCCACCTTGTTGGGGGTCTTCCTCTTTTTCTCTGACCCTCCAGTTTATAAAACATGATGTCCTTCTCCAGGGACTGGTCCCTCCTGATGATATGTGCAAAGTAAGAGACGAAGTTTGACCATACATATGAGGCTATTGGAAACAACACGGCTTGAATAAACAGCCACCACATTTCAATTTCTTAGTAGGCTGTGAGTTTTTTTTGTACAAAAGAGGAAAACAAACATTTAGAAGATGGGTTTGTTTTAAGGTATATCAAACTGAAGCCGTTCATTATAGGGAAATATTATAACATCGCAGTGGACAATATTCTATTTCTACAGTTTAGAAACTTTGGGGACTATTTGTTAAGATTGCTGATGGGGCTTCTGGAAGAGGTCACAGAAAACATAAGTATTAGCCAGCTAAAGTTTTAGCTTTTCCTCTGCCTCTTGATAGGGCATGTGGCTCTTTGAGATGTGATTTCTTCTTTGTTCCAATTAAGTGAATCCAACAGGATGTCAGCACCATTATTTTTTGTATAAGAGAAACATCTTGTCTTTGTTTTAATATTAATT
Organism: Chrysochloris asiatica; assembly: GCF_000296735.1. NCBI lineage: Eukaryota > Metazoa > Chordata > Mammalia > Afrosoricida > Chrysochloridae > Chrysochloris > Chrysochloris asiatica. Next base: position 7,394,027 of record NW_006408519.1, read on the forward strand.
GAGAATAGTCAGCTATTTCACCTGCCAGTTTGCAAAAGTGACTCTGATTCCAGCAAACCTAGGGATGGTCCTTTTTGTTACTCAAGAAAATGGTGGGGATCATGCCAGCCCCTCTCCAAAGGCTTCAGAAATCTCTTTCATACTCCTTTACCAGTAACTGTGAGTTAGTTCCAATCCTTTTTAAGAACAAGTTTATTTTTAAAAGAATAAAAATAATTGTCACCTAAAATATAAAAGGAGGGTTTTGTGGTGTGAAATCGAGTCAGTTCTGACCCATAGCGACTCTGTATAGGGTTTCCGAGGAGCAGCTGGTGAGCTTGAACTTCCGACCGTGCAGTTCAAATGGCTTTGCAGTCTGGCTCATTAACCCACAGAGCCACACCAGGGCTCCTAAAAAAAAGAAGGGTGGCTAATGTGATATATTATTGTTGTTAGATGTCATCAAGTTGATTTTGACTCATACTGACCCCATGTGACAGAGTAGAACTGCCCCATGGGGTTTTCTTGAGTCCTGGTGGCACAGGTTAATGTGCTGAACTGCAAGGTTTGAACTGCAAGGTCAGCAGATCAAGCTCACCAGTCACTCCTAGGAAACCCTATGTGGTGTCGCTGTGGATCAGAACTGACTTGATGGCACTTAATTAACAACAACAACAACAGGCTTTACAGAATCAGACCATCAGTGTGTTCTCTCACTGAGCTGCTTGGTAGATTCTAACCACCAATGTTTTGCTTGGCAGCTTAGCTGCTGTGCCCCTAAGGCTCCTTAGTGGTACTATATGGCATGGACTATGGAGCTAAAGGAACTGCCAAAAATTAAGGAACTCACACTCCTATTAAAATTCATAACTGACCTCCAGAACACGAACAACCAAACCTCCCCCAAACCAAACCCATTGTCACTGAGTGGATTTCTACTAACAGCAACCCTATGTTGGAAGAAGTGCAGCCAGAGTACTCCTTGGCAGCCAGGAAAGCAAACTTCGCCTATTAAAAAAAAAATAAAAAAAAAACCAGCTTCTTAAACAATACCTATTTTGGGTATTTTACTCTTGTCCAATGAGGTGAGGGAATAATATGGCTGTCTATTTCAACGAATCTTCATAATTTACAAAGTTTTCATACCTTCTCATTTGGTGCTCACTCTAACTCACTCTAAGGAAGACCATAGAAATTTGATGCACTTGACTTCTGGTATTAGCAAAGAATATTAAAAGTATCATGGACTGCCAGAAGAACAAACAAATATGTGTTGAAAGGTGTACAGTCAAAATGTTCCTTTAAAGACAGGATGACAATACTTTTGTTTTTAATACTTAAGACATGTCATCAGGACATACCAATCCCTAGAGAAGGACATCATGCTTGGTAAAGTGGATGATCAGTGAAAAAAGGAAAGACACCCCCCCCCCCAACAAGATGAATTGACACAGTGGCAGCAGCAATGGACTCAAGCGTAAGAATAATTGTGAGGATGTAGCAGGATGGGGCAGTGGTTCATCCTGTTATGCAGAGTGTTGCTATGAGTTATAGCCTGCTCAAGGGCACCTAACAATAACAACATAACTCATTGGAGTAGGTGGCATTATTTTCATTTTTTTAGGTGAAGAAATGAAGCTTAGATATTTGTTTAGTATTGTAATATTGCTGAGAAACATTCTTTAAGACATTGTATAGAGAATACCAAGCACAATAAATGGTAGTTAAATTTGAGTGTTAATATTATCAGCTATTTTTATTTTGCCTGTAATTGTTATGCCTTAAGTACTTACCATCATTATGAATAAAACCCCAGTTGTACAACTAGGTAAAAAATGATTTAAGATCTGTGGAATAATTAATCTGATATTTTGACTGGTGAATTTTTATTAAATGGCTAAAATCAATTTTTTTGTTGATCCACTTCATTCCACTAAGAATTATTATATACATAAATATATATGTATGGTGTGGTGCTGTGAGTTAATGCACCAGACTGCAAAGCCATTTGAACTACAAGGTCGGCAGTTCAAGCTCATCAGCTGCTTGGAAACCTTATACAGGGTCGCTTATGTCGCTATATGTCAGACTTGACTTGATGGCACTTAACAGCAACATATACATACATATATATACAGAGAGAGAGAGAGAGAGACAGACAGACAGACACACAGTCAATTGAACTAAGAATAGTTACTATTTAAAAGGTAATGACTAAAAAAAAGTGTCAGTGGGCTGGTATTCTGAGTCAAGTAAAAGGAGATAATTACCTTTTTCTTGTATTTTCTGATATTTTTTAAACTTGTTACCATAAATATACCATATCTGTAATTGAAATTGTTAAGTGGAAAGAGGGAAAGATTTCTGGTTTCTATGCATTTTCTGTTACTGACAGTTGAGTGAAAATTCTGTACTTCAGTTTTCTTTTGTAGGATTTTAACTACTTGGGATGTAGTCAAAGAAAGAACTAACAGCGAATTTTTTTTTTTGTGTGTGTGTGTGTGTGTGTGAATTGAGTGATAGTTTGCATGGGAGAGCATCAGCTTTACATTCATCCTATCATATTTCATTTGATTGCAATGATTACAATCCCCTCCATGCATCATCATTCAACAACATTTGCTTCCATTCCCTCTGGTTTGGAAACACCAAAGCACTCAGGAATATATAACCATTCAAACAGCCAAAGGGCATACCCTGCAAGCCTTCCCCTCAGTCGCCAGCACACAGCCCCTCTCCCTCCTTGAGTTCAGAATCCCCAGACACTCATCTCTACAAGTTATCATCTCTGCTTCTCTGGATAGGGTCCCACATTCCGCTCTTCTCCCCTGATGGTCCCAGGGTCCTCCGCTCCTGGACTGCAAGATCAACCACTCCCCTCCTTTTTTGCAACACGTTTGACTTTACATTTGCAACACTCTCTGATAGCAATTATTCACTATTGAACCACAAGAGTCTTATCCCCATCTCCTTTCACTGGCCCTGTCTAGATAGGTTGGAAACCACTCAGTGTAGATTCTACCATCCCCCACATCCTCTGACACTAGACTCCCTCTTGAAAAGTTATAAGCCAGTCAGTTCATGCCTTTGTAGTCCCCCCCCCCATTTTGGGTAGCCAATATTGCCCATCCCTGTCAACCCTGTGTACACAGGGGGTGGGAATGATCCTTGCTGTAAAGATTTGGTCCCTCTTTTAAGCCACTACATCCAAAGTATAGGTCAAGTTCATCAAATTGTAGTGGATTGCACTTTTTTCCCTCTTCTTTCTTCCTCTAGTTGCGTTCTGATCTTCCAGCCATTTAAGCTAGGTCAAATGGGTACTATCTGCAAGTATGGGTGTTCTTGTGCATCTCCCCTCACTATCATATCAGCTGGATACTTCACTCTGTGCTCTAGTCCTCTGTAACTGTGTCTCTGTCCATGGGCTCAGGAATCCCCAGGTTTCACTATACTGCTGGCCAACCAGGTCTCAGTCCAGATTGACAGGAGTCTGTTGAACATGGTTGGACTTAGTTTACAGCTTAATTGCTGTTTTTCCCCCACTTCCCTTTTTCTGTAGACCAGCATGATCACCAGCAAGATTACATGCCTGCTTGTGTATTCCCTTTGAGTTTAAGTCTTAGAAGAGGGTTTTCCCTGAGGGGACTTGATTGCTTGCCTTGATAGCTCCCTGGTGAACAACTTGCTTGTTCTTGTAGTAATCAACCAGACTGCCATTATTGTTTGTGCTTTTTCCTGCTGGTCTTTCTTTCAAGAAGTATCATCTGTTCCTCTACCTGCTCTAGGCTGGTCTGCTCGTCTTTTCAAGTGGAGATTTCCCACCTGAGAAGATTCTGGATGAGGATCAGGATTTCACCTATGGTCTTGTGCAATGCAAGGCTCTGCAGGAAGCCTCCTTCACTGGGCAAGTTCTAGCTCCATTTTAGGTATCCCAATCAGTCATAGGCTGAAGGCGGACATACAAACTTTCTATAGTGATGTTTCTGGCTATTCCTTTCTCTTCCCCTCACAAAACTTATTTTTTTTATAAACAAAAATAACTACAAATGCCAACAATATGTAAATATCAAAGTTGTACCCCCAAAAAATGCTTATCATACATAGTTTGTTAATGATTCAAAGATGTGTATGCTTTGTGTCTGAGTCCTTACAGAATGTGTTTATATTTCCTGTTTTTTGAGCACTGAGCCCTGGTGGCATGTGGGAAGGGCATTGGGCTCCTTAAAGTTGGTGGTGCAAACTTGCCAGTCGCTCTATGGGAACAAAATGATGCTGTCTGTTCCCATAAAGATTTAGTCTCGGAGATTTTATATAAATTCTGTCTATGAATCAGAACCGACTCAATGACAGTAGGTTTGATTTGGGGAGGGAGGGGTAGAGATCTAAAAATACTCAGACTCTTAGACAGATAAGCTTTTCCTTAAGTCCATGATGTTATGTGTTCACAAAACAATTATTATCAATGTATCAAATTACATTCCTGGCAAAAAAAAGTTATTCATTAATTTCTGAGGCTATACTTTAATGCATCCTTAGGTTTAATATTTTTTGCTCAGTGGACCAAAAAAATTACAAAATTTCAAAAACACTGTTTAAATTACATATTACATAGCTATATATAGTTATTCCAACTAGTGCCTTTTAGTATTTTTAGAATGCATTAAAATATCTATAAAAACAAAATTCATGAACAGCACTATTTTGCTAATTTTGAAGTGTTTAATATTCATATTTACATAATCCAGATGGAATACATTCACGATGCAGTTTTAGTACAAATTTTGTCCTTGAACAAAGCCTAAGAAAAGTTTAATTTCACAACCAGGCGACATGCTGCAGACATTATACTCAGGGCTGCCCTGACATTTTAGAAAAGTGTGCCTGTCAGAAAATTAGCCTGCTTTTGTGAAGAATATATCAGAGCCTGTCAAATGCTGTAATATTTTGGTTCGGATCAGTTATGGATTATGAATCACTAATCCTGGTGTGGTGCTGTGGGTCAATGCGCCAGACTGCAAAGCCGTTGGAACTGCAAGGTTGACAGTTCAAGCTCACCAGCTGCTCCTTGGAAACCTTATACAGGGTCACTATGGGTCAGAACCGACTTGATGGCACTTAACAACAACAACAATAACTATATTATGTGGATTACAAGTATACTGCTGTTGTTGTTGTTAAGTGTTGTCGAGTCAGTTCCAACTCAGGGTTTCAGCGGCTTAAATCTTTGTAATAGCAGAAATTGTCATTTCTCTCCCATGGAATTGCTGGTAGGTTTGAACCACTGACTTTGTGGTTTGCAGTCCAGTGCTTATATTACTGAGGCACTGCACTTCCCATCAGTATATTAAGATCAGCCTTAAAATAGGACCCTTAAAGTTCACTTGGCCTCCAAGATTGCCACTGTTTTCATTGATTCTTTATAACAAATTGCACTTGTAGTCTCTGTTCTTATACTTAACTTACCTGATCCCTACTTTGCTCGTGAATGTGCAGCTGTAACAGAAGGTCTCTTCTTAGGCACACATAGGTGTGAAGGTTACCTTCCTTTTCTTGCACAGAGACATGGATACTAGATAAATATGTAGAGTATGGAGAACCCCAAGGCCACTAGTAGTATATGCTTAGGCCTCCCACTTAAACCAATAATGTGGGAGAATTGGGACTTCTTCATAACACCCCATTCACCCCACTCTATAGGCTTCAGGATATTGTGGAGAGGGGGCTTAACTATTTACCAATGCTTGATTGAAACAGTTATTCATAAGATTTTCGGTTACTAAATATTCAGAAGTAGTTCATCACTCCTTCTTCCTAGTCTTTGTCTGCTAGAAAGCTCATCTGAAACCTGTCCACCATGGGTCACCCTCCTGGTATTTAAAATATCAGCGGCATAGCTTCCAAAATCACAACGAAAATCAAATTACTTTAATAATACCTTAAAGTTTAGGTTAACAAGTCAAGCAATTTTCTCTCTTGCTTCTTTTTCTTTGTTTTCAAGTATAAAGTGATGGACTATTTCTTTGATGGCAAGAAGCTTAAGTTATTTATTTAATGTCTATTTAGCAGCCCATATACTATGAGTTGGTACTGACTTGATGGCACCTAACAACAACAACAACAGTAACAACATACTAATTGGCTAAATGATGCCATAGCCTTGGAAGAATTAACATCACATTGGAGAATTGGTATAAATCTTCATTTTTGTTCTGGACAAACTTATGAACAAATAAGAAAGAAGGGAATGCGTAGACAATTCAACAAGGCTCTTCACTGAATGGGACCTCATTTCACTTAAGAAGACTAGCTGAGAGGCAGGTTAAAGAACAGTGTCTTCTCTTTGTACCTTTCTTTCTCATCAGTTGTTGTTTATTGCAGAAACAAGAAAATGCTACCCTCCCATTGGTGGTGGTAGTTGTATGACATCGAGTAGGTTCTAACTCATAGCTACACTGTATAGGGTTCAGAGTCTACAAATCCTAATAGAAGCAGAAAGCCTCATCTTTCTCCTGTGGAACAGCTGGTGGATTTGAACTGTTGACCGTGGTATTAGCAGCCCAGTGCTTAACTCACTATGCTACCAGAGGTCCTTTATTGTTGTTATATCCCATCGAGTCAATTCTGATCACAGTGACACTATATAGGGTTTACAAGGAGCATCCGGTGGGTTTTAACCACTGACCTTGTGTTTAGTAGTCCAGTGCTTATCTTACAGTGCCATACTGGGACTCCAGAGCTCCTTTATCAGATACTAATTCAACACCTCACACAATAAACATTTAAAGGAGCTCTGGTAGCGTAGTGGTTACGAATCGGGCTGTTAACCTCAAGGTCAGCAGTTTGAAACTACCAGCTGTTCCATGGGAGAAAGATGAGGTTTTCTGCTCTCATAAACATTTGCAGCCTCAGAAAACCCGTGCAGGGTCACTATGAGTCGGAACCAATTCCATGGTACTTAACAACAACGTCACTCATAGGATACATTGTCACTTAACCCCAGTGGTTTAAATTGTTGCAATAATAAAATAAAATATAAATGTGATTCAATGGTCTGAAATAAAAAAGAATATTGAGCATAAATTCAATCTTTAGGCAATTAAAGAGATTTATATCTTGATATTCTAAAATCTATACTGAGTCATATCTATTTTTCAACCAGGAACCAAAAGATATTCTTTAATTTTCTTTTAGTGCACATATGTATTGAATTGTTATCAAGTTGCTTAATGGAAAAGGTTATGATAATATTTTGATAACAGATAAAATCTTCAAAGAGTGCCAGGAGCTTAGGTAATGAGATTTATATTTCATAGACTAGAATGTCAAGGATGAAGGGTAGGAAAAGGACTTGCAAGTCATATCGTAATGGTTATTTTTAGTGTAAAGTTCATAGTCCTTTATACCGACAACTCTTTTAACATAACAGAAAGTCAAAAAGTATTGCTACTAGAGTTGCAATTCACACAAGCACAGATTTACCACAAACAAAACACATTTAAGCATATCTCTGCGATCAGTTGATGATTACAGACAAATTCTCTCAGCAATAGACTTGCCTTAGTCTCATTGTTGTTGTTGTTGTTGTGAAGTGCCATCGAGTTGGTTCCAACCCATAGGAACCCTATATCGGATTTCTTAGGAGCAGCTGGTGAACTTGAACCACCAACCTTGTAGTTCAAACGACTTTGAATTCTGGTGCCACACTGGGTGCCTTGAAAAAACAAACAAACAAAAAAGATAATTGTTGTACCAGGGTAAAAACAATTTTGCTATCAGGGCTATTGTTGATAGGTTCTATTGAGTTGGTTCCAACTCATAGTGATTCAGCATAGGTTTTCCAAGGCAACACTGGTGGGTTTGAACTGCCGACCTTGTAGATAGCCATCCAGTGCTTACCCTACAGTAGAACATCAGGACTAGTATCAAATTTTTAACAAAACTCAAATGATATTCCCATATCATGAAAGCTTTGCAAGAAGTTCTGCCCCATGTAAAACAACAGCTCTTATATGGATCAAGTGCTTTACAGTAGGTCAGGAAGACCTCAAAGATGAGCCAAGAGAGAGAAAACTATCAACTTATTGAATGAATGTGGCTAACATCCAAAAACTGGTGGAGAAAAACCATAGAATTATGTGATGGTTACTGAAATTGGGGTCCCTTGGTTCAGCAATTTCAGTTTTAAGTGAACATCTTGACCTCAGCAAACTTTCAAATCCATGGAGCCAAAAGCTTTACACAAATATCAGGCAGCGTAAAGACCTATTCTTCCCACCAGTCTTTTAAGCACAATAGAAGCCAGTGAAGACAATTTTATGAACCAAGTCAAAGCCAGGAACAAGTCTTGGATTTACCAGTAGGATCCTAAAATCAAGATTCTATCAAAAGAATGGCTTCCAAGGGGATCTGCTAGCTCCATTCAAGTCAAGATGGAAAGGCCAGCTCAGAAGGCTAGGGTAACTATTTCTTGTGATTCTAAAGGGGTAATCTTAGCATAATTTCTTGAAAGACACAGGACAATCAAAGAGGCTTATTATGAAGAAGGTTCCAGAAAATTGAAAACTGCATTGTGAGAAAAGAGTTGGGGAAATTGCACCGAGGAATCTTTTCCCATCGGGACAATACACCTGCTCATTCTTTCAGGGTAACAAATGCTGTCCTATGAAAGCTTTGTGGAGAAGCCTTACCTCAATAACCCAACAGCCCTGGTTTTGCCCCCTTTACACTTCTTGTTTCCCAAACCCAAATAACTTTTTAAAAGCACACTATTTGAGTCCCTTAAGGAGTCCTGGTGCACTCAACCACAAGGTCCATTTGATCTACAAGGTTGGTGGTTCGAACTCACCAGCTGTTCTCAGAAACCCTAGTCAGGGTCACTATCATTCAGAACAAACTCCATGGCCCTTAACAACAACAACAACAAAAAGGATGATAAAACTGCAGTTTGACATGGTGTTTGTTAACCTAAGAGCACAGAATTCTTTTAGGGAAGAATTGTTGTTAAATACTGTCAGAGAAGAATTAGAGAGATGGAAACACCATTAGAAATGTGTAGACCTAGATGGAGGATATGTAAAGAAATGCTAGCTTCATAGTTTTAAATTTATGTTTAATAAAAGTTTCTGTGATTTTTTATAGCAATAATTTTTGACTTACCCTCATACTACCTTGTCCTTTATATTTGGATGTTTGAAGAGACTTTAGAATATTCACCCTAGCAAACTCAGATGCTTGCAGGGGCCGAGCAGATTACTTAAATGAATGAAAACAATTGTAAACAATAGTAGAAGTGATAGAAACCATGGGCATTTGTTTAGTTTAAAATATGCCAAATTGATTTAAAAGTAATGTTGTGCCTTCCAAGCAACACCCATGAACAGGTAATATGGCCTATGGGGCCTTGATCTGCTACACTTGCAGTTTAGCCCAACATAGATTACGGTTTCTTCCAAACTCTCATCCAAGGCTCAGATCCCTTCTCCACGTTTCTTCCTGTCAAGTGGTTGCTAACCTCTGCTTGAGCAATTCCAGTGATGGGGAACTCAACTACGCCTGCATCTCCAAAGTCCTTTGTCAAACAGATGAGAAGTGGTGGTGATGTCCTAGTGGTAGTCTCTTTTGTCCTTTAGTATACAAATGACAGTAGTTCTGGTGTGGCACCAGAGAATAAGCACTTGACCTCAAGGTCAGTTTGAAGTACAAGGTCAGCTGTTCAAACTCACCAGCCACTCCTTGGAAACCCTATACAAGGTCACTGTGAGTCAAAACTGACTTGACAGCACTTAACAACAACAACAACTGAACTTTAACAGTCGATTGCTCTGACCAACAGGTGTTCAATAGTACATTCTTTGAGACTATTAGTTGAGAGTTTGTTGCTGCTGAGGGTTAGAACTCATTGATTCATAGAGAACAACAGAGTCATCAGATTTGACTGCATTATTTTATTGCATTGTTCCAGATTTACTGACAGACTCATGTTCTATACAAGAAGCTTGTTTGCTGTTACTGTTTGTTCAACTCATTAAATATATTTACGAAGCAATTTCTTTATGTGAGGTATTGAGGTATGGTAGATAAACAGAAAACAACTATTTTCTTGAACTTATATTTTAATCAAGGAAACATATAATAAGCAAGAAACCAAAAGTTAGATAATTAGAGTTCTAATAAGGTCTCTGAAGGAATTAGAGGTCAGATCCTGCTGGGACGTCCAGACCTCTAGGAGTTCAGCATTCTTTAAGCATCACAATAGGGTAATCTTAGAGAACTGTTTGCAGAGGGAGAATACTAACATACGGGCAATGTAGAAATTTCAGAAAATATAAAATGCATGTTAAAGATAAACCATGCACAAGATTATCTCCCAGAAACAAGTATGGATGGGTTGGGAGGGATGATAGGCAAAATGTAAGATGGCTCCCTAAATTCCAATCCCTTGGTTTACCAAAAATCAAATCAAACTCATTGCTACTGAGTCCATCCCAACTCATAGTGGCCCTATAGGGTAGAGTTGAACTGCTCCATAGGGTTTCCAAGGCAGAAGCAGATGGCCACATTGTTGCCCACCCCTGGTGTACATGTTGTGTGTAATCTTCTTCCTGTGATCATGGATGATGGGTGAGAATACATATATGGATTTGATGAGATATTATGTCCATGGTTAGGTTATATGGCAAAAGTAAGGATTTTGCAGATGTAATTGAGATTCCCTACTCAGTTGATTTTAAGATAATCAAAAGACTCATGTTATTGGCTGCCCAAAATGGTGGGGGGAGGGAGGGCTACAAAGGCAAGAAGTGACTGGCTTTCAAGCTTTCAAGAGGGAGCCTAGTTCCAGATGAGGCAGGGGAAGGTAGAATCTCCACTGAATGGTTTCCAATCTGTTGGGACTGGGCTAATGAAAGGAGATGGAGATAACACTCTTGTGGTACAATAGTGAATAATTGCTATCAGGACTGACTGTGAGGGTCAGAATTGTAAGGATAGATGTTTTGTAACAAAAGGAGGGGAGTGATTGATTTTGCAGTCCAGGAGTGGAGGTTTCTAGCACCATCAAGTGAGAAGAGCGGAATGTGGGACCCTAGCCAGTGACACCAGAAATGGAGGCAGAGATGATGATGTGGGGAGATGGAGCAGTTGGGGACTCTGGACTCAGGGAGGGAGAGGAGCTGACAGCTGGGGGGCAGGCCTGTGGGTGTACCCTTTGGTTGTTTGATGATGCATGGAGGGGATTGTAATCATTGCAGTGAAATGAAATACGCTAGGATGAATGTAAAACTTATGTTGTTGTTGTTGTTAAGGGCCATCGAGTCGATTCCAATCCAACATAATTCACAATAAAAACTTAAGAAAAACAAACACACATGGTAACTTGGGTAACAGGGCAAGCAGCTAAAAAGAAAAAAAGAAGATATAAAAAGATCATCAAAAGGGAGATTATTCTAGGTGGGCCTGTGTATGTATGCTCGTTTATTGTTTATTTTATGTATTTTGTTTTTATGCTAGTAAAGTCTTCTACTTAAATTTATCAACATTTTTCTGAAAGTAAATCACCAGATTCACTGAGTCCAAATGATAAGAATATTCTTAAATGTTTTTATTCACGTGTATTAAATTGTCCTCTGGAATGGTGGTACCAGTGTACATTCATTCCCTGCAGCAGTGTATTAAAAAGCTGGTCCACTTTGTCTTCGCTGCTGGATATCACTATTTTAAAATATCTCTGCCAATTTAAAGGTGAAAAAAAAGCCCACTTTCCTATCAATTTACTATAGCCTTTCTGGGTTTTGTTTGTTTACTTGTTTTGTTTTGCTTGGCTCTTTCTTGACTGACCAGTCTTCTCTAGCTGAATTCTAGTTGTACAGGACGGTAGTCCAGTCATCTAGTTAGCACCATGGTGAGATAGAATGATGCCATGAAATCCAGGGCCTCTATGAAAATGCAGGCATTTCCCTGACTTATTGCCTGAGGTCATGTTTACAATCAACCTTGATGTTGTCTGTATCTTTTAATTGGATTCTACCTAAAAACACAGAACTGAAAGAAGACCACCTATAATCATCTGTAGAATAATTTAAATATAGTTTGCCTACTTTTAACATTTTCTATCCTGTTCTGAAATAAAACTCTCAAGTCAAAACTCGACAAGAATCAATAGTTTGAAATGTATTCAATGTATGGGGAAGTGTATTATTGAACAACAGTTCTCTCTGGGTGATGCACACATAATTGTTGTTGTAAAGTTCCGTTGAGTCAATTCCAATCCATAGCGACCCTGTATAGGGTTTCCAAGGAGCAGCTGGTGAGCTTGAACCACCAACCTTGAAGTTCAAACAATTTTGCTGTCTAACACATTAGCTCACAGGGCCACACCAGAACTCTCCACACATATAATGGATGATGGTTATTTTATTACTTTTCTGTATTTTCTAAACATTTAATTATAAACATGTCATTTGTCATAAAAATATTCAATAGAACTTTCAAATTTTAATTTTAGAAAGCATTTTTAAATGCCACATAAGTAATTCTTTGAAATTTGTTTTAAAATCATGGAAAACATTTGTGGGGATAAAATGGAAGAACTTCTGCAAAAGCAGGCTTGCCAGGTATACTAATCTCATGCTGTAACATTTGGCCTCAAACCAACAATTTAACTTTTGTCAAAACCCAAACCACTCTTAAATATATTTTCAACCACCTTCTTTAAATGTATCAAAAGAAAAAATATATATATCACAAAGATATGACTACCTGAAGGGAAAAGCTAGGGTACTAAGAAATCTGGAGCTTTGTGTTAAGAGGGAAAGAAAACATTCACAGCTCAACATCAAGCACATATGCCAATTAGTAAATGGCATTTGCAAACCACACTAAAATCCCACAGACATAGCTTTATTTATGATGATGACATCTACCATTTCAGGTTTTCTAAGTGCTCTAAATCTATTGTCTTTTTAGATACCTTCTTTTAATTTAATGAACACATTTTTTTTTTTTTTTTTTTTTTTTTTGTAATGAGGAAACTGATGCTCGGAAAAGTAGCTTACCCAAGACCACCCCTTGGTAAATAGTAAGGGTAGGATTTGAACCACTGATTATCTGACTCCTAATTCTTGCTCTCAGCTACTACTGACAATATTTAGCTATAATCACTAGTGGGAGTGCTGTGGTTAAGCTGTAGGATAAGCATTGAACTGCTAAACACAAGATGCCCACTAGCTACTCTGGCAGAAAAATGAGGGTTTCTGCTCCTTCAAAGATTTACATGCCTCAGAAGCCCTGTACACCTCACTATGAGTGGGAACCAACTCCAGGCACTTCACAACAGCAGCATAAACACTTACAATCATGCTGAACTGTTTTTCATCCCAATATAAACCAAATTTAAATGTCCGCTACTTTCAAGAATACCTGTCACTGAATCAGATTATGGTGTAACCTGATTCTCTGTCATTGTGTCTAATCATTGTGTCATTGTGCTTTTAATGTAATCCTAGTGGATGCAGAACCTCACTAACTGGTCCACTTGCCTCAAGATGGGAACCCCACATTCTTCCTTTGACCTCCTGAAGCAGTGTTACTCAACGTTGTTGTTGTTGAGTGCTGTCAAATCCTTCTTGTAGTTTTCCTGCATAGGGTTTCTAAAGAGTAGCTGTTGGATTTGAAGCTCCAACCTTGAGGTTAGCAATCCAGTGCTTATCCTACAATACCACACCACACTGCTTATTCAAAGTTGGCAGATGGTAAGATAAAGTAGAGGTTATTACTACAAAGAGCAGAAAACAGTATCAAACTTGGTGTCTAAGCTACTGTGCTGTGAAATTTATCACCTATTCCCCACCATAGAGTCCTGGTGTGGTGCTGTGGGTTACTGTGCTGGACTGCAGAGTTGGTTTGAGCCACAGGGTCAGTGGTTCAAGTTCACCAGCCACTCCTTAGAAACCCTAAACCGGGTCACTATGGTTTGGAAGCGACTCGAAGGCACTAAAAAACAATAACAAGAATTCACCACCACAGGGGATTTCTCAGACTCTGGCCTTTTGAAACATTGCTGGATTCTCTGCTTTCTTCGCTTTATAACCCCATCTAGTATCCAGATCCCCCAAAGTGAGCAGGTTAACCAGCTGCTCAGTGCTCCATCCACCACCCTCCTCTAAGCTATGACCCTAGGCCTGGGTTTCCGCTCAACCTCCCAGTCAGGATCTCCACACTCAACTTTACAAAGGACTGATTGTTTCTGTAGCATCCGAGTCAAATTTTCCCATGGCCCCAACAACATGAGCAAAATCCTTACTACATGCCAGGTGTGATTATGACAAGATTTTGCCCTTAATGTGCTTGTTGTTATTGTTATGTGCTGTGGAGTCGGTTCTGACCCTTAGTGACCCTGTACAGGACTTCTGAGGCTGTAAATCTTTACGGGAGCAGAAAATCTCATCTTTCTCCTGCGGAACAGCTGGTAGTTTCAAACTGCTGACCTTAAGGTTCACAGACCAATTTGTAACCACTATGCTACCAGAGCTCCTTATGTGCTTAGGGATTAGTAAAAAAACGAATCGTTCTTTAAAATTAGCCCATACTCTCAGAAAGATGCATTTACTCAGTATGTCCCTAGTCCTTTGTTAATATTAGCATCTGATTTATCTATTTGATTTGAGGGCAAAGGTCTCCAGTGGCAACCTTAGTGTCATAGACTAGACATAAGGAAGTTGTACAGTCTTAGGGGAATTCTGGTCATGGTGTCAGTTACTAGGGAAACAAGAAGCAGTTACTTTTTTTTTTTTAATGTTTTATTGTGAATTATGTGATCGTTTACATGGGAGAACATTAGCTTTACATTCATCCTATCTTATAATGTTTCATTGCCATGGTTACAATCTCCTCCATGCATCATGAACCAACCAAAGGGTATACGCTGCAGGTCTGCCCCCATTTGTCATCACACAGCCCCTCTCCCTTTCTGGGTCTAGAGTCCCCAGCCACTCCAATTCTCCACATCATCATCTCTGCCTCCATATCTGGCATCACTGTTTCTCTGGATAGGGTCCTACACTCCGCTCTTCTCACTTGATGGTCCCAGGGACCTCCACTCCTGGACTGCAAAGTCAATCACTCCCCTCCTTTTGCTACAAAATGTCTACCTTTACATTTCCAACCCTCATGTTGTTGTTGTTGTCAGGTGCCATCGAGTC
>NW_006408519.1:7412414-7442138 GCF_000296735.1 Chrysochloris asiatica
CCCCAGCCGCTCCATCTCTCCACGTCATTGTCTCTGCCTCCATCTCTGGTGTCACTTAGGAGCATTTACTTTTATAGAAGAAATTTGTCAATCTGTTCTGTACAGTTTTTTAAAAAAGTTAAATTTAAAAATTTTTGTGACGAAAAAATATTTTGAAGAAACTGTCTTTAGGAGTACTGGTGGTGTTACCCAAAAGGTTTGAGTCCATCTCTTAGCCAGCATACTGGCAGTTGGAACCCACCTAGCAATACCTCAGAAGAAAGGGCTGGCAATCTGCTTCCATAAAGATTTCAGCCAAGAGAACCCTATGGGGCAGTTCTTCTACTCAGTAACACAGGAGGCCTTTGTGAGTCAGAATTGTGTCAACAGTACTATGTTTGGGTTTTGTTTGCTTTTGTTGTTTTAAAAAACTTTTTATAAGCATGGCATATTAGATGTGGAGGATGGTTCTAAGTGGAAATTCCAGTTCTTCCAGTTTCACTAGCTCTAAAGACTTGGACAAAAACCTTCCCATTTCCTTTTTCATATCTATAAAATAAAATTATATTTTTCAGAGCTTTATGGGCATCAAATGAAAAAATATATTTATAAATTTTCTAGCAGGCTATTTGTCCATCTTTAAATGGTAGTATCCTTTTTAGTGACAAGAAATTAAAAGAGACTCAAGCAAGCCCAGAAGAGAGAGGGAGATGAGAATGCCTGGACAGGCAGCTGATCCGTGGAGACAGTGCTGGATCTAGTCAGCTGTGGAGGTTGGCTTTCTCTGCTTCCCCATGACCTCTGACTCCCACTTTTCTCTACATACCTTTTCCATTCTACAGACTAACTTCTGCTTGTCTGTTAGCTTGAACATGTCTTTTGTTATGATATCAATTAGATGTCAACACTGCATGTTCTTGAACTCCAGGGTCTATCACATACTGTGTATGATGCCTCTGTCTCTTAGTTCAGATGTGAGACACAGATTGTCAGCCTTTGAGGGACAATCTTTGGGTCAAGTGTCAGTGAGTATGCCCACCGAGGCCCACCTCTTCTACAAAGTTAATATATATGTATGCTAGGGTGATATTCCAACTATGTCTACCACTCCTACCTAGATACAGTGGAATGCCATCACCTTGAATGTATCCTTGGACTTTAAAGTCTAACTTTGTATTAAAGTGTGTCTCCACTATTGTCATGTAAGTAATAATAAGTAGACAACAAGCAAACCTACTAAATTACAGAGCTTAGTGTGGCGCTGTAGGCTAAGCACTGGACGGCAAGGTTGATTTCAACTGAAAGGTTAGTGGCTCAAACTCACCAGGTACTCCTAGAAAACACTGTACAGGGTCACTATGTATCGGAACCGACTTGACAGCACTTAACAACAAGAAGTATGTGAAGCAGAACCAAAAAGCAGAAACACTACCTTCAAGCAAGCAGAAACACCATTGAATCCCTCATCCATACCCCATTCTCCACTAGAATTTCCTGTCTCCAAAAATCAAACCAATTGTCATCAAGTTGATTTCAACTCATAGTGATCCTATGAAAGGGAGGGTTTCTGAGTCTAAATCTTACAGAAAGCAGATAGCCTCATCCTTCTCTTGAGGAGCAGCTGGAGGGTTTGATCTGACGGCTCTTTGTTTACCAAGCCACTGCTTAACCCACTGTGCCACCAAGGCTCTGCTTTAGAACTTTTCTACATATTTTACGTGCACGAAATCATTTATACCGTATGTGAATTTGACAAACTGAAGGTGCTACCGTGTTTCTCTTTCTGTCTTATGTCCTTAAAAAATGAACAGAATATTTCAATTTGGAATATTCTAGCTTTTTTGTAAAATTTTATAGATAGGGCTACTATTAAGACATTCAGCATTAGAAATCACTGCCCTTGAACACATTCATTTGTTGTCTTGACAGATGCAGCCAATTTATACAATAAAAACAAAAAACAAAAAAAACTCAGTTACTTTACTAACCTGTTGGGTTGCATAATGTTAAGCTTGGAACAAACAGGAGAAGGAAGAGTATTACTGAATAAAAACATTTACTGCCTTTCTAGTACACAGCTGCTTAACAAATGGCTGCCCAGCTGTTTGCAATGTAGAAGGCATGTTTACCTTATGATGATTGTTACATAAGTCTGTATTGTTTGTTTTCATAGGCGTGTTTACAAAGTTTTCATAATATGCCTGAAGGTTTGAAGGCAGTTGTTTTTCAGAAATAATTTAAGGTGGTAACATGTGTATGTGTCCACATGCGAGTGTTTGTGTGGGCCTACACAACACATGTGATTTGTGATTCACACGTCTGCATGTGATTCACACATCTCTTTTCCACAAAAGACTTGAGGTAGCTTGGGGGTCATTCATTCTAGGTAAAAAGCCAATTCAAATCAGTTAATAGGTCAGATGCCACATAGCACTCTCTGCAGCTTAGATTTTTTGAAATCTTACCGACTGAAGGAGATAAGATCCTGGGATTTTTTTTATTTGCACTGGAGCAAAATGATTCCTTTGTACTTAAGGGATGAGGTGTAATGATGTACTGAGAAAGGCACGCTTTTATAAAAGTTGATTATATGTTCCTAAGAATAAAATCTGTAATATTTTACTGTAAAATCTTTAAATCAAGATTGTTTTTAAGCTTTTTATCGTGAATTGAGTGAAGGTTTACAGAGCGGATCATCAGTTTTACATTCAGCAAATCATATACTTTGCTTCATTAATTACATGGTTGCTAAACCAAGATTTTTAAAGGAATTTTTGTTTGTCAAAATGAAAACCATAAGTATTCAAATCCAGGGAAAAGGTTTGGCTGACTTCCTGCATTGCTGATTTAGTTTCTGTCTGAGGCCTATTTGTACAGGCCATATATTCCTTCTGCTTCGACAAGATTCAGCATACACTTGCCTAATGGCTGGCTGTAATAGAGCCAACCACATTCTGTGGGGAGGAAGCAGAACAGAAAAAGCTAGGATTGAATGTTGGGAACAAGGGCATTGCTAAAAACCTCAAATTTGATATCTCCTGCTTCATATTTAGGTTGAAACAAACATAAACATTATGATTTAAGGAATGGCAATTAGCCATTTGTGACAAGGCACTTTTTATATTCCAGGTTAAGAGCAACTGATACAAAGTAACTAGTCATAGTTTCATGAAAGCAATCCTATTGTTTTTATTAGGTATGATTGTAACCCATTCTTACCCCCATTTTATGCCATGAAGATTTTTAAAGATGAGTTGAACTGCCTTGAAAATTTTTCTAAGAAGCACAGATTATGAGTTGTTCTTCTCTTTAGATATTTTTTAAGAAGTTGAAAGGCAAAAAAGAAGTGACTGCCAAGAAATCGGCTTTGGTATTTGAGGAAAGCATGACTTCTCTCTGCCTCCATTTTTGCTATCTATTCAATAGGGATAACAATAGCTCCTGACTCATATGTGGTATATACAGTACTTACCACATGTATTAGTTTTCTGTTGCTACAGACCTGGTGTGGTGCTGTAGGATAAAGCACTGGACTGCAAGTTCAACTTGAACCATAAGGTCAGTAGTTAAAACTCACCAGTAATTAAGAGTCAGGACCAACTCAACAGCAATTAAAAACAACACAGGAACAAATTTGCACAAATTTAGGGGCCTCTGGTAGCGTAGTGCTTACAAATTGGGCTGCGAACCTCAAGGTCGACAGTTCGAATCTACCAGTGGTTCTGTGGGAGAAAGATGAGGCAGTCTGCTCCCATAAAGATTTGCAGCCTTGGAAACCCTGTACAGGGTCACTATGGGTCGGAATCAACTCGACAGCACTTAACAACATAGAGACAAGTCCAAAATGATTTTAATGGACTAAAATTAGGGTTATTTTCCTTTCTGGAAGCTCTAGGTGAAAATCTATTTCTTTCATTTTCTAACTTCTAAAGGAGTCCTGGTGTGGCGCTGTGGGTTAAAGTGCCAGACTGCAAAGCCATTTGAACTGCAAGGTCAGCGGTTCAAGCTCACCAGCTGCTCCTCAGAAACCCTATACAGGGTTGCTGTGGGTCGGAATCAACTTGACAGCACTTAACAACAACAACAACAACAGAGACTTCCTACATTCCTTGATATGTGGTCTCCTTCCATCTTCAAAGCCAACAATGAGTGGTTGGGGTCTTCTCACATCATTTCACGTTAACAAAGTCTCTTCTGACTCCCTCATTCATTTATAAAAATAATTGTGATTATACTGTGCCTTCCTGAGTAATCCAGAAAAATTTACCCATCTTAATGTCAATTTAATTCCATCTGTAATCTTAATTCCCCTTTGTCATGTTCATAGGTTCCAGGCATTAGGACAAAGACATCTTTGACGAGGGAGGCATTATTCTGCTTACCACAATGTAAGAAGCACACAAGGAATATTAATGCTTGCTATTCTTAACTTAAAGAAACACTTCACTGAAGGGTTTTTGTTGTTTAAATAAGAAGATACCAACTGACCAATTCCCAAAAACCAGGTGCTTTTAGAGCTCTTGCACATTATAATGCCATCTGCAAATAATAGTTTTGACAATCTACCTGAAAAACTCAAAACTTAAGATCAAGGTTGTTAGGTGTAACCAAAATGTGCCTGGTCTGTCTCTCTCCCGTTCTCTTCTCTCTGTGCCTTCCTTTATTGAGGCTAGTTCACTGCTGTGAATCAACTCACCTATGTTTAGGTGACTCCCTCAAAGTGAAACTTGAGTGCTAGCCTTTCTATTAAAGCACCACATGTACAGGTGTTAGCTGGCCAACTTCTCCTCTGTGGTCAGTTTGCCCTTGAAAATGTCTCCAGAACTCAACAAATTTTGTCTCAAGCTATCGCTTCCTCCCTACTGTCTGCAAGGGTAGCACTACTGTCTGTCTTGCACTCCATAGGCCCTCTCAGGTTCTCTCAAGTAGCCTTCCTCACTGGCACTATTTAAGTTTTTTGTACCCTTGTTTGGACTACGTTGTTGTTAGGCGCCTTCAAGTCAGTTCTAACTCATAGTGACCCTATGCATAACAGAACGAAACACAGTCTGGTCCTGCATCATGCTCACAATAATTGTTAAACTTGAGCCCACCCACTGTTGCTGCCACTGTGCCAGTGCATCTTGTTGGGAGTCTTCCTCTTTTTTGCTGACCCTCCAGTTTACCTAGCATGATGTCCTTCTCCACGAACTGATTCCTCCTGATAATATGTCCAAAGTATAAACAATGAAGCCTCACCACCCTCCTTCTAAGGAGCATTCTGGCTGTACTTCCTCCAATACAGATTTGTTAGTTCTTCTAGCAGCCCATGGCACTTTTAATATTCTTCTCCAATACCATAACTCAAATGCATCAATTCTTCTATGGTATTACTTATTCATCGCTTGGGTCAGGTGCATCTTACTCTTCAAACTGCCATTTTTGCTCTTGAACACTTTAAAAAGGTCTTGTGTAGCAACTTTGCCTAATGCAATACATCATTTGATTTCTTGACTGCTGCTTCCATGAGTGTTGATGGTTGATCTCTGCAAAATAAGTCTTTGACAACATCAATCTTTTCTCCATTTATATGTTTGTTGTTGATTGGTCCAGTGGTGAGGATTTTTGTTTTCTTTATAGAGGTGCAACCCATACTGAAGACTGCGGTCTTTGGTCTTTATCAGTAAGTACTTGAACTATAGATATAATTTTACTGTCTTCTTCTTTCCTGCCTTCACAGATTTGTATTATCACCCTAGAAAGTTGCAAGCCCCTCCTTTCTCTCTCTTCTGCTTTAAATACTTCCTACTGCCATATATTGGGAGTTTCTGAGTGGTGGGAATTGTTAACATTCTTGGTTACTGCTCCAAAGCTTGAAGGTATGAGTTCACTCAGTGGCACCTCAAAAGAAAGAGCTGGCATTCCATTTCCAAAAAGTCAGCTACTGAAAACCCAGTGGTGCGCAATTCTACTCCGACACACATGGAGTTGTAATCAATCAGAAGTGACTCCACAGTAGCAGATTGGATTTTGTATTCAATGAGTTCTTGTTAGCATACTAAGAGTGTGGTGGTGGTGGCATGCTGTTGAGCGGGTTATGACTCATAGCGACCCTGTGTAGGATTTCTGAAACTGTAGGTTTTAATGGGAGCAGAGAGCCTTATCTTTCTACTGTGGAGCAACTGGTAGATTCTAACTTCTGACCTTGAGGTTAGCAGACCAACTTATAACCCACTGTGCTACCAGGGCTCCTTATACTAAGAGTGTGAAGAACTAAAAAAAATATATTAAAAAATTTTCAAAAGTTTAAAAAGTGTTTTCAAGCACCTATCATATACCAGCCATTGTACTTAGATACTTTAAAAGCACGGTCTCATTTAATCATAGTTGAATGCCCTGGCAGGTAGGCATTTTTTCTGCTTTTTTACTAATGAGACAACTGAGGCATGTGGCGCCTAATAGAAGTCAGCTAGAAATACTAGAGCTCTGTCATTTGAATTTTTTTTAAGGTATCTGTTTTATCATGTAATTATAGAGGCAAATCTTCGGGTGGCCTAGTGGCGAACATTTCAAAGCTTGGTCAACTTGTTGGTGGTTTCCATGGGCAGCTAAGAGCACCTATGTGTTATTGTTGTTGTTAAGTGCCGTTGAGTCAGTTCTAACCCATAGCAACCTTATATAGGGTTTCTGAGGAGCGGCT
Source organism: Chrysochloris asiatica (assembly GCF_000296735.1). NCBI lineage: Eukaryota > Metazoa > Chordata > Mammalia > Afrosoricida > Chrysochloridae > Chrysochloris > Chrysochloris asiatica. The sequence continues at coordinate 7,419,073 of NW_006408519.1, forward strand.
GTTGAGTGTGAACTGCTAGCCTTGCTGTTCAAACAGACCTTGTAGTTGAGTGCTTATCCTACAGTGCCACACCAGCCTAGTACCTTATCAAACCTCCTTATGTGAGGTAGTTTGAAGGTAATCTAGGTGTATTTCTCATATGTAAAAGAAAAACGGGAGAAAGAATGAGTAAATTTTCCCATGGTAGTCGGCTTTAAGCCACATTAATTTAAGGCTCTTCTGGAAGTCAAAAGTCCTGAAAACTCTTGTTTTTTTCTATATTAGAGATCAACACTCAGTTCCCAGTTACAAGTCAATACTTGTTTTCCTTCTTTGCCTAAAACACCCAAAGGAAACAGAAACCAGTTTAGCAACTTTGTAAGTGGGTGCTAAAGGATTCCTATAAATAAAGCCTCCCATTGTGCTTCTGTGGTCTTGTTAAGTTTGGAATGCTTATGTTGTCTGACTGACTCTGAACTGGCAGTGGGGGCCTGCGCTTCCTTGTGAAGGTAAACTGGCAACCCTGGGAATGGAGCGCAAGTGAGCTGACACGTGATGAAGTGCAATTTTTAATCTCATTTAGATACTCCTTCAAAGTGACCCTAATCCTAAAGTCCACTGTATAGAATGGACTCTTCTCATTCTCCACAACCCCTCTCAGCTTTTCCTTCTGAGTTTCTTTATTGTATTTGAGAAAGAAAAACACCCTTCCTTTTAAAGACTGGAACAAGCACAATGCAACTCTCAGATATTTAATGCCTTGTTTAAATGTTCCAGAACATTTCACAAAGCAGGAGTTTAACACCACCAACAAACAGCAGTAACAAATCAAGTCAAGTCTAAACAGGCCAGCAAAGGAATGAAAAAGTTGATTTTACGTGCCTTATCTCATGTAATCTTCCAATAATTTAGAGAGATAGTGTTGATTCTAAATAGCAAAAGTGGGGCTTAGTAAAACAATGGGGAGCAGAGGTCCAGAAATCAGGATTAAACATGAGCTGTTTACTGACTCCTGGTGTGGCGCTATTGGATAAGCACTGGACCACGAACCACAAGGTAGACAGTTCAAACCCACCAGTTACTCCTCAGAAACCCTACGCAGGGTTGCTATGACTTGGACCAACTCTATGACTGCACTTAGCAAGAATTTATTGACTAAAGTCTTCAGGAATGTTGAGAGCTATGTCCCTCCTTGCTTGAGCACCTGTAAAGATGTGTAGGATGTGCTCAGGGTGCACTGGTGAGCAGTCACATCTTGGGACATGCTATTAAGAAAGACTACCCATGGCAATTCTTATTTTACTCACTTGAAAGTCAGCAGCCACATCCTGGAACATGCCCCCATAAAATTTCTATATTTTACTTCTTTGTAAGATAGGACATGCCATTCAAAAAGACTATCCATAACAATGTCATATTTTACTTCCTGCTATGGTGCTGTAGGATAAGCTCTGGACTGCTAACAAGTTAGCTCCTTGGAAACCCTACGCAGAGTCACGATGAGTTGGAACTGACTCAGTGGTGGCACTTAATGACAACAAGCTGTTTTACAAACTGGACTGGTTTAACACAGTGCCCTAGGCATAACTTTAAAGGACAACTTTCTGCTGGAGGCAGAGGAGAACACCAGCTCCCGAGAGTCCTGAAGATCTACATGTGTGTAACATCCCAGAATAATTTTGTCTGCTCTTACTACTAAGGCCCTCTGGTAGCGTAGTGGATTTGCAAGATGAGCTGCTAACTGCAAGGTCTAGCAATTGGAATCTACTAGCCGCTCTGTAAAAATTTACAGCCTCAGAAACCCTTCTCAGGGTCACTGTGAGTCGGAATTCACTCAGTGGCACATAGCTACCACCACCACCAGAGGCCTTTGCAATGGAATACATCTTGAAGAAATGCTGAGCATGTCCCTAATTAGCAGTGCTGTAAGAAATAAGAAAGATAGAGAGGAGGAGAAAAACATGGCTTCAAGAGCAGGCAGGTTTATTGAGAATAAACCTGGGAGGGGAACTCAAAGTCAAGAGAGACCAAGAGCCCACCTGTCCCTTGCAGACAGGTCTATTTAAGGCGATGTGTCCCTGGTACAGTTCTGGTGGGATTCCAAAGGGTGAGGTTATGGAGATTATCCTGAAACCTGAAACTATGCAGTGGGTGGGGGCGGTGGAGGGTCTCTTGGTATAACAAAGACTTTATTAGGTGCCACTTGGGGGCAGCTGCAATGCCATTTTGTTGATCAGGAGCAGGGTCCTTCAGTTGTTATGTGCCATTGAGTTGGTTCCAACCCATAGTGACCCTGCACAGGGTTTCCAAGGAGCTTGAACTGGTGAGCTTGACTTGAACTGCCGACCTTGTGGCTCAAACCGACTTTGCAGTCCAGTGCATTAACCCACAGTGTAGCCCCTCCTAAATGAGCCATTTCTCAAAAATCCCCACCTACCCCTATGAATAAGGAAGATGAGGCTTCCTGTGCGTATAAAGATTTACAGCCTCAGAAACCCTATAGAGGGTCGCTATGAGTTGGAACCAACTCCACGGCACATAACAACAACAACAACCAGCACCCCTGTGAATAAACATGATGCCTTTTCACATCTAAAACCTTTCAAAACTCAGCAAAGTCTAGATTTGGAGGGACAGAGGTTAGCTTTACCTGGAACCCTCCTTGTTTCCTCTGACCAGATATTTTTATCTCACTGACTCTTTAGTTCGTGTGAAACTCTTGTCTGCCTAACCTTTTCATTCTAGTTCAGTAAAGACAAGGGCCCTTCATTGCACGGTTGAGGCCCCTAAATCCCAGTAACAATAGATTCCTTAAATTTTGGCCAAGTTCAAACATCTAATATTAAGAATATTGAGTTAATAATGATTATAGTTATTTACCATGTGCAGGAACATTCCATAGTATTTTACAGGTATTTATTATCTCATTTAATTCTCACACTAACTTTGGCCTCCTGGTGAGTTACTATCAGATAAACACTGGACCACAAGGTCAGAGGTTTAGACTCACCAGCAAGCTCCTTAGAAATCCTGCACATGGTCAGAACTAATTCTACAGCTCTTTAATACCAACAATAACAATCCAACTTGGAATGCAGATGATAGATTATGTAAAAGTATTATATCAATGTTAAATTTACTCAAGTTAAAAATTGCACTGTGGTTATATAAGAGGATGTCCTTTTTCATAGAAAATACACACTGCATTTAGCTTGTAGGGTTACTTTGGAGTAAAGGTCATATAAGTTCATGTCTATGAACAGAGGATGTCCAAATCTAAGATTTTCCAGATGATCCTATAAACTCTTGTGAAAATGGTGTGTTGGAGGCATCTTACCTTCTATAATTTTACAAGATGGAGAATCACCATCAGCACCAGCCCAAAGCTGACTCTGATGAGACAGAACTCAAATAGACTTCTACCCTCCAACCTTGTCACCAGTTCTTAAACCAGCTGCCCCTCCTAGGGTACTCTCTGCTTCTCTGGTCAGTTCAATAATTCATTTCGATCACACAAAACTCATAGATCATCTCACTATTATGGGGTTTGCTAGGGAAGTGACAGGTTACAATTCAGAATCAGAAACAACTCAGGACATAGTTCTTCAGTCAGGACAGCTTCTTGACTGTGTCCACAGGCAGGCACTCCCTGGCCCTCACTCTCTCAGTTTTTAAGAGGTGTCTTGCACCTCTTGACCAGCCTAGCCTCTGCCCTGCAACTGTTGTAAAGCTGTTTAGCTCCATTGATAAGTACTCAGAGGCACGCCATTCCACCAGCAAGCCTCCTGCCCAAAGGCACTCAGCTTTCTCACTCTGTAGTCCAGGAAGCCCACCACATTGTCGCCTGCTGGTCTCCTGATTCTGCTACCTCTGCTGCCATCACTTCTCTGCCATTGCCTCTCACCATCTCTTGCCATCTCTGGTATTAAGTCTTATTCTCTCTTCTCTTTGGTCTAAGAGAGTCTCAATTCAGGAATCCCCATTCCAAACAACATGCTCCACTCCTAGCTGTTCTTCCTCGGTGATAAGGACGTCTCCTCTGTCTGCCCTTTGGGATGGCTCATTTTAAGGCTTATTTGCATGATCGCACACCTAAATCAGGATAACTATCTCTGCTTACTATGAGTCGGAACCAACCAGACTGCCCTTAACAGCAACAACCTTGACAGTAATACTAGGCATCTTAATTACATTACTAGCAAGCTGTCCAATACCTTGCTGAGTCACAAGCACCTTATTTGCATAGCTTCACCCAATCATTTGGTAGAGCTACAAGACCATGGTGAGAAAGGTCTTATAAAAGCAATCCATTGCCACAACTTTAGACCAAAAAATACACCTGTATACTAGATATGTTGTTATTGTTAAGTGCTGTCGAGTCAGTTCCAGCCCATAGTGACCTTGTATAGGGTTTCTGAGGAGCAGCTGGTGAGCTTGAACCTCTGATCTTGCAGTTCAAACTGACTTTGCAGTCCAGTACATTAACCCACAGTGCCACACCAGGACTCTTATAGTCCATAGGTATCCCAAAATCAACTTTCCAAAATTAGTGTTATAATTTCCTTCATTAAAATCTGAGTTTCCTTCAATAGTCTCTGGTATCAAACAGATTTTTCCTCTTGCTCCTAAACCAACTCCCTACCAACACTGCTATATTAAGTCATTCTGGCTACTAAACCCTTCAAATTATCCACCTCCTTTCAATTCTTACTGCCATATGCTTAATATATATTACATGATTATAATTGTCACTTTCTAAGTGCTTTCATATGAAGTCCTGGTGTGGCACTGTGGGATAATGCACTAGATCGCAAGATTGGTTTAAACTGCAAGGTCGGCAATTCCGATTCACCAGCTGCTTCTTGAATACCCTATACAGGATTTCTATGAGTCGGAACTGACTCAACAGCATTTAACAACAACAACAACAAGTGCTTTCATGCATCCAGAATGTGTCCCTCTCCAGCCCACCCACAGCTAACTTTTGAAGTTCAAATTGTTAGGACTTTGCTTAAAAAGTCTTAAGGGTTTCCCTAATGCCATCAGATTAAAATCTAAATCCCCAATGTAACTTGCAAGGTACCTGATCACCCTGACTCTTGATTGTTTCTCTTCTCAACCCCCTTTCCACTTTGTACCCCAATTTATCTTACTTTTTCTCCTACCATGCTACAGCCACGCTGGACTTCTTTCATTTCAAGCTTTCTGTAGCTTCCAAGTCCTTGTCCGTGATATTCCTCTGCCTTCATCAGTTTCCCTGCTCTGGTTACTATAACACAAAAGATCTCTCTAAGTCAAAGGGCATCGGTAGGGAACAAAGGAGTCCAGGTGGACTGCTAAGAACAAAGTTGGCAGTTCACATCCACCAGCCACTCCAAGGATTTGCAGCCTCAAAAATCCTACACATGGTCAGTATGAGTTGTAAAGGATTTGATGGCAGCCGGTTTGGCTTTGATAAATGATAATGAGGGATTGAATGTCTCGGGAAAGAGCTTGAGTGCAAAGGAGTGAGCCTTAGGGAAGGGATGTTTAAGGAAGAGCGAAGAGGTCTGGGTGTATTAAACTCAGTGAGTCATAGGGTGATGGTGGACCAGAGTTCTGAATGGTATATAGGGCCATAATCTATAGTGTTGACCTGTGAATCCACTGTCAGGTCTGGGTATACATTTCAGTTTTCCTTGTGATTTTGTAAGGAGCCATGGTGGCACTGTGGACTGCTAACTGCAAGGTTGAAGGCTCAAACCCACCAGTAGCTCCACAGAACAGGTTGTCTGCTCCTATAAATAAACCCAATATATGGTCAATATAAGTTGGAATTTACTCAGTGGCAGTGGGCATGCTGTTTGCTTTGTGACTTTGTACTTGAACTAATAACACAAATTGGACTGAATTTTGTGTGGGAGGAGAGCTTCGGGGGCTAAGGACAATGAGAAGAGATACGCTATAGTTCCAATTTAGTGAACCAACATTGAATAGAAGCTGGAGAACTGGACAGGTAAGTTCAGAAAGCAGTGGGAGGAGCAGAGCCTTTGTCACACATCAACTCACAGTGCTGATCAGACAACTTTGGCATCCCACATATTTCTTCCCTTTCCTTGTTTCATCCCAGAGTCTTCCTGGCTGTTCCAGAACTCAAGGAACTTAGCCAATTTCTTGGTTCTTTTCCATCCATTAGGTGGTGATGGCGAATACTTTTGTTTTGAACAATAGCAGCAACTTTTGTTCAAAAGTGCAACACACTGTTGAAAAATTGAATAAATAATGAATCTGAGTTTTTAAATCTTTACTATCCACCTCTGGGTAGTATAAGCATGATAAAATAGACAAATAATAAAAGCTCATTCTATTTTTCATGACAACTAACTTATTTCCAGGACTGACCCAAAAGATGAAAAGATCTTAAATTTATCTCCAAAATGACATTAATTCCATTGTCTTGTTAATTAGTCTCTAATTTTTCCATCATTTTCCTCTTTAATTTTCTTCTAGCTGATCTTTGTTTTTACCTCTGCTGATGTATATGATCTTAAAGATTGTCTTCCTTTTGTTGACATAATTTTCCTTGGAAAAGGGTTTCTTTCAAGTTTGCTTGAGATAGATAGATAGATAGATAGATAGATAGATAGATAGATAGATAGATAGAGATAGGTGAATGGATGATAAAATATAAAAGAGAAGCTAGACCGCCTTCCAGCCCAACACCTGTTACTATTAAACCTTGCTACATGACGTGCTGCCCCTGATCAGTGTTGGACGATTGTTGTAGCCACAAGGGAGGCCACGGCCCCACCTATGTCTTGCAAAATGATGGGTGTGAGTGTGTATGGGAATGCCCACCACTGCCCAGCAGTCCTTAGAAGCAATCCTAGCATCAGGACCTGTGTCAGCCAAGTTTGTTAAACTTGTAGACCAGTTGGTGCCAAGTTTGAGGGAAAAAGTTTATATATTAAAAAAATAAATAACCAAGAACTTGGTATGAGATGATTTTTGTGCTGTGACATTTGAGATATTTGTCAGGTGTGACCATGTGCCCTCAGAGAGAGCATTGTCCTAACCTGTGAGCGGGGAACCAAGCACAGGGGTGGAAGCTGGGGGGTGATGTCACGCAGCTGTTTTGTGCTACAGACGAGATTTTAATCCTAGCAGGTCTTTCTCCAAAGACCCTGCCTTAGTCACATACAGAATGCCCTCCCATCCCTACCGCATCGCTGTTTGGTCTAGTTTCTAAAATAAAAGCCATAGTGCCTGCCACCTGGAATCTGAGTCGCCTCTTCCATGGGCACTGCCATCTCTTGTCGTCTCAGATTTCCCCTCTGCAGCATGAAGATGGAGTTATGTTGTCATGAAGGGCCCCTTCTAGGCCCATGGTCCTGCGGCTTTGCTGTGCAAGATGGAGCATGCCCCACATTGCAGGTGCACACAGCAGCCCAGCTCAACAACACAGTTTCAGAATGTGTCCTCACCTTAGAAAGTTCCGCTGGGCAGTACATAAGAGTATCCAAGGCAATGGTTTGAAATGTATAGGGAAAAAGTTAAATTTTTGTTACAAGAGAGTAAGATACGACTGTTGAGTTGCTCCCAGCCCTGCAGACACCTTGATCTTTTTCCATGAGACCCTAGTCAGATTTCCAACAAAACTGCAAGGGAATAAATGTATGCATGCAGTCAATTGATTAAAAAAAAAAAAAAAAAAAAAAGGAGAGAAAGACTAGAAAAGAAAATAACATGGAAGTAAAAACTATGTGTAAAGCACATAATTCACATCCAGTGAAAATTTATAAGGTAGAAAGTGAAAAACACACGTATGTCTTTAAATCTTCACAACAATCCATGAGGTTGTTGTTGTTATTGTGCCTTGGAGTCGTTCCGCATAGTGAACCTACATAGGGGTTCCAAGGCTGTAAATCTTTATGGGATCAGAAAGCCTTATCTTTCTCCTGCAGAACAGCTGGTGGTTTTGAACTGCTGACCCTGAGGGTAGCAGCCCTATTTGTAACCACTATGCTACCAGAGCTCCTTATCCATGAGGTTAGAGAGATGAAAATTCTAGCTTCACAAATGAGAAAACTGAGATGCAGAGACGTTAGCTAAGTCACATGGTTGGAAAGTGGCCGAACAGAGATTTGAACCTAGGCAGATTGGCTCTAGGGTGTTAACCCTTCATCACTCTCTATTTATTTGCTCTCAGGAAAGCTTCTACCAATATAATCCAGAGAAAGCAGAAGGCAAAGTGACTACATTAGTGCAGACTGCTGTGGAATATAACAAGAAGGAAGAAGAAAATGGAAAACATGTGCCCTACTTAACTCATGTGAGAGATTATTCTAAGGGGAAAACCACAAATCTTTAAGGGACTTTTTTTCTTTAGTCAGACAGTATGTTCATGAGAAGAAAGAAAGTAGGAAATAAAAAAGCTGCATCGATCAGATGGCTGAATCAGCACTGGAACCCTAATACCCAGCCAATTTTCCACAAACACATAGTTGTCTGGTGTTGTTCTTGTTAAGTGCTGTCGAGTCAGTTCTGACTCATAGAGACCCTGTGTAGGGTTTCTGAGGCCATAAATATTTACAGGAGCAGAAAGCCTCAACTTTTTCCCTTAGATCAGCTAGTGGGTTTGAACTGCTGACCTTGTAGTTAGCAGTCCAGGACTTTTCCCACAATACTGCAAGTGTTCCTATTTGTATCATGTTGTTGTTGTTGTTGTTGTTATTAAGTGCCATTGAGTCAGTTCCAACTCATAGCAAGTCTTTGTAGAGTTTCCCAGAAGTGGCTGGTGGGTTTGAACCAACGACTTTCAGGTTAGCAGTTCAGTGTTTATCCTATAGCACTACCACAGGACTCTAGTTGTATAATGATGGCATGTGCTGTCAAGTTGGTTCCCACTTAGCCATCCTGAATAGAGTTTCCAAGGCTGTAAAAAGCGTAATCTTTCTTCCGCGGATCAGCTAGAAGATTTGAATTGCTGACCTTGAGGTAAGCAGCACAGCTCATAACCCACTATGCTACCAAAGTTCCTAAGTTTTATAATTGTTGTCGTTAAGTGCCATTGAGTTGGTTCCGACTAATATCGACCCTGTATATTTGAATTATGGACCTTGTAGTTCGCAACCCATTGCTGATCCTACAGCGCCACACCAGGCGTCCAGTTGTATAATAAATAGCATTAATTTTTGAAACATGCAAATGATTTGGCAGTTCAAACTCACCAGCTACTCTTTTGAAACACTATGCAGTCTCGCTAAGAGTCGAAATTGACTTAATGGCACTTAACAACAACAAACTTGAAGACATTTTGTAAGGTATTTATTTTGCCCAACTAACACACTTGATAACAATTCCTATGGATACCAGCCAGTAACAATTTTTACCTTAACTCATTTAAAATTTAAAAATCACTCTTAAACACCCTGTCTATGACACCACCCAAGGTCCCATTAACCTTAGATGCTAGAGAAGTCCCCTATGTCCCAGAGAAGCTGTGTGTTTTCTGTGACCAGGGAAAGCTGCCTTTTCTGTGTCTAACCTGCTTCAGAACTGGGGCTTTCTCTCACTCTGGATCCTGATCACACTTGTTTTCTTTTGGGCACTTTACCTGAAAAGAACTGTTGCTCGCTTTGGTGCTCTGCAGGCTGCATTTTGGTAAGAGTGCTTACTCTCAGTAAAACTCAGATCTCAGGTTAAGACTGTATCCTTAGCATTGCAATGTGATATTAACAAAAGTGCTTTTTATAATTCTACCTGCCAACAATAAAGAGCTATAAATAGGAAGACTACTTGCTTCCAAAATTTGCCCAATTTTGGAAAGACTTTTTTTAATAATAAATTTTTATCAAGAGGCTATCCATGCCATCTTTTTTAAAAAGAAAAAAAGCCCAGTTTGAACAATCTCTAATTACATGAACTAGGAGATTTATCATTTATCAATTTTTAAAAAATAAACCAATAAATCTTGACATTTGAAATTACATTATCATAAATTAGTCAGTCTACATGGTGCGATAACAGATATAATCTAAATAAAATAAAGAATAAACTAGGAGAATAAACAAAGGAAACTAGAGTAAAATAAGGAATGAAGGTAGAAGAAAACTCTGAATAAAAATATGAGGTGTTGAACAATCAGTAACTGCATTCCTAGCCACAGCATTAGAAATAGTTTGAAATCAGAGCTTCTTTGCTGCCTGAATCTCAAATGTGATGGACCACTAAGGAGTCATGCCCACAATCCAGCATTATTCATGGAAAACTATGCTCATTAGATGCCTAATGAACAACTAGAAACATACATTTAACATTTAATATGAACTTACAAAATCTTAAAAGAACTAAACTTAGCTAACCAGCTAACTAAATTTAGCTAATTCAAATCTAATTCCTCATATCATCTTTCTAATGAATAAGAAATAAGGAAGACTAATAAAATATTGGGAAATAGGTATCTTGCCTAGATGTGGCAGCTATATTGTAGATAGATATAGGTAGATAGATGATAGCTAGCTAGATAGATAGATAGATAGAATAAGTAAGTATTCATATTGGGCTCTGTCTTAGGACCAGTTCATAGGTGTGTTTTCTATGGGCAAGGATCTCTGTATTGTTTTAAAGCTCTCAATTATATTCAAATATAATGCAAATATAGGTAGAATTAACATCTACATAAGATGTAAATATGTAAAAGCTACTACCTTAGTTATCTAATACTGCTATAACAGAAATACCACAAGTGGATGGCTTTAACACAGTGTAGAAGGCTAAAATCAGGGTGTCAGCTCTGGGGGAAGTGCCTTGTGGCCCTTGCAGTCCCTGGAGATATCCATGTGTCTTGTCTTATCATCAGCCTTCCCCTAGATGTAGGAGATTCTCAGCTCAAGGATTCTGGGTGCAAAGGACATGCTTCTTTCCTAGCTCTCTTCTCTTGTTTCTCTCTCCTTGTCTCTCCTGTAAGATAAAAGATGATAGAGGCCACACTCCAAGGAAACTCCCCTTTCATCTAATCAGAGCTGTGGCCTGAGTGACAGTGTTGCTGTCTTGTCTCAGCAACATAACAAACAGAACTAATCCTCATTAGCATAGCATACTATTGCCTCATTAACATGCAGAGGTCAGGGTTTACAACACACCACAAATGGAGGACAATTATACCAGATCACAAAATGAACACAATACTGGGAACAGTGGCATACCCTAGTTGACACATATTTTAGAGGGATGACAATTCAATCCATTACAGCCCCCCCCTGCATATTATGTAAGTATTGAAAACCATATGTGTTTGTGTTTCATCTGTTTTCTTTGAGTTTTGTTTGTTTTTTCTTGTACTATGAAGTCTTGCTAAAGGAAAAAGCCAATTAATTCTTGATGTGTACCTGCTGCTGCAGGAGCCTGCAGCGAAGCTGAATATTTTGGAGATGAACAGGAGATACAAACATTTCTTCTGTCTTCTCTTGTTGCTCACCATTTATTTAAAACAGCAAGGAAAATAGTCTGTATTTTCTAAACATAGATAGCTCAGCAAAACTTTGAGAATAAGCAGCATCTCACAGGATGGTGGTGAGGATAACAGTATTACTTGAAGTACTTTGTAAATGATAAAGTATTGCATGAATGTTTTTGTCCCAACTCACAGGGACCTAGGAGCGGCTGGTGAGCTTGAACCACCAACCTTGCAGTTCAAATCGATATTGCAGTTCAGCGCATTAATCCATAGCGCCGCACCAGGACTCCTACGTGGATGTAGGGCACTGTTGTCAGTAGTAGTACTTCAGTGCTAATAGAACGGTCTCTGGAACTGGTGTCAGCCAGTTGTTTCATTAAGGAAGAGAATGAAAATGAGTGTCTACTGAGGTGAAATTGATCGAACAATGCCTAACAACAACAAAACATCTATTTGTAGTATTAGAAGCTTTGCATCAAAATTCTTATCTATTTAAAAACATTCATGTACACTATTTTATGTAAGGAGTTCTGGTGTGGCGCTATAGGATAAGCACCAGACTGCTAACCTTAAGGTCGGCAGTTCAAATCCACCAACCACTGTTTGAAAACTCTATACAGGGTTGCTATGGGTTGGACCCACCTCCACAGCACTTAACAACAATGTTTTATGTAAGGAACCCTGGTGCAGAGCTGTAGGATAAGCACTGGAATGCTGACCACAAGGTCAGAAGTTCAAACCCACCAGCCACTCCATGGAAACCTTTTATACAGTGTGTCTGTAAGTCAGAACAGACTCTACAGCATTTTACAGCAACAGCATGTATAAGCAATTATAGGGATATAAGCTGCTAGAACTGTTAAAGGAACCAAATACCGGGCTTGTAGTAGATCCAAGGAGTCCTGGTGTGGCACCATAGGATAAGCACTCAACCTCAAGGTTGGTTTGAACCTCAAGGTCAGCGATTCAAACTCACTGGCTGCTCCTCAGAAACCCTATACAGGGTTGCTATGAGTCGGAACAAACTTGACAGTGCTTCACTACAACAGTAGATACGAAGAGGGCAATGGTGGTTCAGTGGTGGAACTCTAACTTTTCACATGTCCCCATCTGAAGTTAATGCCTGTCACTAACACATCTATTAGTGGAGGCTTGTATGTTGTTGCTATGACTCTGAACAGGTTTCACAGGTTTCCAGACTTCAGACTAGAAAGAAAGGTCTGGTCATCTACTTCCAAATACCAGTCAATCTTACGTGGCAGACTAGAACTGCCGCATATAGTTTCCTAGGTCATCTCATGTGCTTTGGACATGTTATCAGGAGGGGTCAGTCCCTGGAGAAGGACACCACACTTGGTACAGTAGAAGGTCAATGAAACAAAGGAAGACCTTCAGTGAGATGGACTGACGAAATGACTACAACAGTGCTTTCAAACAGGATGATTAGGAGGATAGCCCATAGCCAGGCAGTGTTCTGTTCTGTTGTATGTAGGGTAGCGGTAAGTTGGAACCAACTCTATAGCACCAGACAACAACAAACTTTACGGAAGCAGACTGGCAGGCTTGCCAGCCTTTTTTCAGTTAGCAGCAAAGTGCTTAACCATTGAGCCACCAAACTCCTTATAGAGAAGATTTGACATCATAAATATTCATTTTGAAATAAAACCTATCGCCAGTTTATCCCATTTTCTTCTTAAAAATCAACAATAACAACAAACATTGTTTTGGTTTGGTCTTGTATTTAAAGATCCCTGGTGGTACTATCGGATAAGCACTGGAATGACTGCTCCTCAAAGGCTGGCAGTTCAAATCCAGTAGTCACTCTATAGGAGAAAGATGAGAGTTTCTGCTCCCATAGCCATTTATGGACTTGGAAATCCTATGCAGGCTTGCTATGAGTTGGAATGTGAGTTTTGTACTTAATTGTTGTTAAGTGCCGTTGAGTCGGTTCCAACTCATAACAACCCTGTACAGTGTTTCTGAGGAGCAGGTAGTGGGTTAGAACTGTCAAGTTTGTGGTTCAAGCTGACTTTGCAGTCCAGTGCTTATCATATATTGCCGTACTTATTAGTCATATTTTATAGCATACTATGAAACTGCCTGACTTTGGTAAAAGCCATAAGTGCTATATTACATGCTAAAATCTTGATATTGTTACTCTTACTTAGAACAGCAGGGTTATGAACTGGTAAGTGATGTGGATTCCCTTTTCTTTGTGATGTTTGTCAGTTCACTTTAATGTGGTAGAGTTGATTTTTTTGTACCTGATGGGTGCAATCTCTGCCCCTAAATAAATTTGTATAGTTGTTATTGTTGAATTATCATCAAGTCAGTTCTGACTCATGGATAGCTACCCTGTATAGGGTTTCCAAGCAGCTGCTGGTAGATTTGAACTGCCAACCTTGTGGTTCACAGTCCAGTGCTGATCCAACGGCACCGCACTAGGAGTCAAAATAAAGTATGTTGTTGTTGTTGTCAAGTGTCGTCAAGTCAGTTTTAACTCATAGTGACCCTGTATAGGGTTTTCAAGGAGTGGCTGGTGAGTTTGAACTGCCAACCTTGCGGTTTAAACTGACCTTGAAATCTAGTGCTTATCCTATGGCACCACCAATATGTGTATATCTCAATGAATTGTGTTTGCAGAAACTCATGAAAATCTGCTGACAGAGGGGAGAAAAAGAAATATCCACAAAAGTCTTCTCTTAATGGGTAGTGAACAGACATGGCAGGGTGTCAGAGATCCAGGCTGTGGATACTGCCGTTTACTTCCAGAGGGCTAAAACGGAATGTGGGTTCAAAGGGGCTAAGTAGGATTAGCAGAGCTATTATTGTGCTGTTCTTTTCACTCAATCCCAAAGTGCCCAGCACCAGGATAGGTGGTATGGGGGAAAAAGGCGGAAAAAAAGTATGTAGAATGTAAAGCAGCGTGTACTATATTGTTTTGATGCGATGGGATATTCTGGAGAAAAAAAAATCAAATTTATATTAGCATAGTGGTTACAAATCGGGCTGCAAACCTCAAGGTCAGCAGTTCGAAACTACCAGCTGTTCCGTGGGAGAAAGATGAGCCTTTCTGCTCTCGTAAAGATTTACAGCCTCGGAAATCCTGTGCAGGGTCGCTATGGGTCGGAATTGACTCGATCGACGGCACTTAACAACAACAAAAACCAATCAAACCGGAAGCCGATGAGTCGATTCCAACTCTCAGCGATCCTATAGGACAGTGTAGAGCAGACCCATAGGATTCCCAAGGTTGTAATCTTTATAGAAGTTGAGGGTCATATCTTTCTCCCATGAAGAAGCTGGTGGGTTCAAACCTCTGACCCTTTGGTTAGCTGCTGAGGGCTTAGTCACAGTGCTACCAGGGCACTTTGATAAGGAATTAACAGCATTTAAATATTTGTAAAGGTACAAAGCCTGACTGGAACTTGGCTTATCAAATCCACTGCCTGCCGGTGCTATTAGGACTGCACAATAGAGTTTTGTTAAAGCTGTCCTTGCCATTGCCTGTCAGAAGTTGGAAACTGAGTTTTGTTGTGTTACTCCATGACAGACTTTTGAGAGTCAGCTTAGTAACGTATTATGCAGAACATGCTGGCACACTTTCCACATGTCCATGTGCCAAGAGCAAGTTCATAGTCAAACTATGGGTGTGGTAGGTCTCCCAGGTTCAGAAAGAGAAACCTCTGAATCTCACACACTGCCACCAGGGGTCAGGGAGCAAGCTGAGAAGAGGGCATGGCACTCTCCCAGAAAGGAAGTGTTGTATTACCCAGGGAAGCACACCAACCAAAATTCCCCTCTCCTCTGCCCCGGAGCAGCATATTGCTGGCTGAGTAGGATTTGAAGGGAGTACTTCAGAAATGTTCTGCCCTCGGAAAGGTATGTGGAATATGCTCAGCATTTAAACAAGTCATGATGGAAAATCCTGCAGGCAGGCTTTATACGGCTTACTTTATGTTATATATTCAAAATCCTGATGAGGACTATTTGGATCTGTTGCCTTCTGTCTCCGGGAAAAGAATGCTTGATGAGGAGGTATGCATGGGGGAGGTATGAACTATCAAAATACCACATCTAATATATTGAAAATGGGAAGATGATGAGGCTTTCTGATCCTGTAAAGTGTTACAGCTTCAGAAACACTATACAAGGTCACTATGAGTCAGAACTGACTCCACGGCACACACAACCACCACCAATATATCACAAAGACAGTGTGCAAGTACAGGACAGCTGCCGGTGCACCTTCTAGCTGCGAGCCTGTAAGGAGTCATAGGCCAAAATAGATTCAGACATACTAATTCTTAGCCTGTGCCCAATAATTTTGATTTTGTGACCAATGGACATGTGTAACAAATCATTAGTGAAGTTTTCTGTTTGTTCGTTTGTCTTTATTGTTCAATGCATTCACAAGAAATCATTTGTCAATACGATTTCTAGGCAGGCATATCCTGCCCTTCATTTGAAAAAATGTGCCTGACTGGGGTCATGATATGATCAGGTCACATGTTTATGCTTTTATCAGGACGATGAGCTAGGTTTCTAGGACTGGTAATGCTTTCAATTAAGGCTCTTCTAATCGCTCTTTAACAGTGTGCCTAGATGTCGTTTTCTTCCTTGAGCATTTTATTACTATAAGTTTTCTAGATGCCAGAGAAATAGATAGGAGATTTTCTTTCTTTTTTTCTTTCTTTTTTATGCTTTGGTCAAACAAACCAAAATAGCATTATTGATGGATCAACCTGTACTTTTAAATGGAAGGAATAAAGTTATAAAAAGAATTGAGGCATGCAAGGAACCTCTTTGATTTTTAATGGTATGCAGCAGATGGAATTCATTATTGACTTTTAAAAATGAAATTGCCCTGCATTATTATTTATTTATAGTTTTGCCTTTCAAAAGAAGTAATTACCATTACTAGGTTAATTTTTCCTTAATCGCCAGCAACTATGTGACAACCACCTCAGAATCTATAGTGTAATTTACCAGTAGGTCAAGCTTAATGATGCTGCAGGATATTATCCCTTCTAAATTAGTAATCACAACTAAAAGGTTCAGTGTCTCTTTCCTTGCATTTGGGTAATTTAAAAAGCCATTATTTTGCATTATAGAACAGTTAATTTATGAAATTCCCATTGCATAAACAGAAATGTTTTTAATTAGAAATAAGCAATGTCATTTCATTTTTCCATTCCAGCAAACAGATACGCTGATGACAATCATAATATATGCAGAATTCTTAAGTGAAAAATGTAGATGACTGGTTTCAATCCAAGCCGTTTTTTATTTTAACCACACATTCTAAAACTTGTTAGCCATCAAGGAGGCTTATACCCTGTTACAACAAAAATTTATTTCTCAGCACTACCAAGTATTTACTCAATTATATAAAGTTCAAATATGAGAGGTATTCAAACTATCTAGCTTTCAATCTTTATAATTAAAAATATATATACACCAGAACAGAAAAATCTTCAGTGTTCGACATAAAACTCTCTATATTACAAAAATGTATAAAGCCCTTTTTCAAAGCTGATGTGTTAAAATATTACTTCAGGTACAGTATAGCAATTATATTTGAGCACATTGGGAGATTTGGTGTGGACAGGAGCTAGTGCACTTGAATTTAAGTGAAACTCCAGCTCTCCTCCCACTCTTCTCCCCTCCCCTAAAGTAGCTCTCTGTTCTCTGCCTCCTCTACTTCAGATTCTCTTGGCGATTGCACACTCAGACATCTTTTTGCCCTAGTGGATCTGTTTTCTTCAACAGGGGTCATCACTGTGAACTTGAAGGATAGCAATTAATATTTCATATGTAGCACTTAAGTGTGTTCACCTAGATTATGCATTTGCTTCTTGGTCCTCATCCACAGGCACTTAATAAATGCTTATTGATTGTCTAGTGCACAGTTATGATGACTGATTTTGAGAACTTTCCTATCCTTTGCAGTAATCAGGACTATATTCCTTGATTGGAAGTTACACTCCCCCATCTGCCCCTCCTTTTAACATAAGGAAATCTGAAAACTTCTTAGGATCAGTGGTATATCATAATTTAATTGGCAAGGTTTTTGTTGCTGTTTTTTCTTTCTTTCTTGGTGATGCATTTTAAAATAGTGTCTTCAGTTTGGTGAAATGAGGCAGTAACAAAATACAGATAAATCGATTACATGTATGAGATGCTAAAGGCTGTGTATTTCACAATCAAACTTTGTAAGAATTATCTTTTTTTGATGTGGCTTATTTATGGACTCCTGGTGTGGCACTGCAGGATTGTCACTGGACTGCGAACAGCAAGGTCAGTAGTTCAAATTCACCAACAGTTCCACGGAAACCCTATACAGGGTCACTAAGATGACTCTCAGCAACAACAGTTTTACGGCCTTACTATTTCCACCAGAACTTTCCTCATGTCTTTTCCTCTTACACTATGGTTCTACTTGTTCACAACCAACTGTCTTGACTGAACACTTCTGGAGAAGACTTACAGAACTGCTAGTAATTTAATTCAACTTTAATAAATTGGAAAAATAATACAAATTTAAATCTAGATACTGATGTCTGCTCCTTAATACGATGTGGACTTAGTGATCTGCTATTTTCAGTATAAACAGTATAAATAATTTCTTTGCCACAAGTTTGGTAGGATAATTTGTTTAAAATGTTAAGCCAGTATAAATATTGAATATGCAAGGTATATGAGAATCCTTTATAAACCATGAAGGACTATTTCATTATAAATTTTAAAGATCAGAATTAAAGCATTAATAGGCAGGTTATGTGTGACTAGAAAGTTGGAAAGAGGAGGAAAGGAGAAACAGTATTGGCTCAGTGGCAGAATTTCCACCTTTCGTGCAGGAGACCCAGGTTCGATTCCTGGCCAATGTACCTCATATGGCGTTTCCACCCATCTGTCATTGGAGGCTCACGTATTGCTATGATGCTAAGCAGGATTCAGTGGAGCTTTCAGACTAAGATTGACTTGGAAGAAAAGCCTGGCAATATACATGCTTCCAAAACTCAGTCAGTGAAACAGCATTCCAGTTCACCATCGTGGACATGGTGTAAGACTGGCTAGCATTGTGCAGAGGGTCACCATGAGTTGGGATGCAGGGGAGGGGCAAATCCATAGCAGCTAACTAACAACAACAAAGAATGTAAATTCTACATTTTCAATCATCATTGAAAATGATATGACCCTATAACTAAGTGATTTGAAATAAAAGAAGAACTTTGAAAACTATCTTCAGAGAAGTTTCTACACTATCTGAGTCCTAGTTATATTGACTTTCAACACTGAATGGATGCCAGCCCCTAACACTTTGTATTCTTTATTGAATTAGCAGTCATAGCACCCCCGTTGCATTAAAAATAAAAGAGGTTAGTTAGATTCCTCAATTATTTTCCTTTTTTCATTCCATTTAAGATACAAGTTGAATAAATATATATGCATATTCTTGTTTAAAAATAAAAAAAGAGAGCATGAAACGCATCCATCTCCAAAGTGTAATGAGGTGTGGGTTTAAAAACGAATAACAATAACAATGGATTTTGTCTCATCGTAACTTTCAGAACCAAGGTGCACACTTACTGGATAGTACTTGGTAAGTAAAACTGGCTTTCTCCCCATAAGTTTGAATCTTGGAATTCTATGACTAAGAGTTTTTTCAAACTCCTCTCTGTCAGAGGGAAAATATGGCCAAGAGTTGCTAGCATTTACTGCTCATGCATTTATCTGTTTCAGTTTCTGGTCTGAAGCAAGCCAAACTTATTTTATAATCTATTTGTTAAGTCCCTAATGTTATTTATTTACCAGAACCTGTTATGAATAAATATTTGAACTGAAATAGAATTTGCGCATGAACATTCATTGTAATAGCGCCTTACCACTAAAAAAAAAGAGAATTATAGACTAAGCCAATGCCCAGTGGAGAGAAAAAATAGGAATTGTGGGAGAGCACTACTTCCTGATTCCAGAATGTCATGCAAGGAAAGTAATGCCAAATTAATTAAACCAAATGAGATCGATCACATAGTGATTTTCAGACTACTTCCAGGTCCAAGACCCTTTTCTTGCCATAAGGGGAACTTCAGATATTTTCCATCTTTTCCTTTCATAATTTTCCATAGGAGAATATAGGTTATTGTTGTTGAGTGCCATGGAGTCGGTTCAGACTCGTAACTACCCTGTATAGGGATTCCCAAGGAGCTCTGGTAGTGTAGTGGTTACGAAACGAGCTGCTAACCTCAAGGTCAGCAGTTCGAAACTACCAGCGGTTCCGCGGGAGAAAGATGAGGCGTTCTGTTCCAGTAAAGATTTACAACCTCGGAAACCCTGTGCAGGGTCACTATGAGTCGGAACCGATTCCACGATACTTAACAACAACAATATAGAGATTCCCAAGAGCGACTGGGGAGTTTAAACCACCGATCTTGCAGTTCAGACCGACCTAATTGTCTAGTGCTTTATCGTACAGCACCATTCCAGTACCGCTGCATAAAAACAAACAAAAAGCCAAACCCACTTCAGTCCAGTCAATTCCTACTCATAGTCACCCTTATAGGGCAGAGTAGCACTCCATAGGTTTCCTAGCTTGTAATCTTTTGGGGAATATATTGCCAAGTCTTTTTTTCAACTGAGCATGTGTTGGTTTCTAGCCTCGGAAACCCATATGGGGTCGCTATGAGTCAGAACACACCCGATGGCACTGAACAACAACAAAAACCTTTCGGTTAAAAGCCCAATGTTTAGAGATTGTGCTCTCAGGGCTCCTTTGTGCAACTATCAAGAAGGTTGTTGTTGTGTGCTGTGGAGTCGGCTCTGACTCATAGTGACCCTGTACAGGGTTTCTGAGGCTGTAAATCTTTACGGGAGCAGAAAACCTCATCTTTCTCCCGTAGAACAGCTGGTAGTTTCGAACTGCTGACCTTAGGGTTCGCAACCCGATTGGTAACCACTACACTACCAGAGCTCCTTATGAAGAAGGTTAAAGGAGAGGAAAATCCTGATCATTATTTGAAAATCCTGTGCTTCTCCAACACTATTTCTGCCAGTGTGGAGTCTTTGAAGATACAATGTAAGTCCGTTTATTTCCAGACACCAAAAGTTGTGGCTCTAACTTGAATATTTTCACATTTAAGAATACACTGGGTTTTATTTTTTCTCCTCAATTTAATATTAAAAAATTCTAACAGCAGCAACAAGAACAAACCCACTGCTATCAAGCTGATTCCGACTCACGGTGACCGTATATTAGGTTTCTGAGAAATCTTTGTGGGAGCAGAGAGCTTCATCTTTCTCCCACAGAGCGGCTGGTGGGTTTGAACCACTGACTTTATGGTTAGCAGCCCAAAGCCTAACCCACAACACCACCAGGGCTCCTTTAATATTAACAATAGCAAAAAATTAACTTGTTTTTAAGTACTACACTAAGTGCTTTATACATATCAATTCATTAACATGTTAACTCACTTTAGCATAATAATCTTCTAATCCCATATTAAACCCATATCAGCTATTAAGATAATTCTAGACTCTTACTTTTCTGTCCCACCCTTCATCTAAACAGGCAGTAGATCCTTTTTGTTCTCAAAATATATCCAAAATGTGTCCAAACCTCACCAACAGTACCTGCGATACCGCTTCCTAGGTCCCCAATCAGCAACATGATATTTTCACTTCATTAAAGCAATAACCTCTTAACTGGTCGCCTTGACACTACCATTACTTCGTGTGCCCCACACCAGTCTGTTTCCAGTAAGGCAGCTGGAAGAATACTGTTAGAACATGAATCTCACTGTGTCATTCCTTCACCCAAGCCCCCTCAGAAGCTCCCCATCTCATAGCACAAGACAAGCCTAATCATGGCCCATAAGGGCCTACCTAATCACCAAGCTTTTCTGCAGTTCCTCCTTGCTGCAACTCCCCCTTGGCTTATCCCTCTCTAGCTGCATTGGCCTTTTGAGCTCATGGAACATGCTTTTGTCTTGAAGTCTTTGAAATTACTGTTCTCTCTGCCTGAAGGCTCAACTCAGAGATCAGCAGGGCAGCTCCCTCACTTCTTTGACTGAAAAGTTGTCTTTTCAATGAAACCTTCCCTGGCTACTTGATCTAGAACTTCAAATATACTGTAACCCCTCAAGAATTTATACCCCTTTTCTTGGCTTTATATATTTTTTTCTTATTAGCACGTATGACTAACATGTATGAGAGGGCTTTAAAAAGTTCATGGAAATTTCCCGTTATCTATGAGTTCCTATCTCAACGGATGTTTTGAAGCCCTGTCTTGTATGTATGTGTATTTATCTTGCTTACCTGTTGTTATTGGATCAATCCCAACTTCTGGTGACTCTATGTGTTGCAGAGTAGAACTCCTCCATAGGGTTTTCTTGGCCATACCACCGGGAATGCGCCTGATCTTGTTTGATCTTTGAAACTAAATAGGGTCAGGTCTGGTTAGCACTTTGATGGGAGACCACAAGGTTGGCAGTTCAAATGCCATATAGGGCTACTATGATTCAGAATTGACTCGACATCACTTAACAACAAGTTTTTACAGCAGATTGTTAGGTCGTTATGGTGCTGTTGGGTAGATTCAAACCTCCAACTTCAGGTTAGAAGTAGGGCACAAACCATTTATACTACCTAAGGATCTTTTCCAATTACTGGAATGCAAACTTCATAAAGAAGGACTTTAGCCTTTTTTTCTTTTTCATACTGTATTCTTAATGACAAGAGCCGTAACTGATATGCAGTATGTCCTCAACAAATATTTGTTGACTTTAAGGACCCCTGGTAGTGCAGTGGGTTACAAGTTGGGCTGCTAATGACAAGGTCAGCATTTTGAATCCAGCATCACTCCACAGGAGAAAGATTTACATCCTCAGAAACCCTGTACAGGGGCGCTATGAATACAAACCAACTCAATGGCATACAACCACCACCTCCATATCCTCAAAACAACTCTGTGCTTTGCTGTTGTTATTAAGTGCCATCGAGTCAGTTCTGACTCACCGTGACCCTTTATAGGATTTCCATGGAGTGGCTGGTGGGTTTGAGCTGCCAAACTTGTGGTTAGCAATCCAGTGCTTATCCTACAGCACCATACTTTGTTGTTGTTGTTAAGTGTCCTCTATTCCGTTTCCACTCATAGTAACACTGTGTAAGGTTTCTGAGGAGTTGCTGGTGAGTTTGAATCAGCAGCTCCTTGAGAGTCAAACCGGCTTTTTGGTCCTTTGCTTATCCTACAGCGATACTACAGGAATCCTCAGTGCCACACTTTAGGTAAGTCATTACCATCACTTTACAGATGAGAAAACAAGCAAGATTAAGAAATTTGCCCATGAACAAACAAGTAACAACAACAACAAACACATTAAGCATGTGGCAGATCAAGCTTGAAGTCCAAGACCCTGGTTACAGACTGTGCTTGAAGAGGGAAATCTATAGTATGGTCATTAAGGTGACTTACTAGGTTAACTGGAAGAAGAGAGCTCTCTGTATAGAATCACCTATGCTTTAAGATGTATTTCAGTGTGCTTTCCTTCCAGTTAAATGGAAAATTGAAAGTTATCTGGCTTGGACAGAACAGTCATATAGAGAAAAACCCTTTACCCTCATCTCTTTTATAATTTTTAGTCTAAAAAAA
>NW_006408519.1:7442449-7451602 GCF_000296735.1 Chrysochloris asiatica
AATTTTCAGCCAAGCAGTGGATAGGTAGATAGGGGACAACAACACTAGTGAGATAAGCTCATAATAGAACAGTCAACTAAAAAAATATATAGAGTACTGGTGTGGTGCTCTAGGATAAACACTTGACTGCTAACTACAAGGTGAGCAGTTCAAATCCACCAGCCACACCTTGGAAACCCTATACAGGGTAGCTGTGAGTCAGAACCTACTCAATAGCACTTAACAGCAACAACAATAGAAAAATATAAAATGAAAATACTTACATTCATGAACACCTACTATATTCAGTAACAATTAGTGGGAAGACACAGAAGTAGAGTCTAATGAGAGAGACAGACACCTAAGTGAACAATTTCACTAATGCATTTCTCTAGGTGTCACAGTAGGGTTATGTACAATCCTAAATTGGAATTTAGAAGGAATACAACTAGAGATCCGCTGACAGCTGGGTGCTGGGCTTTGGAGTGTGAGCCATGCGGCAGGTACACAAGAGTGGGTGGATTGGAGGAAAGGGCTCAAGAGTGAAGAAACAGTTTCTGAAAGAAGAGGTGGGAGAATGCCAAAGAGAAATGTGACTTACTTCACAATTCTGCCTTGGATGATAGGACTGTATATGGCAGAGGATTTTAAAAATAGCATTTCATATACAATAGAATAGAATTTATAGGCAAATTAGTTATCTGAAGGATACATACATGGTGAATTTAACTTGTATAAAAATATTGTTTTTTCAGTTACATCATGTAGAAAATTGCCAACACTATGTTTCCCAGGCTACCTTAATCTATTTGTTTCCCCATAGGATTCAGGTTTCAGGATCCTGACAAACAAAGGCAAGAAATTCTGTTTTCCAAATTGTCCTGCTTGCTGACATACTGAACCAAGTCTAACTTCCTACAGTTAATAACTAATATTTTTAATCCTATTTATCCTAGCCAATTTTGTGTGCTTTTCTTTCTCATATGTTTCCTTATCCTTCCTATTTTTCTGGAAATGCAGGTTTCAGCTGATCATTTCTCTCATTTGACAAGGTACTGAACTTCTTGACTGTTATCCAAGCCTTGGCAATCCTATCTAACTTACTGAAGACAGTGCTTTGTCATTCAAGTCCTTCAGCAAGAGGGCACAGTGCCCTCATAAAACGATGGTTCAATCAGTAAAAATGCAAAAAAGAATAAGAATTTTCATTAACAATTATTAAGAGATAATTCAGTAATAATTATTAAGAGAATGCTAGAGTGAAGAGATCAGTTGTGCCTCTCGAGTAACAGTGGGACAGCAGTGATGCCAATAACTAGGTCATGATGGGGCATCGCTAAGAATGTGTCATTGATGGCACTGTAGGATAAGCTCTGAAAATCAAGGTTAGTTAAACTGCAAGGTCAGTAGGTCAAACTCTGAAGCTGCTCCTCAGAAATGCTGTGCAGGGTCGTGATGAGTTGGAACCAATTTGACAGCACTTAACGACAACAATACATGATGAGAAGAAGCCAGCTATACAAGGATCTGGAGGAATAACCAAGTAGAGAGAGAGCAAGTATAAAGGCCTGGACGTAGAAATGAGTTTAGTTTGCTCAAAGAACAGAAAAAAATACCAATAGGGTTAGACAGTGGTAGGAGTACTCAAAGTTAGTCAGAGCTAGGATGTACACTCAGGCCTGACCTAACTCTTAGATATCTTTTGATTTATGCCTACCAGCAGTGGAATTGTTTTTCTTTAAATGTTGTTGTTAAATGCTGTCGCGTTGGTTAGGACTCGGAGCATCGTTATGCACAATGGAATGAAACACTGCCCGGTCCTGTGCCAATTTCACAATTGTTGTCATGCTTGAGCCCATTGCTGTTGCTACTGTGCCAATCCATCTCCTCTGTTACACTGGTCCTCCACTTTTCAAAGCACTATGTTCTCCAGGGACTGGTCCCCCTCCTGATAATATGTCCAAAGTATGAGAGACAAAGTGACCATCCTGACTTCCAAGGAACATTATGGTTGTATTTCTTTCAACACGGATTTGTTTGTTCTTTTGGAAGCTCATGGTACTTTCAATATTGTCCTCCAGCACCATAACTCAAATGCATCAATTCTTCTACAGTCTTCCTTATTCATGGTCCAACTTTCACAAGCATATGAAGTTATTGAAAATACCATGACTTGTGTCAGGCACACCTTAGTCCTCAAACTGACATCTTTGCTCTTCAACATGTAAAGAGGTCTTGTGTAGCAGCTTTGCCCAATGCAATACATCATTAATTTCTTGACTGCTGTTTCCATGAGTGTTGATGGTTGATCTGAACAAAATGAAGTCTTTGACAACTTCAAGCTTTTCTGTATTTATCATGTTGTTATTTATTGGTCCAGTAGTGAGAATTTTTTGTTTTCTTTACATTGAGGTGTAACCTATACTGAAGGCTATGGTCTTTGATGTTCATTGGTAAGTATTTTAAGTCTTCCTCACTTTCAGCAAGCAGTATTGGGTCATCTGGACATTGTAGGTTATTAATGAGTCTTCCTATAATCCTGATGCCACGTTGTTCTTCATATAATTCAGTTTCTCTGGTTATTTGCTTAGCATACAGGTTGCATAAGTATGGTGAATTAATACAACCCTGAGACACACCTTTCCTAATTTTAAATCATATGGTGTCCCCTTGTTCTGCTCTAACAGCTGCCTGTTGGTCTAATTACAGGTTCCTCATAAGCACAATTAAGTGTTACAGAATATCCGCTCTCTTCAATGTTGTCCATAGTGTGTCATGATTCACACAGCTGAAAGCCTTTGTGTAGTCAGTAAAACACAGGTAAACATCTTTCTGGTATTCTCTGCTTTCACCCAAGATGCATCTGAAGTTAGCATTCATATTCCTCATTCCACGTCCTTGTCTGAATCTGGCTTGGACCTCTGGCCGTTCCTTGCCAATGTTCTTTTGCAGCCATTTTTAAATGATCTTTAGCAAAATTTTACTTGCATGTGATATTAATAATATTATCTGATGAGTTTTGCATTCCATTAGGTCACCTTTTTGCAATGGGCACAGATATGGATTTCTTCCAGTCAGTTGGCCAGGTATCTGTCTTCCAAATTTCTTGGTATAGCTCTACCCCAGTTGTCTTTTAAGTACCTTCCAAACTGAGGGACTCATCTATCTGACAATATTCTGGTGCTATTCATAATGTCTCAATATTCAATAGTCTGATGCTATCTGACAGTGTTCCACTGATTTTCATGTTTTCAGTGTCCTGGTGTGGCGCTGTAGGATAATGCACTGACTTGCAGTTGGCAGTTCAAACTCACCAGCTGCTCCTTAGAAGCCCTATACAGGGTCAGTATGAGTCAGAACCAACATAAAGGTACTTAACAACAACAACAACAAACATTCAGAAATAGTCCACCTTTCCTTCATCCTAGTCTGCCGTAGTCTGGGAGCTCAACTGAAACCTGTCCACCATGGGTGACTCTGCTGGTATTTAAAATACCGGTGGCAAAGCTTTCAGAATCACAGCAACTCACAAGCCACCACAGTACAAGAAGTGGTGACAGAGAAGTGGTGGTTTCTTCAGATATAACACCCTAATTGTAAATCTACTGTTACTTATAATGGAGTCCTGGTGTGGTGCTCAAACTCACTCAGCTGCTCCTCGTAAACCCTACACAGGGTTGCTATGAGTCGGAACCAACTCGACAGCACTTAACAACAACAACAATTTTACTTAATAACAGAAGTAACTTAATTTGGCTTTGCATTGCATCATTTATAAAAAGCCCTAATATAAATTCTGATTTTACTTAAAGTTTCATAAAATATCTGTAAAATAGGCAGGGCTAAGTATTGCTTCCAAATAGCTGTGGTGGTGCAAA
This sequence comes from Chrysochloris asiatica, assembly GCF_000296735.1. NCBI lineage: Eukaryota > Metazoa > Chordata > Mammalia > Afrosoricida > Chrysochloridae > Chrysochloris > Chrysochloris asiatica. The sequence goes on from NW_006408519.1 coordinate 7,446,307, forward strand.
TGAAAGGCTGATGTTCAAATCCACCCAGTGGCTCCTAATGAGAAAAACTCCCTAATGATTCCATAATGATTCCAGCTGAGAAAATGCTATAGGGAAGTTCCACTCTGTCACATGGAGGAGCTATGAATCAGAACTGACTCCCCAGCTCCCAACAACACTATTATTTCCATTTCAAAGATTTGGAAACTTTAGTACTTAAATGTCATGTAACTTGCTTTAAAAAATCTAGCCCCAAGTCCTTCAAGTGTTCCGGCTTCTGGTGCTTGCTTAATCCAAATTGTCAAAAGGTTAAAACTATCTTTTAGCCCGAATTTGAAATTAATTCATTAGTTCTGGTGTAACTAAGTCCTCATTATCTTTCAAAGAAGAAAATCACACAGAGCTGCTGCAATGAATAAAAGCACAGAGTGGCCTCAATTTGTTCTAACAGAGCATGTATGTAGAGCAAGAATCTACATGCTACCTGTTCAGACATCTCTTATTCTACTAGGTGTCTGCTTTATGAATCATTTGAAGTTACTATCAGATTTAAAGTTTATATAGTCCACTCAGGAACATAATTGTGAGGAGAACAGGACAGATTAGTCTAAATGAGATTTGCTGACAACATAAACTGGGGCAATGATAGTTTACATCTCCTAGATCAGTCACCTTTGTCACTGTTGTTGTTATCTGGTGCTGCTATAAGAGAAACACCACAAGTGGATAGCTTAAGTGAACAGAAATTTATTCTCTCGCAGTTTAGGGGCCAGAAGTCCGAATTCCGAGTTCCAGCTCAAGAGAAAGGTTCTTGTCTTTTTTCAGCATCTGTAAGCCCAGCATTTCTTGAAAATCTCCATGTGTCTTGACATCGATCTTTTATCCAAATCATCAAAAGTTTCTCCATCTTGTGAATTGTCCCTTGTCTTTTCTTTGTTAAAATTGTGGATTTTATGTTAAACGTTCCTTTAACTCCAAAATCCTAATCTTAAATTTAGTGATTATTGATACAGTCAAATTAGACCGTCTTTCACATGATGTCTTAGTTGTCTAGTGTTGCTGTAACAGAATTACCTCAAGTGGATGTCTTTGAGAAACGGAACTTCCTTCTCACAGTTTATAAGGCTAAAGTGCATACCCAGAGAACCACACTTCTTGTCTCCTTTTGATATCTATGGGCCTAGTGCTCCTCGGAGATCTCCATGTATCTTGGCATCAATCTTCATCTGGGCCGAAGGGGTTCTTGGTGCAAGAACCCTAGGTTCAAAGTACCTGCTTTGTTCCTGGCTCTTCTCCTTGGTGGTACTGAGGTCCTCTCTCTCAATACTTGCTTTCTTTCCTTTTATCCCTTATAAGATAAAAAGTGATGCAGGCCCCACCTCAGGGAAACTCATCTTACATGGAATCAGGGCTATGACCTGAGTGAGGGTGTTACAGTTGGTTGGCTGATTGCAGCCTGAGGGATGGTTATAGCACACATAGCTACCAAACCACATTACCATACAACCAACAAACCACTGAGAATCATGGCCCAGCCAAGCTGGCATATATTTTGTGGAAACACAATTCAGTCCATGACACATGCTATTTTACTAACTTTCTCTCATTGTCATAGGCCTCAATTATCTTCATCTTTAAATTTATATCCATGCCTAAAAGCCTTCCTCACTTTCTTTTTCAGATTAGAATTTTTTGTGGCATAACTTTATTTGCTAGACATATTTTTGGAAGTATAATCAGTGCAGGTGTTACAATTAGGTAAAATTGAAACGACTTCAAATTAAGAATTCATGTTTCTTAGGCTATGAAACTCTGAGTAAGATCATGGTATAGACCTGACCCACAATGAAGTTGGCATATTATTGGCTGTGCAGTGCAATTGTCAGATGTTATTAGAGTTGAACATTGCTCAACTTTCTATCCATTTCAACTCTGATGCTGACTTAATAGTAGACCAACCATAGCCTGCTATATGGCAGTGCTTTGAACGGTTCATCCATCATAAAATTGAACATCTTGGAGTGAACATCTGAGAATGATTAACATCAGCAAATTACACACTGTGGCATTGTACAAGAGAGCTTCAAAATGTTTGTGGAAACTTGAAATAGAAAAATAATGGGATTTTCCATGACATTTTTTAATCCCCCTCATATATAGTACATATTGCTAACAATTCTTATTGTTAAGGTAAGTGCAATTCATTGTAACTCAAATATGTTCAAAGTCAAGGACTACTTGCACACACACACACACACACACACACACACATATATATATATATGAAATACTACTTATGTGGTGGTAAATCAATGGTAATGTAAGAAATTCAGTATTTGTGTTTTATATGAACTGTACCATTACATACGATCTACTAGTCTCAATGAAATTCATGAAGATGACAAAAATGATAACCTATCAAGCTACCCAGGTGCTTTTAGGGCATCTACTTACTACCTTTCCCCTTCAGTCAAGAAACAATCAGACTGGCAGTTATTCCAATTCCAGCAGGAAGCTTACTTACTGCCTTTTTAGAGATGATTATAACCTCATGTCACATAATAACAGAGGAAAACAGTAAGAATTCCACTGCTGCTGGTTGGATTTATCAAGAATTTCGGAGGAGAATTAAACATTTTTTCAAAACAGGATAAAGAAAAGATGGAGGTTAAAGGCCCAAGGTATGTATCAGTCATCTTTCTGTGGAAAAAGGATTTTACAGACATTTTGTATGGAGTCCTAGTGTGGCACTGTGGGATAAAACACTAAACCACAAGGTCAGTGGTTCAAACTCACCAGCCACTCCTTGGAAACCCTATACAGCGTCGCTATTAGTCAAAACAGATTCGATGGCACTTAACAACAACAACATTGTGTGGTGCTGTAGAATAAATAAACACTGGGCTGCTAACCAAAAGGTCGGTAGTTCAAACCTACCTGCAGCTTCTCAGAAACCATATACAACGTCGTTATGATTCGGAACTGACTCGATGACACTTACCAACAACAACAACATTATTACACAAGGGAGCACAATGGCTCTGTACGATAAGCACTGGACTGTGAACCACAAGGTCAGCATTTGGAGCCTACTAGCTGTTCTGCAAAAGAAAGATGAGGCTTTCTGCTCCTGTAAAGGTTTACAGCCTCAAAAACACTATAAGGATCCCTATGAGTCGGAACTGACTCAATGACACTTAACAATAACAACAACAATTATCAAATACAATAAATTACTATAAGGAATTCCTAATTGGACTCCAAGCCTTTCATTTTGCTCTTTGCCCAATTATCTACATTGCCATGTTAACGATCTTTCTAAAACATAGACCTTGTTCTTTAAAAAATCATCAAATACTTCTTACTACCTACTACATAAGGTACAAAATTCTTATTGTGGCATACCTGGTCTTTCATGAGATGTACCTGGTCTTCCTGGGGAGCACAGTGGCTCTGTAGGACAAGCACTGGACTGTGAACCACAAGATTGGCAGCCCACCAGTCACTCCAAGGGAGAAAGATGAGGATTTCTGCTCCTGCAAAAGATTTAAAGCCTCCGAAATCCTAGTCAAGTTTCCTGTGAGTCGAAAATGACTCCATAGCACTTAACAGCACCAACTACCTTATCTTCATAGCACCTCCTGTGTTCCTTATATCTTCTTCACATAAATCACAAGTTTGGTATGCCTATCCACTGGATTGTTGCAAGAATTAAATGGAAACCTGCACATATACTTAAAATTATATTGGCTCCATACTTAATAGTAACCAATATTTATTGACTCATTACCATCTTGCCATGTACTAAGCATTGATGCTATGTGCATTCTCTCATTAAATCATCATACAACTCAATAAAGTGCAGATTCTTGTCATACTTTCCACTCTATAATTAAGAAACTAAAATTTTGAGAGGTCAGCCAATTTACCCAAGGCGACACTTATAAATGGAAATGGAGTGATAATTTTATCTACTCAACTCCAAAACTGATGCTTTTATAGATTTTGCTATTACCTGGCACATTACCTAGTGTATAATTCAGTTTGAATAAATGTTCATTTTTTAAACCCATTGCTTTAGAACTTATATGACGCTTTTTATCTTGTTTCCCTGTTTCCCTTACGCACCAATGTGAACTGGCATTCCACTTCTAGATAGCTAGTCTTCTCTCTACTGTCTACTTTCATCTTCCCTCTCACTTACTGTAGAATAGTTATTTTCTTATAAACCCAATTCCTCGGACATCATGGCAGATCCCTTGGTACAGACACAATACCTTGGTTGTCTTTGTAACTTCAGAACTCACCACAATATACAACATTCAACAATCGTTGTACAATTATAATGTTGGTACCAATGCCACTGGCATTTTAAATACCAGCAGGGTCACTCAAAGTGGAAAGGTTTCAGCAAAACTTCCAGAACAAAACAGTCTAGGAAAAAGGAGAGTCATACTACTTATAACTGTTTAGCCAGTGAACCTTATGAACAACAGAGGAACATTGTCAGAGGTAGTGCCTGAAGATGAGTTCCTCAAGTTTGAAGGAACTCAAAATATGACTGAGGAAGAGCTGCTCCCTCAAAGTAGAGTTGACCTTCACGACATGAATGGAGCAAAGCTTTTGAGACCTTCATTTGTTAATGAAATCACAATTCAAAATGGAAAGAAACAACTGCAAAATACATTAGTAAAAGGAAAGTGGAATGTATGTAGTATGCTTCTAAGGAAACTGAAAATTGTCAAAATGAATTGGGATGCATAAAGATCAATATCCTAGGCATTAGTGGGATGAAATGGACTGATAGTGACAATTTTGGTATTGGCCAACCGGACAATTATATGGTTTAATATGCTGGAAATGACTGATTGAAGAGTGGTGGAGTCCTGGTGTGGCGCTGCAGAAAATGCACTAGACCACAGGTCAGTTTGAACCACAAAGTTGATGGTTCAAATCCACCAGCTGGTCTTTAGAAACCCTATACAGAATCACTATGGATTGGAACCAACTCAACAGCACTTAGCAACAACAACAGTGGGTATCACATTTATCATTGAAAAGAGCAATAATGTCTGCGATAGGATAATATTCATATATCTTAAAGAAAATCAGTTAATATCATTACTATTCAAATTTATGGACCAACCACTAAAGCCAGTAATGATAAAACTGAAGAATTAAACCAACATTTTTCAGTCTGAAATTATCAAATATGCAATCAACATGCACTTATAATCACTGGTGATTGGAATGCCCAAACTGGAAACAAACAGGAAGGATCAGCAGGTCGAAAATATGGCCTTGGTGATAAAAGTGA
>NW_006408519.1:7457202-7498266 GCF_000296735.1 Chrysochloris asiatica
GTTTTGGAAGAAGTACAGCCAGAGTGCTCCTTGGAGGCCAAGATGGCCAAACTTCGTCTCTCATACTTTGGACATATTGTCAGGAGGGATCGGTCACTGGAGAAGGATATCATGTGTTGGTAAGGTGGAGGGTCAGAGAAAAAGAGGAAGACCCCCAATGAGATGGATTGGGCAAGTGGCAGCATCGATGGACTCAAACGTGGCAACAGTAGTGAGGTTGGCCCAGGATTGGGCAGTGTGTTGTTCTGTTGTGCATAAGGTCGTTATGGGTTGGTACAGACTCGATGGCACCTAACAACAACAACAACAACCCTTCACGTGATACTGAACTGGATTTTTATGAAAGAGCACAGACTTAAGATGATAGTAGGGGATGAAAAGAAAACCTATGCACACCTTTTTCTCTATATAAAATTGAGGTTGTTTCTATCAATTTATAAATTGTTTTAAGTGCCTTCCAGTTGATTCCAATTCATAACAACCCTTTATAGGGATTCTGAGATTTTAAATCTTTTCAGGAGCTGAAAGCCTCATCTTTCTCCCTTGGAGTGACTGGTGGGCTCAAACCATGGACCTTGTGGTTGCAATCTAGTGCTTATCGTATGGAACCACCACACTCCCAAATTTACAAATCATTGTTGTTGTTAAATGCCATCGAGTCGGTCCCAACTCATGGTGACTCTGTATATGGTTTTCAAGGAACAGCTGGTGAATTTGAACTCCAAAACCTATGGTTCAAACCAACCTTTTGGTCCAGCACCACACCAGGACTCCAAATTTATAAATGGTGGTAGTGGTTATGTGCCATGGAGTTGGTTCCAACTCATAGCAACTCTGTATAGGGTTTCCAAAGTTATAAATCTTTATGGGAGCAGAAAACTTCATCTTTCTCCCGCAGAACAGCTGGTAGTTTTGAACGGCTGACCGTGAGATTAACAGCCTGACTCTGGTAACCAGTATGCTACCAGAGCTCCTTAAATTTATAATGTTGTTGTTGTTGTTGTTGTTAAGTGCCGTAGAGTCGGGTCCGACCCATAGCGACCCTGTACAGGGTTTCCGAGGGTGTAAATCTTTACGGGAGTAGAAAGCCTCATCTTTCTCCCGCGGAGCGGCTGGTAGTTTCGAACTGCTGACCTTAAGGTTCGCAGCCTGATTCGTAACCACTACGCTACCAGAGCTCCATGATAGTGAAATAAAATTTAAATTCTCTTTTTAAAGAAAATACTAATTACACCACATTCTAAAGCTTCTGAGATGCAGATGTTGAGCTGTTTTTCTCCTTCTTCCCCTGTGAGGACTCCTGTTCTGGTGCTGTAGGATCAGCACTGAACTGAACCAGAAGGTTGGCCATTCCAACCCCACAGCCACTCCTCAGAAACCCTATACAGAACTGCTATCAGTGAGAACCAAATGACGGCATTTAACAACACAAGTCCCTTTGACAATAGTTTGCAAACACAGTATTTACATCCAGTACAAGAAGCTGGCAAATTAGGTTGTTGTTAAGTGCCATCCAGTGCATTAACCCATGGAGCCACACCAGGCCTCCATGGCAAATGAGGAAAAACTCTAAATTCTAACATCTGAGAACTTGAGAAAGATCCACAGACAAGACACATGGTCACTGAGTGAGTCAGTGAAAGTTCCAGGAATAGCACTTGACTAACTTTAACTACTAGTCCAAGGTTTCTATTCATGCAACTTCTGACATGTTCCTTGGAGAATTTGGTAAAAAGGTAGAATATGGCATAGCTGACAAAGGAAATCATTATCATTGCCAGTGCCTATATCCGATTTTTGTTTCATAGCATAATTTGAAAGTCAAATGCATATGTGCTATAGCTATTATGTAATGTAATATTGCGCCAAGAACACTAACAAAAAGACTTTTACAATTTACATAATCCCCTAAAATATAAAGTACCCAAATATATCAGCACAAAGCATTATATAAATTCCATAATAAATCAAATGAATATTCAACATCCATCACTATTCTGCCTAAAAAGAGGGCAAACATTTTTTAATATAGGCAGTTCCTGGATAACAAATGTCCAACTGAAGGACAGTTCCTACTGGCTTTTAATGTTATGTAAATTTGCCCTCACATTGAAAGGGTTGAAACAACCCTTAAATCAGAAAAACAAATCCATTACTTATGGAGTGGATTCCGACTCAAGGTACCACATACAGGTTTCTGAGGCTGTAAATATTTATGGGAGCAGTCAGCCTCATCTTTCTCCTGAAGAGTGTGTTTGAACTGCCGACCTTAGAAGTCTAGTGCTTACACTACAGTGTCAACAGGACTCCTTGTACCAACTCCTACTTACAATTAATTCATTGCAATCACCTTCATTTGCAGCACGTGCAGCTTTAAATCACTGAAAAGGCTTGAAGACTTTTCTTGCACTAAAATACGAACCATATGTACCTGTTCCCAGTTACAAATGCAATCGTTGTTAAGTGCCATCAAGTCAGTCCCAGATCACAGCGACCCTGTATAGGTTTTCCAAGAAGCAGCTGGTGAGTTTGAGCCATCAACCTTGATGTTAGCTTATCCTTCAGCATCACACCAGAATTCCAGTTACCTACAAATTCAACTTCAAGATACACTCAGGAATGGATCTCATTCCTAACATGGGGGCTTCCAGTAAAGTGCTTAAATATATATATATATATTTGGCTAATATATATATATATATATAGTAGCATCCTCCATGCTTGAGAGAGATTCAATATAAAGTTCAAAGCACATTTGAAACTGTGTGGTTAGCATGTAATATTATGTCAGGAATTGTAGTTGTTGTTGTTAAGTGCCACCGAGTTGGTTCTGACTCTTAGAGACCCTGCACAGGGTTTTCGAGGAGCTGCTGGTGGGTTGAAACTGCCGACCTTTAGGTTCACAGTCCAGTGCTGATTCTGTAGGACCACACCAAGGAGTCCATGTCAAGAATACCAGCACAGAAGTATGTCTACAATTGACATTGTTCAAAATATAGAAAACCCCAATATATTAGCACAAAGCACTTTGTACATTATAGAATAAAACAAACACATATTCACTGTTCATCATTATTCCACCTAAAGAAAAGGGCAAACATTAACTACTTATTTGTGAGTTGTGTTTTGGTTTGGTTTTTTTAACTTGTGTGTCAGGATTCTCCATCCATGAAAGAAATTCAAAAACGTAAAAGTCCAAAATATATTTGATACATGCGGAATAACAATGACAATGTACAAAACAGTAACAGTCAATGTGATTTTATTTTCTATCAATAAATTACAATTTAGTATCTTGAGAGAGAACCATTTGCCTCTTTCTATGAATGTACAGGTGAACCTTCAAATCACACACAGCTTTCTCGCCTCTTTGTACAGGGAAATGGTGGCTTAGTTTTCTCTGTAGGGAGAAAAGACAGATAAAACTTGGGTTTTAGTCCTAGGGCTGCTCTGTACCAGCCATGCAACAGTAGCAAGTCACAGGCCTTCGTTTAATCTCAGTGTCTTCATGTGTAACACACAGATGGATGTTACTCTGCTTCCCCACAAGGTTGTTGCAAAGATTAATGACATATCGTAAACGTGAGTTTAAATCATAGATTCCTGGAACTGAAAAGGACCTTCATAATATAGCCTCTAACTTCATCATTTTTTTCAGTTGAGAAAACCGAAGCACAGGAACCATAAATAATTTGTCCACGATCATATAACCAGTGAGTCATAGATTTATGGCTAGAAGCCAAGTCCTTCCTTTACTTTTTTTTTTTTTTTTCACTTCATAGGCACAGCAGAACTGCTACACACATGTAAGGAATATAGGAATATAATGGCTACTATTGAATGGTCTGGAAGAGGAAGTAGTTTGTTTACAAAAAGTGTCATGAAAACTGATGAGAAAAGATAAGAAGGTACAAGGAGGGTTCACAACATGGCAATTATAAATTAAAAAGAGAAAATAGCCTTTAATTACCAGATGCGTATTATTAGTTAAAATATCTGTTAAGGATGTTTTTAAAAATATTTAGAAATGTCAAAAGCACAATGCCTGCTTTCCCTGCTCCTTCAGACCATACCAAACCAAACACCACAGCCATCAAATTGATTCCTAGTCATAGTGACCCTGTATAGGGTTTCTGAGGCATTAAATCTTTATGAGATACACAGAGTAGACAGGGATGGGCAACTTGGACATTGGCTACCCAAAGTGGGGGGCTACAAAAGCAAGAAGTGACTAGCTTACAAGCTTTCAAAAGGGAACCTAGATCCAGAGGGCGTGGAGGAAAGTAGAATCTCCACTGAGTAGTATACAATCTGTCTAGGCAGGGCTGATGAAAGGAAATGTGGATAGGTCTCTTGTGATACAATAGTGAATAATTGTTATCAGGACTGATTGTGAGGGTTGGAAATGTAAAGTTAGACATTTTGTAGCAAGGAGGGGAGTGATTAACTTTTCAGTCTAGGAGCAGAGGTCCCTGGGACCATCAAGGGAGAAGGGCAGAGAGCGGGACCCTACCCAGAGAAGCAGTGACACCAGAGATGGAGGCAGAGACAATGATGTGGAAAGATGGAACAGCTGGGGTCTTTAGACCCAGAGAGGGAGAGGGCCTGTGTGCTGACAACTAGGGGGCAGGCTTGCAGGATATACCCTTTGGTTGGCTGATGATGCATGGAGGGGATTGTAAAACTAGTGTTCTCCCATGTAAACGATCACATAAGTCACAGTAAAACATTAAAAAAAAAAAAAAAATTATGAGAACAGAAAGCCCTGTCTTTCTTTTTCAGAGCTGTTGGTGAGTTTGAACTGCTGACATTATAATTAGCAGTCCAATGCTTAACCTTCAGTGCCACGAGGGTCCCTTTTGCCTGCTCTTATTGTTGTTGTTGGTTAAGTACATTCGAGTCGTTCTGACCCTAGTGACCTAAGACAAAACATTTTTTATGAATATCTGCCCTATCTTACTCCTTGCTTCTCCCCTAGCATTGATTTTAGGAGAAAATGCATGAGATTTTATAAGGTTTTCATGGAGCAACTAGTGAGTTTGAAGTGCCAAACTTGGGTTAGCAGTCCAGTGCTTATCATACAACACCAATCCAGGGCTTGTTTCCTGCCCCAAGCCCTCTTCTAACTCTAGGACTCAGCAGCAACTAAGAATAAGCACCAAACCCCTTGTGCCTTGTGGTTGGTCCCCTGTGCTGGTCGGCAGGGTTCAGTGGGGAAGCTTAATGGGCTGGGGTTGTGGAGAGAAGAGGAGCTGGTTAGATTAGATGAGGTGTACAAGCTGGGCCCCTTACAAATGACTCAAGGCTTTTCAATCTTAGAGGTTCAACTGGATTTACAAGTCCTTCTTACAAAATGTAAATACCCTTTTTAAAGTGATAATCACATCCCATTGAACTTCTTCAATGGCAATAATTTTACATATCTCTTCTCATGGAAGAGTTGACTGGTGGGAGAGAGGGGGAAATAAGGGTAACTGAACACTTCAGCATCTCAGAAATGGTAGGCCTTGATAGGAGATGAGTACTAGATTTCTATAAAGGTATTGAATGTCGGGAGAAACATATTTTAAAAAAGAAAAGACTGGTGATTAATGACAAAGAAGAGAGCCTTTGGCTACTTAACTGCAGTGTAGGTACCAATTAAAAACCAGGTTGTGATTTACCCTTCTTTGCATGCTCCAGGACTTGATATGGAAGGCAGCCTCATGTGTGATAGGAATGAGGATACATCAAGTTATGTTTGGGGATTAGCAGATACCATAATCTAGAGTCAACAATGGAAAGATGATAGATCTGGAAACAGAACAGGAACATTGTGTCAGTGAAGATTTGCATCTGTGAGTAAAGACTGCTGGCCTATGAGTAAAGTCACCTAAACATATGAATCTTTATTTTCCTCATGTAGAAAGAAACAAGTCCCAGAACAGTCAATCACTGGTATAAATTCAGGATGCCCAGATTGAGGTCTCTGACTTGTGTTTAAACTTTCCCTCATGATTCAATGAGGGCAGCTCAGCTTCCACCAACACATCTATGCTCCACACAGAAAGAAGACAGAGGCAGGAACAAGGGAAACCAGTATTGGTAGAGCAAAAACTTGCCCAGAAATCTTTTGCAGATTTCAGTTTCTCTAGATTACCAAAGGAGTCCTGGTGTGGTACTGTACGATAATCACTTGACTACTAACTGCAAGGTCAGCAGTTCAAACCCATCAGCTAATCCTTGGAAACCCTCTATAAGATCCTATGAGTCAAAAGTAATTCAATAGCACTAACAACAACAACAAAGAGAGTGAGAAATTTAGCTTTTATGCTACATATGTTGTTGTCATGAAGTGCCATCAAGTCGATTCCAACCCATAGCAACACTTTATAGGGTTTCTGAGGAGCAGCTTGTGAGCTTGAACCACTGACCTTGCATTTCAAAAGGCTTTGAAGTCTGGCGCATTAACACTACAGCACCATACATATCTGCGTGTGTGTGTGTGTGTGTGTGTGTGTGTGTGTGTGTGTGTATGAAGGAGCTCTGGTTGCATAGTGGTTACGAATCAGGCTGCGAACCTCAGGGTCAGCAGTTCGAAACTACCAGCTGTTCCGCAGGAGAAAGATGAGTTGTTCTGCTCCAGTAAAGATTTACAGCCTTGGAAACCCTGTACAAGGTCACTATGAGTCGGAACTGACTCCACAGCTCATAACAACAACATACACACACACACACACACACACACATATATTTATATATGTATGTATGTATATGTTGTCTTTCCAAACATAATAAGGAAGAGCAATCTCTTCCCATAACCACAAAATAACTATATGACCATAGACAAGGTGTTTGCTCTGTCGAGATCTCATTTTCTTCACCTCTAAATTGTTTTTTATGAATATCTGCCCTATCCTACTCTTTGCTTTTCCCCTTGCATTGATTTTAAGAGAAAACAAATGAGATTTTAAGAAAATTGAAAGATAAATGTAATATATACATGTAAGATGCTTTTGTCAAGAAGGTAGTAGAAGGCAATGTTGTATGTGTTTAAAGAAGACGAATGCATATCATTCCACTTCTCTGGTCATCAGTTAGAGTAAAATATTTACAACTTATTGAAATATCTGTGTTGGATATTTAAAAAGTATACCTATACCAATAAATAATGAAAACTTAACCTTAAAATGTACCAACTAAAAACTATTGTTTTAATTTTACAATTAATATGAACTCAACACTTGATTAAACAGTGCAATCCAAGTGTGGTCTCAGAGCATCAGGCATGTCTATTACAGATGGGCAAGATAATGAAAATTCACATTCCTGAAATGGCTAACACGAATATCTTCAGAAAAAGAACACTTAAAACTTACTCATCAAAACAAATCAAGGGGCAGTAGGCTTGAGGTTGAACTTTGAAAGTAAATCACTACCTAGAAGTTTCCTTTTGTTTTTCACCTGCTTGTTTTCTTTATTAAATAACCATCATATAACCATTCAGTGAACATGTAATAAGTTGTTATTGCATGCTCTTTGTATTAATTCACTCAATTCATTTGGCAAATATTTATTGAATGGCTACTATGTACCAGTCAGAACTATGTCATAAAAGATCATAGTGTGTCGCTGGACTGCAAAGTCAGTTTGAACTACAAGGTCGGTGGCTCACCAACTGCACAGAGTTGCTATGGGTCGGAAATGACTTGACGGCACTTACAACAACATATCTACTAAGAAAGCTTTTTTAAAAATTGTGGAAAATATATATGAAACAAAATATTTGACATTTCAACATTCTTTTCCATGTACAAGTCAGCGATATGTTCAAATATAACCATTATCTTTTGCCAGTTTTTTCCATCTTCCTTAACAGAAGCTCAGTGTCCCTAATCAGAGAGTTCTCCTTTCCTCCTCCCTCCTTACTTGTCCCTGGTAATCACTAATAAACTTTAGTCTCTACATACTTGCCTGTTCTAAATATTTCATACAAGTGAGATCATGCAATGTTCACACATCCTTCTGTGATTGATTTATTTCAGTCAGCATGATGCTTTCAAGGACACAGACCATATCTTAGTGTTTCTTAGTGAGTCAAATGGAAAATACTAAGAAAGTTTTCATCCTAATAAGAACAAACAAATTTTCAAATATTCTATTTCAGAGAATAGGATTTTCAATACAAATTTACTTAAGAAACATATTGCTGAAAAAGTGAGCTAATCATCAACTTAAAAGTATTCCTTCAGTAAAGCTTTAGTTTTCTAGTCCAGTGAAATTTCTTTCATGTTTGTTATCGTATCTTATCTGATACTATACTCCTCATCAAGGCACAACATTAAAACAATATGCTACATACTTGTAGTTTTAAAACTGAAACAAAATCAGAGGCATATTTTTATTCATATCATAGGAATATTTTTTTCTATATCCTGGATAAGAAGACAAAAAATATCTGTGCGCTGATTGAGAAAATGCTATTGATATGTTACCTTTAGCCTAAATACAATTTGAGAAGGCAGAGGGTTTCCTAGGAGATTTAGATCTTATACATATCAAGAATGAAGAAATCAGTAATATGATTCATTTACACCAACCCTTCATATTTTAATAGAGTTCTTGGAAAATTAGAGTTCTTCATGTTTAATGGAAAAACAGACATTACATTCAAATAATATTACATTGTACATACCTAGCTTTTCAGTGTCATCAGTTATTGGATTGATTAATTACATACCACAGTCTCTATGCCTTTCATTTTAGATGGATGGATTCTGGGAAACTGCTATGGTCTAAAATCTGATCACTTTTTAAAATACCACTTTATTTCTAGGTAAAGTTATAAACTATCCTATTTCTTTCTTTTTTTTTTTTTAATGTTTGACTTTTAATCAGTCATTTCAGGTTAAGTATAACCAAATATCTAAAAATAAAACTAGTTGTCAAATGAAATACTCTACTATCTGATAATACATAGTTGTTCTTCATTTGTTAATGCTTATGCTGTCTTAATCTTGATGCAGGTACATGCTCTCTTGCTATCTCTCACCTTCTTGATCCAAGATAGATTGACAGATATTTAAATAGGTGAATGGATGGATGGATAGATAGATGGATAAATAGATGGTTCCTGTTAAAGCTGGAGCTCCACAGGACTACCTTGATTTCCCACTTTTTTATCACTCTCTCTGTTTAGTAGAAAATATTTTGCTTTTCCTTTTCTGCCTTACACAGGTTCTGGCTTTCACAGGTTTTACTGTATGTGTTATGTAAGAGCTAAATAAAAAGGGGCATTTTTTAATTACCTTTTTTTAATGTTTTATTGTGAATTATGTAATAGTTTATATGGGAGAACATTAGCTTTACATTCATCCTATGGTATATCGTTTCATTGCCATGGTTACAATCCCCTCCATGCATCATCAACAAACCAAAGGGTATACCCTGCAAGCCTGCCTCCCCGGTCATCAGTACACAGCCCCTCTCTTTCTCTGGGTCTAAAGTACCCAGCTGAGCCATCTCTCCATGGCATCATCTCTGCCTTCATCTGTGGCCTCACTGTTTCTCTGGGTAGGGTCCCGTACTCCGCTCTTCTCCCTTGATGGTCCCACTATTGGACTGCAAAGTCAATCACTCCCCTCCTTGCTACAAAATGTCTACCTTTACATTTCTAACCCTCACAGTCAGTCCTGATAACAATTATTCACTATTGTACCACAGAGAACTAGCCACATTTCCTTTCATCAGTGCCGCCGACACAGATTGGATACTATTCAGTGGAAATTCTATCTTCCTCCGCAAAAAGGGACACTTTTTGATAATTCATTTTATCTTTGTTGCTGTGGAGAATATACACAAAACATATCAATTTCTATATGTACAATTCAGTGACATTGATTACATTCTACAAGTTGTATAACCATTCTCATCCTCCTTTTCTAAATGGTTCCTCCCATTAGCATAAAATCACTGTCCCTGAGTTTCTTATTAATGTTTCATGTTGTTCATGTCAGTTTGATTCCACAATTGTTCTAACAAGAGCACAATGCTCAAGGCAGATGCTGTTGACTAGTTAAGCTAAAAAAAATGTGTGAAAACTTCAAGGGAAATTTTTGGTTTGAGGTTTAAGCCATCACCTCATGGTAACAGTTTCAGAGGTTCCTCCAGCATCCATGGCTCCAGAAACTCTGGATTCTATTTTGATTAAGATCCTCTTACAGAATCTTTGATCAGAGCTTTCAGAAAAGGTATCTGGGCATCATCCAATTCTGGCATGATTCCACAGACAGCAGTTGTTCATTGAAGCAGTCAGCTTAATTTCTTCCTCCTATTTCTGACTTCCCTCCCTTTGTAGCTCCTGGCCTACAGAGACACAATTGTTATACCTTGGATAGCCACTTGCAAGCTGTAAAAACCAAGTACTATGCAATGAATGAGGAGATAGAACAGAAGCACTAGCTGTGATATTAGGCCTTAACTGGATTGTCTTGTGAAATCATGACCCTAAACCTGAAAACCAAGAAATGAAAACCCATAAGGTATTTGGTTATATATAAGTAGCCTTTAATACCTGCCCTTTGTTGTTTTAAATATATCTATCACACAAGTTTTTATCAATTCAAAGAACACACATAGCACACACATGCTCATTGCAAGCATTAGTCATAATAGCCCAAAGGTAAAAACAACCTAAATGAATGCATAAACAAAATGTGGTACATACATGCAATAGAATACTACTCAGTCAGTAAAAGAAATAAAATTTTGATACATGCTACAACATGAATAAAGCTTGAAGATACATGCAAAGTGAAATGAGTCATTCACAGAAGGATAAATAATGTGTGACCTCACATATACAAAGAGCTAAGAAAGGGAAAAAGTATACAGACCAAATTTTATTATTGGTTACCAAAACAGGGAGGGTAGAGTCCTGGTGTGGCATTGTAGGATAAGCACTAGACTACAGGGTGGGTTTGGACCGCAAGGTTGGCAGTTCAAACTCACCAGCCACTCCTCAGAAAGCCTATGCAGGGTCGCAATCAACAACAACAACAGGGGAAGGAGGGAGAGGGAAATGGGGAATTATTGTTTATGGAGCACTGAATTTCAATTTATAGTGATGAAAAATTGCATTGATTAAGGATCATTAAGTTAATGTAATTGCTGTTAATAAGTTGAACACCTGTAAAATGTTGAAAAAAAGGGAGACTTTTTACACAGCAATTTTTTCCTTTACATTTTTGCTGTCTTGTACAGTTTGAGATAATTATGGCAAACCTTTGTACTGATGGGATTTATTATAAGGAAAAGAATAATTTATAAGTCATAGCTTTAATTTACAATTGTAAATTTACTATCCATATCAATTACATACTATGTTCATAAATTTAGTTATAAAAGAATTCGAAACATACTGAGCTCTTTTGGATTGTGGTTAGCTTCCTTCCTTACCACACTGCAGCAGTGCCAAACTTCTTAAATTTTCTAAAGTATCAAGTTTTAATTTGGAGAATCTTTCAAAACCTAATAAACCTATTACAGAAAGATAAGGAAATAACTGAATGCCCATCAGCTCAGTTTCAGTAATCTCTTGAAAGATGTACTCTGCATTTTTTATTACTAATGACACAAAAAGGTCACATAATTCATATGTTAATGAGCACGCACCTGCCATTTTGTAATGTTACATGCAGTAGTATTGTAGTTGATGTTACACTGAATCTGTTACCTCATTTCTGTTACCTAAGTTTCTATGAATTAATATTGTTAGGTGCTGTTGAGTCTGTTCTGACTCATATCACCTTATGTACAATGGAGTGAGGCACTGCCTGGCCCTATGTCATCATCACAATGTTACGCTTGAGCCAATTGCTGCTGCCGCTGTGTCCATTTATCTTGTTAGGGATCTTCCTCTTTTTCAGTGACCCTCCACTTTACCAAGCATGATGTCTTTTTCTAGGGACTTGCCCCTTCTGATGACATGTCCAAAGTAAGAGAGGTGAAGTCTCACCATCCTAACTTCTAAGGAGAATTCTGACTACTTATTCCAAAGCAGACTTGTTTGTCTTTTGGGCAATCCATGATACTTTCAATATCCCTCCTCACTACCATAATTCAAATGCATTGGGGTTTCTATGGTCCTTCTTATTCATTGTCCAACTCTCAAATGCATATTTGTTGCCGTTAAGTGCTGTCAAGTTAGTTCTGAATCATTGTTTCTTTCAGCTAAAATCCATCTGACATCATCAATGATATCCTTCATTGCAGGTCCTCTTCTGAATCCACCTTGAAATTCTGGTAGCTATCGATGTACCACTGCAACTGTTTTGAATTACCATCACAAAAGAAGTCCCTGCATGTAATATTAATGATATGGTTTGGTGACTTCCACATTCTGTTGAGTCACCTTTATTTCAAAGAGACACTTATATGGATCTATTTCAATGGGCTGACCAGGTCTTCCAAATTTCTTGGCATAGATAAGTGAGCACAGCATTAGTTTGTTCAAATACTTCCATTAATATTCCGTCAATTTCTGTTGTTGTTAAGTGCCATTGAGTCATTGCCGACTCATAGCAACTCTGTATTGGGTTTCCGAGGAGCAGCTGGTGAGCTTGAACTACCAACCTTGTAGTTCAAACCAACCATGCAGTTCAGCACATCACCACACCAGGACTCCTTTGTGGTATTTTGTTGTTGTGGTAGTGCCGTTCAGTCTGTTCTGACCTACAGTGACCCTGTATAGGGTTTTCGAGGAGCAACTGGTAAGCTTGACCTGCCGACCTTTCTGTTCAGACCAACCTTGCAGCCTAGTAATTAATTCACAATGCCACACCAGGACTCCTTTGTGGTATAGTGATAATGTATTCCTTCCATCTTCTTTTGGTGTTTTCTGCATCATTCAAGATTTTACGCATAGAATCCTTGAATATTTCAACTCGAGGCTTCAGAAATGCTTCAGGTGTTTTTCCTTATGGTTTTCTAAATCCAGTTCTTTGCACATTTGTCTTACTGAGCTGCCCTTTGAAATTTTTTGTTCAAGTCTTTTGCTTCTTCATTTCTTCTAGTTGCTTTAGCTTCCCTATGCTCAAGAGCTGGTTTCAGAGTCTCTTCTGACATCCATTCTGGTATTTTCTTTCTTTCCTATATTTGTCTTCATGGATAATGTTCTTGATGTCATCCCACAACTCTTTTGGTTTTCAATGTTAATGCATCAAATATGATCTTGAGGTGGTTTCTAAGTTCATAGTATTTATGTATTCAAGGTCATATTTTGACTCTCTTGGAATTGTTTTATTTTTTTTTTCAGCTTCAGCCTGAATTTCAATATGAACAATTGATGGTCTGTTCCACAGTTGACTCCTGCCTTATTTTGTTTCATTACATTAAGCTTCTCCATTGTGTCTTCCTAAGGAGCTCTGGTAGTGTAGTGGTTACGAATCAGGCTGCGAACCGCAAGGTCAGACGTTCAAAACTACCAGCCGCTCCGCGGGAGAAAGATGAAGCGTTCTGCTCCCGTAAAGATTAACAGCCTCGGAAACCCTGTGCAGGGTCGCTATGAGTTGGAACCGACTCCATGGCACATAACAGCAACAACAACATTGTGTCTTTCTACAGATGTAGTATAGTCAATTTGATTCCTATCCATTCCATCTGGCAAGGTTCATGTGTATAGTAGCTTTTTATGTTGTAGAAAAAAGGTATTTAAAAGAATAAGTCATTAGTCTTACAAAATTCTGTCATGTGATCACCAGCATTATTTCTATCACCAAGCCCATATTCCAACTACTGTTGCTTCCTGTTTGTTTCTAGCTTTCACATTCCAATCACCAGTAATTATCTCTGCCTCTTGATTGCATGTTTGGTTAATTTCAGACTGAACAAGTTGGTAGAATTTAATTTCTTCATCTCTGGCTTTAGTGGTTGGTTCATAAATTTGAAAATTTTTGGTATTAACGGGTCTTCTTTGTAGGTGTATGGATATCATCGTATCCCAGACAGCAGTGTAATTCAAGATAAATCTTGGAATGCTTTTTGACAAAGAATGTGATGCCATTCCTATTCAATTTATCTTTCCTGGCATAGTTTTTGATTGTTTCATTCAAAATTGTCAATGCCAGTCCATTTCAGCTCTCTAACGTCAGGATAGATCGTTCATTTTCATTTTTCATGACTTCCAAATTTCCTAGATTCCTACTTTGTACATTCTATGTTCTGATTAGTACTAAATATTCACAGCTATTTCTCCTCATTTTCAGTTGTGTCCCATCACCAAATGAAGGTCCTAGAAGCTTTACTTCACTTATGTCACTATGGTTAATTTTACTTTGAGGAGGCAGCTCTTCCTCTGTCGTATTTTAAGTCCCTTCCAGCCTGAGGGGTTTATCTTTTGGCACTATAAATGACAACGTTGTGTTGTTTTCCATCAGGTTTTCAGTGGCTAGCCATTGAGAAGTGGTCTGCCTCTCCTTCTTCCTAGTCTTCCTAGTCTGCTTCACTGAAACCTTTCCACCATGGTCACCTGCTGACATTTAAAAACTAGTGGCCTAGCTTTCAGAGTCACAACAACACACTAGCCATCAGAGTTTGGCAAACTGAAATATGAGTATGAATTAATATTCCTTGAAAACTCTTACTTGGGTAATGTGATACAAAATAAAAGAAGTTTTATTTGTAAGTTTTTTGAACAATGATAATCTAAAAGAGAAATTAAAATATGAACAATAAATCCCCACAAAACTCTTAATTTGCTCCCGTGTATGGTTCTGTCTAGTTCTTTGTTCGGTACTGTACAAAAAGAAGATTAAAGCTATTACTGACTTAAAGGAAGACCTAAAATTAATAATACATTGAAAAGTTTGTTTTAGGACTTAAAAGGAAGGACTTAGCAACTGAAAGATATTAACTTAAAGGAAAAAGATTATAATAAAATCAACAATAATAATGGCTTACATTTGTCACACTTATTATGTGCTATTCTTTGTATTAACTCTATATTTTATAGGTAAGGAAATTGAGGATTAGAGAAAGTAAAAGTATTTTTTTGCATAAAAGAAGTCCGGGTTGCACTGTGGATAGGCATTGGACTGCAGTTCAAACCTACCTGTTGCTGTTGGGAAGAAAGATTAATAAAAAAAAAATTAACAGCCCCAGAAACCCTACATAGGGTTGCTATGGATCAAAATTGACTGGATACATTGTGTTATGTCACATATAACACACCCATGTAAGTAACTCACATAGGACACATAGGAAACAATGTATGAGGAGATTTCATGGTTTGCAAGAAACAATATAGCCCACATATTGGCATGAGAATATGGTATTTTGCTCAAGGTTCTAGTAAATGATAAAGGCAGAAGTTGGATCCTGGTTACCTTACTCCATAGCCGGCTGTATAACATTACAGAGTCACCACCAGACTGCATCAGAACTGTGCTCATACAGATTGTATTGCTATTTGAATGACATGACAATTCTTTCTGGTGTTTGTTTTAAAAAAGTTGAGCTTGAAACTGTTCAAGCTTTAGAGCTAAAGTCCTTTAAAAAAAAACAGGGGTGCTGGAAGAATCGCCGTTATTAGGTGCCATCATGTGTGTTCTAACCCATAGCAACCCAATGCAGAACAGAACTGAAGGTTGCCAGGCTCTGAGCCACTCTCACAATAATGACTATGTATGAGTCCATTGTTGTAATTACTAAGTCAATCCTCATCACTGAGGGTCTGCCTCTTTTTCACTGGCCCTCTACCAAACATGATTCTTTTCTCTAGGAATATAATGCCTCCTGAAGACAAGTCTGAAGTAAGTAAGACAAAATCTGACATCCTCACTTCTAATGAACATTCTAGCTGTACTTCTAAAATTTGTTCTATCATCTGGTAGTCCATTCAGCATTCTTCACTAAAACCATGATTCATATTAATCAGTTCTTCTTAGGTCTTCCTTGTTCATTGCCCAGCTTTCACATGCATATGAGGCAATTAAAAATACTATGGCTTAAGTCAGGCACACTTTCATCATCAAAGTGACTTTTTTGCTTTTTAAAACTTTAGAGATTTTAGTATCTTCCATGGTTGTTGATTGTGGATCCAAATAATGACAACTTCAATCTTTTCTCTATTTATCATGATGATGCTTATAGTTTTTGATCTTCATCAATAAGTGCTTCAAGCCCTCTTCACGTTCACTAAGCAATGTTGTTTCATCTGCATATGGAAAATTATTAATGAGTCTTCTTCCAATCCTGGTGCCACATTCTTCTTTATATAATCCAGTTTCTAATATTAATTGTGCAGCATATTTACATAGTGGAATTGGAATTAACTTGACAGCAAGGGAATAGATGAGGAACAAATTAAATGATGCCCAAAGGAAGCAAATATACAAATCCAGAACACTGGACATTCTCCAAAATATCAGACCTGTCTCTGCAAGAAGCCAATGGCATGAAAAAAATGACAAGGGTCTTTGCTAGGATCTTGCTTCTCAAAGAGTGGTCCACAGTCTAGCACTTTCTAGGAGATTATTAGACATGCAATATCTCTGGTCCCACTATTGAGCCTCCATATCTTAATTTTCCCAACGAGTTACTTTGCACAGTAAAGTATGAGAGTCATAGGTCTAAATGACAAGAGATCGATTGAATAACTAGTTATAATATGTAGATTCTATGTAGATCTTAATTGATCAAATCAATAATAAAAACACACTTCTAGCAATTGGAGAAATTTGGTCATAAACTAGGTATTATATTATACCAAGGGATTAATGCTAATTTGATAGATGGGATAACATAATGACCTTATGGTTATTGATAAATGTCCAAATATTTTTAAATTTAGACAAGCATACTGAAGCATGTAGGGGTGAAAGAATATGGTTTCTGGAGTTTGCTTTGAAGTGTTTTCACAAAGAAAATAGGAATAAATTATGCAAATGTGGTAAAATCCTGATGACTGTTGAATCCATGTTTTTTGCCTTTTGACTGTTAGGCGTTTTCATAGTAAAATAAAATTTTGAAGACCAAAATAAATGGGCATTTTAGATATACTTTAAGCATGGAGTTTCTTATAGAAAGAGCAGTTATAGATTTACATGGATGTTACAGAACCTTTCTCCACAGAATTTTTTAAATACCACAAATTTATTGGTCTAAGAAGTTTTTAATATAGTCCTGGTGTAAGTCAGAGGACTTAAATGTCTGTCAAACTCACTATCAAAAATGATTCCACACTAGGAGGTATACTTTGTGAACAGTTTGGGCCATTCATCATGGATTTAATTTATTTGTTTGTAATTTCTATTAAAAGCAATTGATGTCTTGATTCTACCACTGCGTTTCCTATCCTCACTGAACTCCACTGGCAGTCCACTTAAATGGTTGATTGATGGGATGTTGAGCTACCTACTCATCAAAAGCAAGCATTTAAGAGACCCTTGTACTGATCTCTTTCTGTTAACAGTCTCTGCTTGGAAGTGCAGGTTAAGGCCATGTTTTGTGATCAATAGGAAATCCTTTAAGCTGATACGCATTTGTCATGTTAAAAGGCATTCCATCAGCATCATATAAACACCCTTAATGTACTTGTTGTTGATATTGTTATGTATTTATTTGTTAAAAGTGAATTTGTTTTTATTTCTGGAAAATTTTTTCAAAAAGATGTTCACACAAAATAAACACTTTGCAGCTTGTTGTGACTGTTAGGTGCCGTCAAGTCAGTTCCAACTCATAGCGACCCTACGCACAACAGAACAAAACAGTGCCTAGTCCTGTGTCGGCCCCACCATTGTTATGCTTGACCCCATTACTGTTGCCACTGTGCCCATCAATCCATCTCACTGGGGGTCTTCCTGTGTATCTGTGACCCTCCACTTCACCAAGCATGATGTCCTTCCCCTTATTAAGCAACAGTATTTGTGATGCTGTTGTTGTTGTACCATTGAGTTTGTTCCAGCTCTATATAGAATATCCAAGGAGCAGCTTGGGTTTGAACTGTGACTTTGTGGGTAACAGTCTAGGGCTTATCCTACAGTGCCACATCAGAATCTTATCTTTTTTTTTTTATTTTTTATTTTTTATATTTTCTAGTTCCTTCCTATAGCCACCTGAGACTAGTTCTCAAACAATGACTAAAATCATACACTAATTTCAAATTAACAAATAGTTTCTGACTGGTGGAGTAGGTAGGTGCTGCATGCTTATAGAGTGAGTCAGTGGGCAAGCAAGAAAGTACTTCTAGAAGCCTTCCCATTTCAACCACAAGCAGTTGTTGTTGTTAAGCATTGTTGAGTCAGTTCTGACCATGTTATTGCTGTTGTTAGTGTCATCAAGTTAGTCCTGACTCATAGTGACCCTGTAGAGAGTGTCTGAGTGTTTGGTGGGTTTGAACCACCTACCTTTTGGTTAACAGTCCAATGCTTCTCCTACAATGAGTGCCACACCAGGACTATCTAGCAGTTTATTTGGGTCTATTGGTTTGGAGTTTATGGAATAATCTTGATGATCTAATGTTTTCCTTTAGACAAGTATGTGTTAGGAGGAATAAGTGAGTAGGATAATAGGGTACTGGAGGGAATTTTGGTTCCAACTCTGAATCAGAGAGTAGATGACTCTGGTGTTACTCTATCACTTCTCTAATTTAGGTCATGCCATGGTGAGAAATCCATTCCATTGTAGGAAACAATGTTCTTATATTTGTATGATTTTCAATTTGTAGACACTTGTTTTGTCTTGGTCTTGTAATTCACAGTAGATATCCAGTAGACTAGACTCTCTCACTGTTCCCACTCCCGAAACAGCCTCTACATATAATTGTTTGTAATGCTCATTAGCCCTCAGTCTGTAAAACAAAATGTTAGCAAGCAAAACCATGATCTTTTGGCATTCCTCAAATATGCTCCATCCACCAATCTGCCCCTCAACACATGGGAATTCATTTGTTCTGCAATAGTATTATAACCCTTCGATAAGGATTGTTAATTTGAATAATTTATTGCTTTCTTAACTTTGTTACTAATTTTTAAAATATTTTATTATTGTACAATGACTATTTCCAGAGATCTACAATGACTTTGCTTTTGTAGAGAGATTTATTGTTGTTGTTAGGTGCCATAATGGTTGTACAAACTCATAGCAGCCCTGTGCACAACAGAACAAAATACTGTTCATTCTTGTGCCAACTTCACAATTGTTGATATGCTTAAGTCCAGTGATGCTGCCACAGTGTCAATCCATCTCGTTGGAGGTCTTCCTCTTTTTCTCTGACCCTCCACTTTACCAAGCATTATGTCCTTCTCCAAAGACTGGTCCCTCCTAATAATATGTCAGAAGTATGAGAGACAAAGTCTGGTCATTCTGATTTCCAAGGAGCATTCTGGCTGTACTTCTAACAACACAGTTTTATGTGTTCTTTTGGCAGTCCATGGTACTGTTAATATTCTCCTTGAACACCATAACTCAAATGCATTAATTTTTCTACAGTCTTCCTTATTCACTGTCCAACTTTCACATGCATATGAAGCTATTAAAAATACCATGGCTTGGATCAGGTGCACCTTAATCTTCAAACTGACATCTTTGCTCTTAAACAATTTAAAGAGGTCTTATGTAGCAGATTTGCCTAATGCAATATGTCATTTGATTTCTTGACTGCTGCTTCCTGAGTGTGGATGATTGACCCTGACAAAATGAAGTCTTTGACAACTTGAAACTTTTCTCCATTTACCTTAAAGTTACTTATTGCAGTTTTGAAGATTTCTGTTTTCTGTCCATTGAGGTCAAACCCATACCGAAGGTTGTGGTCTTTGATCTTCATCAGTAAGTATTTTAAGTCCTTTTCTTTTACAGCAAGCAAGGTTGTATCATCTGCAGATTGCAGGTTGTTAATGAGTCTTTTCCAATCCTGATGCCATTTTCTTCTTCATATTATCCAACTTCTTGGATTATATGCTTAGCCTACAAAACTGTATAAGTATGGAGAAAGAATACAACCCTGACATATACCTTTCCTAATTTTAAACCATTCAGTGTTCCCTTATTCAGTTTGAACAACTGTCTCTTAGTCTATGTACAGGTTCCTTATGAGCACAATTAAGTGTCCTGAAGCACTCATTCTCAGCAATGTTATCTATCACTTGTCATGATCTACACTATCGAAAACCTTTGCAGAGTCAATAAAGCACAGGTAAATATCATTGTGGTATTCTCTGCTTTCAGTCAATATCCATCTGATGTCAGCAATAACATCCTTCATTCCATGTCCTCATCTGAATCTGCTTGAACCTCTGGAAGTTTTCTGTCAATGTACTGTTGCAGCCATTTAAAAAATATCTTTAACAAAATTTTACTTGAATGGGATGTTAACGATATTGTCCTATGATTTCTATATTCTGTTGGGTCACCTTTCTTTGAAATGGGCACAAATAATGAATCGCTTCCAATCACTTGGCTAAGAAGCTATCTTCCAAATTTCTTGCCATAGATGAGTGAGTACCTCCAGTGCCCCATCAGTTTGTTGAATGATTTCAATTTGTATTCCATCAATTCCTGGGCCTCGTTCTTTACCAGTGCCTTCAGTGTACCTTGGAATTTTTTTCTTCCATGTCACTGACTTTTGATCATATGCTGCCTCTTGAAATAGCTGAGCACTGACTATCTTTTTTCGATGCTTTATGCATCATTGAATATTTTGCCCATAGAACCCTTCAATATTGAAAGTCGAAGCGTGAATTTTTTTCTTAAGTTCCCTCAGCTTAAAAACTGCTAAGCATGTTCTTCCCTTTTGGTTTTCTAACTCCAAGTCTTTGCATAACTCATTATAATATTTGGCTTTGTCTTCTCTCAGGTGCCCTTTGAAATTTTCTATTCAGCTCTTTTACCTCCTCATTTCTTCCATTTGCTTTAGCATCTCTATATTGGAGAGCAAGTTTCAGAGTCTCTACTGACATCCATCTTGGTCTTTTACTTCTTTTTTTTTGACTTCTTAATGATCTTTGCTTTCTTCCTGTATGATTTTCTTGATGTCATCCCACAACTGTTTTGGTCTTTGGTCTTTAGTGTCTAATGCATCAAGTCTGTTCTTCAGATGATCTCTACATTCTAGTGGGACATAGTCATGGTTTTAATTTTCTTCTGGGGACCACAGTAACCACTTGAAAAGTTGCATCTGTCTCTTTCTACAAATGTAGTCAATGAGATATCTGTGTGTTAGATCTGGTGAGGTTCATGTGTTGTTTAGAAAAGGTATTTGCAGTGAAGAAGTCACTTGCAAAATTCTAGCATGTGATCTCCAGTATTGTTTCTGTCACCAAGTCATATTTTCTAACCGTTGATCCTTCTTTGTTTCCAACCTTTGCATTCCAGTCGCCAGTGACTTTCAGTACATCCTTATCAATGTAATTGCATGTTTGATCAATTTCAGACTGAAGAAGTTGGTAGAATTCTTCAGTTTTTTTATCATTGGCTTTAGTGTTTGGTATGTAAATTTGAATAATAGTAGTATTAACTGGTCTTTTTTGGAGTATGGGTATTATCCTACCACAGATTGTGTCATACTTCAAGGCAGATCTTGTAATGTTCTTTTTGATGATGAATGTGATGCCATTCCTCTTTGTTATTCCCAGCATAGTCAACCATATGATTGATTGTCAGATTCAAAATGGCCAACCTCAGTCCATTTCAGCTCACTAGTGCCTAGGATGGAGTACTGGTGTGGCGCTGTGGGTTAATGTGCTGGACGGCAAGGTCCATTTGAATAACAAGGTTGGTGGTTCAAGCTAACCAGCTGTTCCTTGGAAACCCTGTACAGGGTCGCTGTGAGTCAGAAACTACTTGAAGGCACTTAACAACAACAACAACAATGTCTAGGATATCAATGTTTATCCTCTCCATTTCACTTTTGCAATTTCCCATTTTCCTACATTTTTTATTTGTACATTCCACATTACAATTATTAATGAATGTTTACAGCTGTTTCTATGCATTTTGAGTTGTGCCCCATGAGCAATTGAAGGCTTTACTCCATTTGCGTCATCACTACCAACTCTACTTTGAGGAGGCAGCTCTTCCCCAGTTGTATTTTGAGTGTCTTCCAACCTGAGGGGCTTATCTTCTGGCACTATATCTGACAATATTTTGGTGCTCTTCATCATATTTCAATATTCAATATTATGGTGCTGACAGTGTTCCACTGCTATTCATAAGATTTTCAGTGACTAAATACTCGGAAGTAGTCCATCTTTCCTTCTTCCTAGTCTGTTTTAGTCTGGAAGTTTAGCTGAAACCTGTCCACCATTGGTGACCCTTCTAGTATTTAAAATACCAGTGCCATCACTTCCAGAATCACAGCAACATGTAAGCCACCACAGTATAACAAACTGACAGCCTAGTGGTGGAGAGAACCCATCCAAAATAACAAACCCACAGCTATTGAGTTGATTCCTATTCATAGAGACCCTACATTAGGTTTCCAAGGCATCAAATCTTTATTGAAGCTGACAGTCTCATCTTTCTACCATGGAGTAACTGGTGGATTAGAATCAATGGTCTCGCTGTTAGCAGCCCAATGCTTACCTACAGTGCCAAAGCCAAAATGGAGGTGTATTCTTTCACAGTTGGGGAGAAAAGTTCATTCAAATTCTTTTGGGCAGAACATTCTGCATGTTTATAAATAAGAATTATTTTATACCGCTATCAGTTATTTATAGCATTGTAAATTAGTTCCCATAGAATAAAAATCAGATAACCCCAAAGTGTGTGTTATTAGATACTGTTTAGTTTCCACTGAAGCACAGATTTTAAAAACAATACTGTATTTCCTGAGTGTATCACACCATTAGTGTTGCCCTGCTAGTCGGCATTTACAATTTAGCTTCAGTCTCTTTCTAAATGTGTACTGTTATCCATTTTACTACTCCTGCACCCTATTTCTTTGAACCAAATGTAACTGCATATTCCCAGATTCTACTCATCATTTAATTCCCTAGTCAATTGTCACTTGCTTCAAGAAGCCAGTTCCTGGAGAATAGCATCATACTTGGTAAAGTAAGAGTCAGAAAATAGAGGAAGACCCTCAACAGAGTAGACTGACACAGTGGCTACAACAATGGGCTCAAATATAACAATGGTTGTCAAGACGATGCAGGACTGGTCAGCGTTTTTGTCTTTTGTGCATAGGGTCACTATGAGTCAGAACAGACTCTGCCACATCGAATAGCAACACAGGAAGCCATGTTGTATTTTATCCACTCTAACTAGGAATTTCTATTCCTTCCTCAAAACTCATCTCATTTTTTTTCTGTACTTTCATTGTATATTTTGTACCCACAATTATTTACAGCAGTTTTCAAACTGGAGATTGTATTAAAATCATGCGGTCTTAACCTAAAGCTGGCTAGGCCCCTCTCATCTGATCAATAAATCTGAGGTAGAGCTTGAAAATTTGCATTTCTTACAAGTTCCATGTGATGCTGCTGATCTGTAGACCAGAGTTGAAGGTGCACCTACCCTTAGTAACCACTTGAAAAATTATTGATAAGATGATGACACAGACCCAGTCCTTTATAAGTCCACAGCCTAATGGGATTGTCCAAACTTGGCTTCCCAAAATATCACTAAAAAAATTTGATGGTAAGACTAAACTGAATTTATTGAAGTAGTGGTGGTAGTGGTGTGCTGTGGAGTCTGTTCTGACTCATAGCAACCCTGAATAGGGTTCCCGAGGCTGTAAATCAGGATATCATGACACTTAGAGGCTCTTAGTATGCTTGGTGTGGTGCTGTAGGATAAGCACTGGACTGAAAGGCCACTTGAACAGCAAGGTCAACAGTTCAGACTTGCCACCTGCTCCTCGGAAACACTATACAGGGAAGCTATGAATCGGAACTGACTCCATGGCACTTAACAACAATATAACAACAGTATGCTTCAAAGAAGAGGGCTAGGCTTGTGATATTGGAGAGTTGTGAGTCAGATTTAAGGCAGGCAAACTGGTTAAGATTGTGTAAGAGTCAGGACATAAGGCTTGAGGATTGATAGAATAAGCAATTAGAGAGAAGGAGTTTAAAGAGTTTTGGTGTGTTGATGAATACTATTACAGAGTTGATGTGTTTTCCAGGAGGTTCCTGAAATTAACAAGACAACATACTTTATATTAATATGGTGGTAGTCGTGTGCCATTGGAGTCGGTTCTGACTTATAATGATCCTGCATAGGATTTCTGCTTTTTTTTTTTTTTTTTGGATCCTTGCTGGAGCAGAAAGCCTAATCTTTCTCCGATGGAGCAGCTGGTGGGCTTGAACCAGGGACCATGTGGTTTGTAGTCCAGTGATTATCATACGGAGCCACCATGCTCTCTCATATTAATATTGTTGTTGTTAAGTGCTGTTGAGTAGGTACTGACTCATAGTGACCCTGCATAGGGTTTTTGAGGCTTTAGTGATATTTGAGGGAGCAGAAAGTTTCATCTTTCTCCTGACATATTGATATAGACACATGGCATGGTGGGATAAAGCCCTGGACCAAAAAGTTGGTGATTGAAACTCACTAGTTGCTCCTTGGAAACCCTACACAGGGTCGCTATGCGTCTGAACCAGTCAATGGCACTTAAGAACAATAACACTATTAATATAGACAGTAAGCTGTGTTAATGGCTTCCATTCTCAGAGACACATATAAACACATGATTAGTGTGGTAAGGTGAGTGTAACTGAGGTAATCGTAGAACCCTTTGGGAGCAAGTATATAAAATCTTATAATCTCCCTGCCATCTGCCACTGCCAGGAATTCCAAGACTGTGACTCTCCTACTTAGTTTATTTCTGGTTTATCAAGACAAATACATTATATTTAACAAGGAAATCTTATTTCTTATTTCTATCTCTCTTTATAATATCAACATCAACCAGACCCCAGATGCATGCATACAACTTCCATATGTAATATAAAATAATGTCAAATTTTAGAGGAAGGAAAATAATTAATACACATTAACAATCTACCACAAGGAGCCCCAATAGCATAGTGGGCTAAGCTTTGGGTTGCTAACCACAAGGTCAACAGCTGAATCTACCAGCTGCTCCACTGGAGAAATATGAGGTTTACTGCTCAGGGCCACTATGAATTGGAATTGACCCAATGGCACACAACAATGACACCAATGACCTACTAGGCATTGGGCTGCTAACAATATTGACAGTTCAAACCTATCAGCTCCTCCAAGGGAAAAAAGTGAGGCAGTATGTGTCTCTAAGATTTACAGTCTCAGAAACCCTATACTAATCACTAGGAGT
This sequence comes from Chrysochloris asiatica, assembly GCF_000296735.1. Lineage (NCBI taxonomy): Eukaryota > Metazoa > Chordata > Mammalia > Afrosoricida > Chrysochloridae > Chrysochloris > Chrysochloris asiatica. The sequence continues at coordinate 7,482,476 of NW_006408519.1, forward strand.
TGGAATCGATAGCAGTGGGTTTGTTTGGTTGGTTGGTTGGTTTGGGGTACATGACATATATTTATACTGTACAATGCTTTTTTAAGGTTGTTGATAATTGCCCATAGGGCACACCACCCCACCATAAGCCTCACCCCGAAGGCACTCAGTTCTAGCTCAGTGGATCAGCAAACCTAGTTTTCCATTTAAGTGTCTGGAGAAATCCTATTCTACAAGCAAGCCTTCTGCTCAAAGTCACCCAGCTTTACTTGCAAAGCTTGCAAACAAATAGCTGAGAACCTCAGGATCTTGAGATCTATTGCTTATCTCTCAGTAAGTGAGCTCTCAATTAACAAGGAAAACATTCACTTATCTGTGATTTGTCTTTAAAGCATAGACTTTTTGCTTGGGAGGTGCAAAGGGGCACTATGATGTGAGTAAGCCCAGGCGTAGCAATCTTTTATCAATCTTATGATGACCATCCCTCAGAAGCATCTTACATTCACTGTGGATTTGGAGAGAACTTTGTGGTACTGTGGGTTAATGTGCTGGGTTTCAAAGTCTGTTTGAACCAAAAGGTTGACAACTCAAGATCACCAGTCACTCCTCAGACACCCTATATAGGGTCACTATGGGTTGGAACTGACTTGACGGCTCTTAACAACAACATAAAAGTATGGAATTGTTGCAATAGGGCTGCTCTGGCTGTTTTCCCAAATATCTGGGTTCTTTTGTTTCATGGGAACCTTTCCCACAAAGGATTGCCCATTCCTGATGTGGCGGGTGGGAGGTGGTGGTAATTAAGAAGGTAACATCTATACACTTACAGAGCCTGATTTAAAGTGTATTTCTATAGTTAAAGGAATCCTGATGTGGCACTGTAGGATTAGCACTGGACTGTATGCCACAAGGATGGCAGCTCAAACCCACCAGCTGCTCCTTGGAAACCCTATCCAGTGTTGCTATGATTCTGAACTGACGGCACTTAAAGATGATGACGTGTATCATTAATAAATGTAGATGTTCTATTGAACCTCTGTTCGACTCTCCTGACAAGAAATGAATGTTTGTATCTGCATATGATGTCTTTCCAGTGGTATTTTACACAGAATGCTTACTGAAACCATCAGAAGGTGATACGCTGATAGCGTATCTTTTTTGATGGTAGCGAGTTTCCCACCTCCTGCTGTAGTTGTTGTTGAGTGCCTTCGAGTCGGTTCTGACCCATAGAGACCCTGTATAGGGTTTCCAAGGAGCAGCTGGTAAGCTTAAAATGCTGACCTTGCAGTTCTGACTTTGCAGTCCAGAGCATTAACCTACAGCGCCACACCAGGACTCCTCCTACTTTAGAGATGGTTCATTTTATACCCAGCAGAATGGCAAACTTGACCAATCATTCACAGCTGAATCATGTAATCAGTAAACTTCTTCCCCTACTTTCTCTTACCCAGATGCATCAGGAAAAAGTCTTTTGATAATAGTTTACAAAGATTATGGCTAACAAAGGGATTAAATAATTGACTGCACTACATGGATGTATTAAACTTACACCTGAGAAAAGTAAACCAAAAAAAGGAAATTCAGATTCTGCTCCATGATTCAGTGTTCAAACTCAAATTTATTTATTTTTTTTTTCTTTTTACTAAATACACCCTATGTTTGATCATAGTACTTGAAAAAGTATCTGGCATATGTTTCACGTTCCAAAATCAAAATAGAAAATGTGACTATTCTAGAGTAAATTTATTCATAGTATGTTATGAGAAACTAATGCTCTGTAGAACCACTGAGGTAATATTCATGCATACATGGTAGTATGCATGTCAGTCAAAAAGTATTGCTATAAGGATTCCAAGTTATGCATGCACAGGTTTATTTGAGGGAACACATGTTTAGCTAAATCCCTGTGATCAGTGGATGTCTACAGATAAATTTTCTCAGTAATACATTTGTCTTAGTCTTGTTTGGGAGTCTTAAAAAATGTCCAATCAGAAGAGTAACATCTGAGGGGATCTCTGGGCCCGTTAAATTCAAGGCAGAGGGATCAGTTCAGAAAGTTATTGGGACTGGTTTTGGGGATTTCAAAGGGGTATCCTGTGAAACACACAGGATAGTCACTAGGGCTTACTATTAAGACATTTTCAGAAAATTGAAAGCTGCATTGGTGAGAAAAAGGCCAGGAAAGTTGTGCTGAGGAATTTCTTTTTTCCCATTACAACAATGCACTTGCTTATTCTTTGAGGGAAACAAAGGTTGTCCTATGAGAATTTCATTGGGAAATCTTAGCCCGTCCACCCTTCAAATTTATTTCTGTTCTCCAAACTCAAGAACAGTTAAAAAAAGAACATGATTTGAGTCCCTTGATGATGCTCAAACTGTTGTTTTGACAAGGTGTAAATCGAAGAGTGCAGAATTCTCCAGGGAAGGGTTAGAGAGATGGAAAGAAGTGTATAAATCCAGATTGAGGATATGTCAAGAAACACCAACTTCAAATTTTGATAAATTTTTTTAGTAAAGGTGTCTATGATTTTGTAGCACTACTTTTTTACTTACCCTTATATAACTTTACAAGTTATCAAATATATACCATTATGCTAATGAAATTCACAGCATAAAACTTTGCCAGCTAGCTAAAGACGCATCATTGTGTTAACAATAAATTATTTTGCATGCAGCTATCTTCTCCTTTTGCCATATGGGCCTGTATCACACCTTTCTTTAAGTCCCAGATTTCTTTGTGCTAATTGAAGCTCAAATTGGTGCAAAGAGAACTTCAGAGGGTAGGGTGTCTTAATTGGGATCTCATAGTGTTTGAAGTTGTAAGTGAAAATGGGGGGCTGAAAAGAAAATACAGAAATGTGTCAATAAGAGGCAGTAGCTTCCTTCACATCGTCTCTATAGATAGGATGGAGGGTATCAGAATCAGTGGAATCATCTGCATTCATGCACAACATAGTACAAGTGTAAAAAACTTTGTTGTGTATTATTGTAGTTAGGCAAGGATGAAATAAGGGTTTCAGAAAACAGATCATGAAGTTGCCAGAAGCATAATGTTGTTGTGTGAATGCTTAATCTTTCCCAACACCTGCTAGACCAGGATTTTGACACCAGGACACTGGTGACCTTTGAACCTGGATCATTGTTTGCTGATTAAGCACTTCAGGGTCTATCAGAATTGTTGGCCTCTAGGAACTCTGATAGCGTAGTGGTTATAAATCCAATCAGTCAGCAGTTTGAAACTACCAGCTGTTCTGCGGGAGAAAGATGAGGCCTTCTGCTCCTGTAAAGATTTACAGCCCTGGAAACCCTATACTGGGTCGCTATGAGTTGGAACAGACTCCACAGCACATAACCACCACCACCACCTACTAGATGCCAATTTCTCTCCCTTAGTTTCCAGACATTGCCAAATGTTCCCTGGGATAGGGTTGCCAGCTCTATCAAATAAAAATTGAGGATTCCCAGTTTAATTTGAATTTAAAATTAATAGAGATTAACTTTATGGTGTGGTGCTATGGGTTAACAACTTTATGTTGTAAGAATAAAGGGACTTCAAAAAGTTTGTGGGGAAAATTCCATTATCTTTTAATTGCCTTTTTTCATGAACTTTTTTGAAACCACCTTATGGCTCCCATGGAACATTTGCAGCTTGTATTGTTAAGTGCCATGGAGTCCGTTCCCGACTCATACCCACCTTCTATAGAGTTTCCTGAGGAGTGGCTACGGAGTTTGAACCTCCCACCATGTACTTCAAACCGACCTTGCAGTCCAGCGCTTTCCTACAGGAAAAAAAAAAAAAAAACAACTTTATTTATCTGAAATACAGATTTAACTGTGAGTTCTGTATTTTATTTGCTAAATTCCCCATGATTGAGAATCTTTGTGCTGGATAAATCAGCAAATTAACAGAGACTCTACTGAGCTGGTAGACAGTGTCTCCTTTCTGAACTTCTCAGACATGAGTAACCTTGTCCACAAAGAGGGGCTCCTAAACTTTCCTAACAGACTTAACTTGAGAAATTATGTATGGAAACCTTCAGTGCAGGTATTATTATATGTATTCACTATTACTATCTAAAGGACTCCTAATGTGGGGATATAGGCTAAGCACTGGTCTGCAAACCACAAGGTTGGTAGTTCAAACCCACCAGCTGCTCCTCGGAAACCCTATACAAGTTCACTGGGACCAACTCAATGGCACTTAGCAACAGTGGTATTATAATATTAGCTTGTTTGTGGACTTAATTTTCACTAACAAGAAAGAACTGTGTTACAGAACTAAAGGCGCTCTGCAGTAATTCTCAACTGTGAATACATATTGAAATCACCTGAGAGGTGTTCCACCTGATGTCTGTTTTACCCTCTAACATGACATAGTTCACTGATATGTGGTGTGACCTGAGCATTACCATTTGTAATGTCTTGACAGGTGGTTTTGACACGTATAACCACGGTAGTCCGACTTCACGGCACATAACAACAACAACAACAACCAAGGTAGAGAATGACTCCTAAAAGACTAAAGCATTGGGTAATAATCGGTTGTTTTTGTTGTTAGGTGCTGTCGAGTCCATTCCAAGTCATAGCAACCCTGTGCAACATTTCAAAACTAACTGGTCTTGTGCCACTCTCACAGTTGTTTTGTTTGAACCCCTGTTTTGCCATTGTGTCAGTCCATCTTGTTGAGGGTCTTCCTCTTTTTCACTGACCCTACGCTTTTCTAAGCATTATGTACTGCTATGGTAATTTTTAAATGATCTTCAACACAATTTTAGTTGCATGTGATATTAATTATATTGTTCAATGATTTCCACATTCTGTTAGTTTACCTTTTTTTGGAATGGGAACAAATATGTATCTCTTCCTATCAGAGACAGCCAGGTAGTTGACTTCCAAGTTTCTTGACAAAGTGAGTGCCTTCAGTGCTATGTCAGTTTGTTGAAACATTTCCATTTGTATTCTGTCAATTCTTGGAGTCTCATTTTCCACCATTACCTTCAGTTCTGCTTGGACTTCTTCCTTCAATAGCATTGAATTTGATCATTTTGTACCTCTTGAAATGATTAAACATATACCAATTCTTTTTGGAACATTGACTCTGTATGTTCCTTCCATCTTCTTTGGATGTTTCCAGGGTTATTCAGTATTTTGCTCATAGAATCGTTCTGTATTGCAAGACAAGTTCTTTCAGTTTGAGAAATGCTGAGTGTGTTCTTCCCTTTTGATTTCCTAACTCCAGATCTTTGTATAATTCATTATAATACTTGACTTTGTCTTCTTGAGTTACCCTGTGAAATTTTATGTTCAATTCTTTTAACCTCCTTGTTTCTTTCATTAGCTTTAGCTTCTCTACACTCGAGAACAAGCTTCAGAGTCTCTTCTGACATCCACTTTAATGTTTTCTTTTTTCCTTTCTTTTTAGTGACCTTTTGCTTTCTTCATGTATAATGTTCTTGATGTCATCCCCCAACTCTTCTGGTGTTTGCTTTAATGCATCAAATCTGTTCTTGAGATGATCTCTAAATTCAGGTGGGATATATGCATAGTCGTATTTTGGCTCTTGTGGACTTGTTTTAATATTCTTCTGCTTCAGCCTGAACTTGCATATAAGCAATTGATAGTATGTTCCACAAATTGCCTTGTTTTAGTTGATGATTTTTGAGCTTCTCCACTGTCTCTTCCCACAGATGTAGTCAATTTTATTCCTGTGTATTTTTTTCATCTGGTGAGGTCCATGTGTATAGTTGCCTTTTATGTCATTGAAAAAAGGTATTTGCAATTAATAAGTCATTGGTTTTGTAAAATTCTATCGTGTGGTCTCCAGCATCATTTCTATCACCAAGGCCATATTTTCCAATTAGTGATTCTACCTCTTTGTGTCCAACTTTCACATCCAATCTACAGAAATTAAGAATGTATCTTAATTGCATATTTGATCAATTTCAGACTGAAGAAGTTGGCAAAATTCTTGTTTCATTATCACTGACTTTAGTGGTTGGAGCATAAATTTGAATAATAGTTGTATTAAGTGGTCTCATTGTAGGCATATGGATATTATTCTATCACAGACAGCACTGTACTTCAAGATAGATGTTGATGTGTTCTTTTTAACAATGAATGTGTTACCATTCCTCTTCAATTCATCATTCCCAGATAGAAAATCATATGGTTGTCTGATTGAAAATGTCCAGTGTCAGTCCATTTCTACTCACTAATGCCTAGGATAAGGAGCTCTGGTAGCATAGTGGTTACAAGTCAGGCTGCTAATATTAATGTCAGCAGTTTGAAATTACCAGCTGTTCTGTGGTAGAAAGATGAGGCTTTCAGGTCCCATAAAGATTTATAACCTCGGGATCCCTGTGCAGAGTCACTATGAGTTGGAACTGATTCTAGGGCATACCACCACCAATGCCTAGGATATTAATATTTATGTGATACTTTTCATTTTTGACAACTTCTAATTTTCCTAGTTTCATATTTTGTACAATTCATGTTCTGATTATTAATGGGTTTTTCTTCTCATTTTAAGTTGTGCCCAATCAGTAAATGAAGGTCCCCAAAGCTTAACTCTATTCATATTATGGCCAACTCTATTTTGGGGAGGCAACTATTCCTCAGTCATATTTTGAATGCCTTCCAACCTAAGAGGTTCATCTTCAGGCACTATACCTGATAATTTTCTGCTGCCATTCATAAAGTTTTTGGTGGTAGCGGTGATGGTGGTGTGCTGTAAGGTCAGTTCTGACTCATAGCAACCCTGCATAGTATTTCTGAGACTGTAATTCTTTATGGGAGCAGAAAGCCTCATATTGCTCCTGTGGAATGGCTGGTAGTTTCAAACTGTTGACCTTGAGGTTAGCAGTCTGGCTCATGACCACTACGCTACCAGAGCTCCTTTTTTAGTGTCTAATTATTCTGAAGTGGTCTGCCTCTCCTTCTTCCACATCTGTCTTAGTCTGGAAGCTCTAGTGAAACTAACTTGTCCACCATGGGTGACCCTGCTGGTGTTAAAAATACCGGTGGCATGCCTTCCTGCATCACAGCAACACACAAGCCATTACAGGAAGACTAATTGACAGATGAGTGGTGGTAATAATTGGTACTATTTAATAATGAAATGAGGGGCTAAGCTGGGTTCAATTACATGTAATTTTTGGGTTTTAGAAAAGTGAGTTGATGTTAAAATTACAGACACTATGGGCATATTTCATGTTAACAATTATATGAGTGCCTACTAGGGACAGTGAAGCAAGCCCCTGCCCATGGGAAGTGATAGTCATGAGAGACTGATCATTCTGATTTCATTCTAATATAATTTCTAAGACTGAACTAAGGCCTACATAAGAGATGGTTGTTGTTGTTATGTGCCATCGAGTGAGATCTGACCCATAGTGATCCTATACAGGGTTTCCGAGGAATGACTGGTGAGCTTGAACCACCGGTCTTGTAGTTCAAACAGCTTTGCAGTGTGGCGCATTAACCCACAGCGCCATACCAGGACTCCTCTGAGATGGCAGTATCCCCCAAAATCAAACTATTAATGAAAAAGTCAGGAATAATATTAAAGAGAAGCAAAATGAGGACAAACCGGTGTAACTTGACCAGATGTTCTGTGAGCTTTAATCTTAGGAGAGACTAAAGAACAAAGTACAACTAAAAGAATGGCGTAAGACTAAAAAATGTAACAGAAATGTCAAAACCCAGAGTGATGTTTTGAAAAACTAAAGAAAATCGCTATGATCATTTCCAGGGAAGTCCTAGAATAAAATAGGGAAGGAAGGCTGAGTCTCTTTCTGAGGAATATGTGCTTTGTTATAGTGATTAATAAAAGGCACAAGCAGTTTCATGCCTATTTTGTTTACTTTCCTCAATTTAAAAGAAGGAACAACACAAAGAAGATCAAAGAAATGTGGTAATTTGTAGGTTAAAGGGAATTAGAATTTAGTAAAGGATTACCTACATTCATTGCACATGAATTGAAACCTCTTGGTCACAAAAACTGAGTTATCAGGATATTTCCAGCTGTGGGAACCATTGATAGTAACTTTAAATGAGTCAGTGTGTTTGTGAAAACTATACTCCTTTGTTATAACAAACAAACTCAAAATCATATAAAATGGCTTAAATGTAATAGAAGTTTATTTCTTGCTAAAGTCCAAAATTTGTGTTGCTGAGTGGTGGGAGGCTCTCTTATGAATGTGGATTGAGGTACCCAGGTTCTTTATGTCTTCTGGCTCTTGTCAAAGAAGAAAATCTCATACTCTGTTATGTTAAGAGTGAAAGGAAGGAGTTTTATTCAAGAATAATAACACAGTTTGAGCTGGACAGCACTGGGTAAAAAATACAATGCTTGTTCAAGTGAAGAGAGTTTGTATACGAGTACAAGGAGAACAGAGGAAAGGCAGGTGTTTAATGCTGTAGATAAGATTAGCTTCAGCTTGAAGTCCTTTGATTTGTGCAGGTAAGTCACTTTAGCTAGGGAGGAGTGAGTTACCACCAAGGTGAATGCTGCCAAAGGTTCAGTTATACATGATTGTAGTTAATTATGCATGATTGGAGTTAGTGGTTCATGATTGTATTAATGAACACATTGTTTTTTCCGGGAATAACTTGTCTACATCTTTACACATTCTTCCCAAATTGTTTGCATCCTAACCTTTTGTTTCCTGGGAATACATGTTGGCCCTATAATTCTTATGTCTGAAACAAGTATCTGCAGTTTGAAAGTTTTCTGTTTACATTTTCCTCTTTCATCATGCCTCTTCTAGAGGGCAGTGATAACCCACTATGAAGTAGACTTTCTTTTGCAAAGACGGTTGTTTTTTGAAGAGCTGTGGTTAGCAAAAATGATTTTCGTCACCTTGCCAAGATAATAGGCTTCATCTTCAGGGTGAGTAGATTTGAAAGGAGCTCTAGTAGCATTGTGGTTATGAGTTGGGCTGCCAACTACAAGGTCAGCAGTTTGAAACTACCAGCTGTTCTGTGGGAGAAAGATGACGCTTTCTGCTCCCATAAAGATTTGCAGCCTCGGACACCCTGTGCAGGGTCACTATGCATCAGAACCGACTCCACGTACTTAACAACAACAACAACAGCTTAATGGACAAGGCCACCTCTGAGGAGCATTATATAGTAAAGACAGAATGATAGAAGTCAAAATGAAACATACACAGGAGACAAAAGGGAGAAGATTAAATAACATGATCATTGGTGAAAACCTGTAAAACCAATATGCCCAATGGTTTTGAAGTGCAACATTTCATGGATAAAATGCATCAAACTAAAGCAAAACAGCATTTTATAATTACAAAAATAGAATCAAGGAAGAATATAAAGTTTCCAAAATCAAGTCACATGTTTTTCCACCATTCACCCTAAAAATTGTTGTTGTTGTTTAGTGTCATCGAGTTGGTTATAACCCATAGCGACCTGGTATAGGGTTTCCAAGGAGCAGCTGGTGAGCTTGAACCATCGATCTTGCAGGTCAAACGGCTTTTACAGTCTGGTACACAATCTGGCCACAATGCCACATCAGGACTCCACACTAAGAATAAGCTACTTATATTTTCAGTGGTTTCAGTCCTGTGTTATTTCTAGAATCTTTCAACTCTATTTTGGAATTTGGAAAATTCACCAAACTACAGTTTTCTGGCCAAGATGGCCAGATTTTGTCTCTCATGCTTCAGACATATTGTCAGGAGGGACCAGTCACTAAAGAAGGTTACCATGTTTGGTAAGGTGGAGGGTCAGAGAAAAACAGGAAGACCCCAACAAGATGGATTGGCAAAGTGGCAGCATCAGTGGGCTCAAGTGTGGCAACAATTGTGAGTTAACCCTGGACTGGGCAGTGTTTTGTTCTGTTGTTCATAGGGTCGTTATGAGTCAGGTACCGACTCGATGGCACCTAACAACACAATTTCCTGGCAGACCTCCCACTCTCTAGCTAGGGATTGGCTAGCTGTCCCAAAGCCTGATTCTTCGTCCTCCTAGTCCACAGCTACACAACATATTCTAGCCTGATTTTTAGTCAAGGATGCTCAAGTGACTGAGTTCTAGCCAATGGAAGGATTGCTTCATGGACTATTAAGTCTCCCTCACAACTGGTCAGCTCTGTTGTATGAAAACAGCCATAGATAATATGTAAATGCATGGGCATGGCTGTGTTCCAATAAAAATGAATTTACAAAAGCAGGTAGCAGGCCGTATTTGATCTACATACACTATAGTTTGCTGATCCTTGTTCTAAAAGAATAGGGTAAAATCTGAAGTGATAAATGCAAAACCAAAGAATAATGCTCCTAAAGTAGGCATGTCTTTTCTAATCATAATAGAGCTACAAGATGGGCTTTATTGTACTCATTTTACAGATAAGAGAGCTAAGAAATTAGTTTGACCTAGCTTTCACAGCTGGAAAATCCTTTATGGAGCATCCAGCTACCTCGAGGCATGTGTGTGTCAGTTGAGAGCGTAACAAGTAATTGCTGATGAAAAAAGATAAAAAGGACACTTCACATAGCAGCACTACCCATGGATAAGGGTTTTCCTGACCCTGTTCTTACCCAACTTCATAAAAGACTCACTTAACTACGCTGAGTCTTGGCTACCTAATTAATAACAATGAAATTGAAATAGATGTACACTAAGACCTGTCTCAAAAGGCCGTTGTTCGAACAGAACATGGGAACACTGAATGGTGTAGAATTAAGAAAGGTGTGCAACAAGGTTGTATTCTTTCACCATACTTATTCAACCTGTATGCTGAGCAAATAATCCGAGAAGTTGGGTTCTATGAAGAAATGCATGGCATCAGAATTGGAGGAAGACTCATTAACAACCTGCAATATGCAGATGATACAACCTTGCTTGCTGAAAGTGAAGAGGACTTAAAACATTTACTGATGAACATCAAAGAGCACAGCCTTCAGTATGGATTACATCTCAATGTCAAAGAAAACAAAAATCCTCATCACTGGACCAATAAACAACATTCTTATCAACGGAGAAAAGATTGAAGTTGTCAAGGACTTCATTCTTCTTGGATAAACTATCAACACTCATGGATGCAGCAGTTAGGAGATCAAAGGACGTATTGCATTAGGCAAATCTGCTGCACAAGACCTTTTTAAAGTGTTGAAAAGCAAAGATGTCAGCTTGAGGGCTAAGGTACACCTTACTCAAGCCTTGGTATTTTCAATAACCTCATATGCATGTGAAAGCTGGGCAGTGAATAAGGAAGACCATGGAAGAATTGATGCTTTTGAGTTATGGTGTTGGAGGAGAATACTGAAAGTGCCATGGACTGCCAAAAGAACCAATAGATCCATTTTGGAAGAAGTGCAGCCAGAGTGCTCCTTGGAGGCCAAGATAGCCAAACTTCATCTCTCATACTTCGCACATATTGTCAGGAGGGACCAGTTGTTGGAGAAGGATATCATGTTTGGTAAGGTGGAGGGTCAGAGAAAAAGAGGAAGACCCCCAATGAGATGGATTGGGCAAGTGGCAGCATCGATGGACTCAAGTGTGGCAACAGTAGTGAGGTTGACCTAGGATTGGGCAGTGTTTCGTTCTGCTGTACATAAGGTCACTATGAGTCGGTACCAACTTGATGGCACCTAACAACAACAATAAAGACCTATCTCAGGTCGAATAGTTAATGTTGCTGTTGATATATTAATATGTTTAAGTAAATTGAGAATTTACTCTACCACAAGGTCGGTTGGAACTGCAAGGTCAGTGGTTCAAACTCACCAGTCGCTCTTAGGAAACCCTGTTACAGGGTCTATTTGAGTCAGAACCTACTCAGTGGCCCTTTACAACAACAGTTTTACATGAAACCAATATGTAAAATTTATTTTTTAAATGGAATTTACAAAAATGTATTTAATAAATTCAAATGTCTAATATTTTCTAAATATAAAGCAGGCTTTGAACTGTTTTACCACCCAGTTTGACTCCCTGGGGAGAATTTGCATTTTCCCCAGCTATATTCAATCAGAAGCTACATTTTAATAAGATTCCCAGTTGATTCTTATAGAGTCTAATTCAGCATATCTGGGTAGGGGGGCAATGCAAATTCTCAGCAGGGGTCTAGCCACTTCATTCCTGAAGCCCTGATATCAAGCCTTTCTGTGAAAGAATTAGGGTGATCTGAAACTAAAATTTTAACTGTGAGTGTTGGATGCTAGATAGAGTCTTTTTAGCCTCAGTGCTTTAGCATTCAACTTATTTTGGTTTTGCTGTTTGGTTGCATTTAGTTGAGTAACATCAAGAAAAGCCTTAGTTTAAATAGCTCAAAAACACTTATAGTCTTGTAGTCTCAGAATAGCCTTTAGATTAATGTAAAATTAGGAGAAACCTAATTTAAAAATACCAAAATTATTATTCTGGCAACACAAATCAGGTGGTCTTCAGTGTAGTAATTTGGCATTATGATGAAAAAATAAAATTCAGATCAAAGCACCAGCCACTCCTCAGAGACCCTATAACAGGGTCACTATGAGATCAGCCAGGTGGCATCATTGATGGACTCAAGTGTGGCAGCGGTAGTGAGGTTGGCCCAGGATCGAACATTGTTTCCTTCTGCTGTGCATGGGGTCGCTATGAGTCAGTTCCGACTCGATGGCACATGACAACAACAACAATGAGTCAGAAGAAGGCACTTAACAACAACAACACTTATAAAACCATTGTATCCATCAAGATAGGCTAAGCTCTGTTATGGTATCAAATTAACCCTCAAATCTCAGTGACTTTATGTAGAACAGGTTTATTTCTTGAAGTATCTGCTGCTCATATTGCATGCCCAGTGCATGTTGAGGTTGGGGTGTAGGTAGGGCCTCGTAGTCACATTGTTTCTCTGGGATCCAGGCTGTTGGAGGTTCCAACATCTTGTAACTTTACCCTTTGGAACATGTAGTATTCTTGACTAAGACAGGCAGAGCCATCTAGAATGTAAAACACAGACTTTTCTAAACACAGTAAGTTCTTTACATGTTCTTGTTGTTAAGTCAGTTCCAGTTCACAGCAATCCTGTATTGGGTTTCAGAGGACTGTCAGTTTACCTTGTGGTAAGCACTGTAGCACATATCCTGCATTACCACACCAGGACTCCATGTTCTTTTCATATGAGTATCAAATACATATGTCACTTCTCTTTGGTAGTCTCATCGTTGTTTTTGACGTTAATGTGTGACTTGTAGGAACTCATTATGCACTTTGAAGTATAAAGTAGCAGATCTCAAACATGACTGATAGTTGAAAAATGTAGATTCCTGAATCCAACCTTACAACCCTGCAATCAGTATTAAAAAAAGAAAATTCTATTGCTTATTTGCATTATTAACAGTAAGTTGCCATTATTTAAGGAGAGAAAAAGGCAACAACACTGGCTACTGTGTTGGGGAAGGATTAAAGAAGGGAAAAACTTAAACTGGGAGATTTCATTTCACCACACAATGTATAGAGTTTAATGAGCAAAAATCACTTACTGCATGAGCTTATATAGCAAGCAATCCATCAGGAGCACCAGCTCAATCTTAGGGGCCTGATTATGGTATTGATTTCTTTCTTTTATTCTAAGAACTTGTCCCCCCATTCTTCCTTTCTTAACTCCCAGAAAATAAGCAGGGTAGGCACGAGTGACTGCTCACCAGTCCTGGTTTGATTCATTTAGTAAATGTTTTGCATGCCACTGTTGTCAATGGTGTTGGTGTAGAGCCAGCTCAGCACCCATTTGAGTCCCTGGGTTGGAGGGAAGTGAGGCTTTTCTCCCTCTATTTCTTGGGAAATGGCTAGATATGATCAAGCTTGCCTCCAAGTCTGTTAGGGTAGCACAGGCTTAAGTTAGGAATCTGGTGATATTCCTGTTTCTGCTGCCTTATGGAAAGAATGAAAGTTAAGAGTGGATCTGTAGTAGGAGAAAATGACCAGTGTATGTGTTTTGTTCTTTTTAAATTAAACCTCTGTTCAATGCTAGATCATGTAAGGATTGATCATTTTTAGGTTTGGGGTTTTCTTCCTGTATGTTTTCTGCTTTGGCCTTGATTCACCTAGCAATATTAGCATCTCTCCTAAATAGAATGAACATCTCTCCTAAATCTGAGATGAGGATGTGAAGAGTCAGGGAACTCATATACATTTGGGAAAAGGAACAAGTTCTCCTCCCTTCATACATGATACCCAACATTTATCAGATTGCTGCTCATGGCTAAAACAAACTGACAGAAAGTGTAGGCAGAAAAGAAACAAGCAGTAGAAAACCAATGAGAATGTTTGTCTTAACAACACCAAGTTTCTATCAGTCCTCTTTGGGGAGTCTGATTAGCTATTGCTCTAAAGGCTTTGAATGCTTTGTTGATTTGGCATAAATGGTTATACCCCTTGGCACTTGCTCAATGAGCTAAATGAAATTGATCCAAAACCCAAAAGTTGTTACATTCAGGTATGGAGTATTTTGGGTCATAATTATATAGTTGTAATTATAATCTTCAATAGGCTATAAAAATAGTACTGAATTAATTCTATAGTAAGTTGGTGAGAATTAGTGTACCTAAGTAGTAATTATAATTCTGATGATGGTATTGCTGGGTCTTTGTTTGACTTGACTGCCTATATATGTTATTTCTGACAAGTATGGAAGTTAAAACTTTTCACAATAGGAAAAATTTTAGTTGGCTGGTAGTAGAGTTTGTCCTCTGTAGTGACTAAATTCAGCATACTTACTAAGAAAACCTTTTTTTTTTTTTTTTTTAAATCAGTGTTAGACTCCTTCCCATTCTATTGAAAGGATGTATTTGAGCTCTGGTTTACTTTTTCAGTGTTTTGATCATGGCTCTACCCCAGTAACAGGCAGAACTCTTTTCCTGAGATAATATTAACATAGGTGAAAATCTCCTATAAGAAATTTAAAAGTTTGTATAAACCTTTTAGTATAGAAAAAAGCATTACGGTTATAAATGAAGAAAGGGTAAGGTCAAAGGTAACCAATTTGGATATTTCCCAGGTTAGGGTTTCGATTTAGTAACAAATCCAGACGTACTGACTACATAATAAATGTATTTCTTTGTTTCTTAACACAAAAGCTCTTGACTTATTGCCAATATGTTTCATTGATTCTATCAGTAGTTATCCATATCACATCAGAAATATGAGTGCTGGCATTTCTCTCTCATAAAATTCTTGCTAGGGACATATTATATTGCTAGGGACATATTATATGGCTACCCCGATTGACTCCCCGCCCCCCCCCCCATTCAGTCCCTTCAGGTTTGGTGCTCTTTTCTGAGTTAATTAGTACATTTAGCCTTTTAATGAGAAGATAATTCTCACTTTCATCATTTTGCTTAAAGTTACAGAGGCAGTATTTCTGTATTTTCTTAGGCTTTTGTATCTCTCTTCCCAATTTAAATCCCATTTTATTTCCTAAAATGTATTTATTTTATTTGTATTAAAAGGTATTTGCAGAAAGTAGCAAGTATAATATTATAACTATTCCTCATAGGTTTAATGAGCCAGGAACTATGCCAGGGAATGGTTATTAATAGAAAAATCATTTGATGCCATCTTTCATAGAAAGATAAAGAAACAAAGTAAGCTGGAATTCAGAGAGAGTGGCATATATAATATGACCAATGGTGTGGGAGCTGGGGCAGGAACAAAAAGACTGAGAAGACTGAGCATTAACCAGTACTTTAGTCAATAACCAATGTAAACCAACAAATCAGAAATAACATCACTTCCTACTATGAGAAATTTAATTCATCTAGTTTGGCACTGTAGGATAGTCACTGAATTGTTAGCTGCAAGGTTGACAG
>NW_006408519.1:7498444-7501585 GCF_000296735.1 Chrysochloris asiatica
AACAACAATAACAATAATAAGAAAAACTATAAGAAATTAGAAAAATTTCAAAACCAGTCATTTAGGCAGTCTGGTCCAGGCTATTTTTATATTATTAAAAATAGCAATTTCTTTTGTATAAGTAGAATATTCTTGTAAGAATTTAGATCAGTTTGCCTGGTTTCCACATCATTGTTTTTCTTCATTTCATATTTTTAGCAATAATCTTATTAGGACATTCTGCCCTTCAGATGACATCAGTATTGCCAGAAACAGTAGACATTGCATTGTTGTCATTATTTCCACAATGGGAGGAACAATACTTCCTTTAAGAAATGGTGTCAGAGGGACAGATGTCTTTAAGCCTTTGGATGAGCTGT
This sequence comes from Chrysochloris asiatica, assembly GCF_000296735.1. Taxonomy (NCBI): domain Eukaryota; kingdom Metazoa; phylum Chordata; class Mammalia; order Afrosoricida; family Chrysochloridae; genus Chrysochloris; species Chrysochloris asiatica. Next base: position 7,498,804 of record NW_006408519.1, read on the forward strand.
TGTTCAATTACGTAAATAACATATATGATAGTGCATGAAGCTTCAACTATTTAAACTGGGTACTTTGCAGTGAGTTTTTTTTGTGTGTGTGGGTTAATGCACTGGACTGCAAGATAGGTTTGAACTGCAAGGGCAACAGTTCAAGCTCACAAATTGCTCCTTGGAAACCCTATACACGGTCGCTATGAGTCAGAACTGACTTGAGGGCACTTAACAACAACAACAACATGTTTTTAGGAAGTAAATGTACATAATTAAATTTCTAGCAATTAACAATTAAAACCTTACTCAACAGATAACAATAAATTAAACTCAAAAGCTATAAAAAGAATGACTAGTCTTACAAGAATTGATGAGGAAAAGAATTTAGAGAAAAAAAATTGTGTAAAACTATGGATGTAACATGTCCTCATTTGTGTTTTTTTAAAAAGGATATACATACCAACTATACACACATTTATACTTTAAATTTTGCATACATACAAAAATTTTAGAACCATACACACAAACTGTAGATGTTAGTTTTGAAAGAATGTAAGTTACTATTGTATCCCCTTGCTTTGTTTTACCATGAGAAAATTCTGTGTTTTTGTTTTATTTTACAATATATATACAATAACAACAACATATATGCATATATACAAAATCAGAGTCCTGGTGTGACTATGTAAGATAAACACTGGACTCCTAACCACAAGATCAACAGTTCAAACCCACCAGCCACTCCTCAGAAGCCCTATACAGAGTTGCTGTTAGTTGGAACCCACTCAAGGACACTTAACAACAACTTGTATATAATCAGGTATTGTTCTATTAACTTAAAAATCTAGTAAAATAATAATTTCAAAGAGACTAGAAATCACTAATTGATGGAAAAGGCAAGATAATTTTACCTTTCTGAAAAAAAAAAAGTTACTGTATTTGAAATTTCAGGCAAGAAGTTTGAAAATCAGGCATTTATTGTTTGATTAATGAAAGCCCTTATTAATTACTTAAGGAGCTCTGGTAGCGTAGTGGTTACGAATCGGACTGTGAACCGCAAGGTCAGCAGTTCGAAACTACCAGCTGTTCCGTGGGAGAAAGATGAGGTTTTCTGCTCCCGTAAAGATTTACAGCCTCGGAAACCCTGTACAGACAGGGTCACTATGAGTTGGAACCGACTCCACAGCACATGACAGCAACAACATTAATTACTTATAAGATGAAAATTCTAAGTATCTGTTGAAAATATTTTTAAACTAGGTCCACACTGAGTAACAATGTAACATATAATATCTTCAACAGTCAGTCCCTCACTAAGCTATTTCTTGCATCAAGCCTCATTAATGTTGGAGGTACAAAACTAAATGTGTCACTCAATCAGATGTTTTTGTGGTTTTGTTTTGAACTTTTTAGTGTGAACTGTGTGAAGGTTTACAGAGCAGATCATCAGTTGTACATTCCACAAACCCTACACTTCATTTCAACAATTGCAATCCCCTCAATGTAACAACACGTTTCCCACTTCCTCCTTCTTTCCCAACCCTTTTGAAGATTTCCCTTCCTCCTTCTTTCCCAACCCTTTTGAATTTTGTCTTTACTGAAATGCTGGCCTTTTGATCTCAAATGGTGGACCATTCTATGGTGCACATACCTCACTAGTGTTGTTGTCCCCCTGTATACCTATCCATTGCTTGGCTGAAAATTGGCCAATGATTCCTCAGTCTCTTTCTGACCAGTAAGCCTGGCCTTTTTTATGATCTTGAGTTTTGTTCCACATTTTCTTTCACTCTATCCCAGGACCTTCTAATGTGATCCTTTCAGAACAGTTGGTAGTGGTAACCAAGCCCAATCTAATCTAGTTCTGGTCTCAGTCTCGTGGAAACTCATGTTCACATGATCCACTATTCCACTGAACTAATTGTTTCAAAGTGTTTACAATTTTCATCATTCTTCTTTCTTCCACACAGAGAGAGACCAATAGTCATATTCAATAAAGTATTTTGATAAGGAACTTTATAACTTACATTTACCAAGCACTTAAGGAGCTCTGGTGGTCCAGTGGATTAAGCATTGGATTGCTAACCATAGGCTGGTGGATCAAATTGTACAGGCACTCCAAGGGAGGAAGATGAGGCTGCATGCTCCCATAAAGATTTGCAGTTTTATTCTGTCCTCTAGAGTCACTTTAAGTTGGAATTGACTCAACAGTAGTGGGTTTTTACGAAGGACTTATTATGTTCCAGGCACTGTTCTAAGCATGTTGTACACACTATCTTATTCATTATCCTGACTTCCATGTTTTACAAGTAAGGATCTTGAGGCACAGAGACAGTCAGTGCGTCCCCATCACACTGCTAATAAGTGATGGGGCCAGCATTAAGCCCATTTGACTCAAGGGTATGTTCTCAATAAAGAGGCAACACTGGTTATCAGACCAGATATACTGACTTCAGGTGACCTCCATGATTTGAGAGTAACTTACAGAAAAATAAAATATTATATGTTTCTTAAGAAATGCAGTATATTCCAACTGTTTTTAGGCAGGAGCGAAATAGAAGTCAATTCAATTTCACTTGGACAAATTGACATTAGACAATCTAGCAATCAACTAGAATATAGAACAGATTCATTAAAATAAGGGCCATTTTCTTTCCTTTTATATTATTTAAAAATAGGTCACATATGCACATTGTATACACAATAAAAACTTCCTCTCACCCCTTTCTCCAAACCACTTGTTCTACCAGAAGGCAGTCACTATTACTAGTTCCTTATATATACTTACCTAAACAATTACGTG
>NW_006408519.1:7502730-7507847 GCF_000296735.1 Chrysochloris asiatica
AATGCCTTTGTATTTTCAATAAAGCACAAGTAAGCATCTTTCTGGTATTCCCTACTTTCAGCCAAGATTCATCTGCTGTCAACATTGATATCCCTTGTTCCACATCTTCTTCTAAATCCAACTTGAATTTCTGGCAGTTCTTCAGCAAAATTTTGCTCGCATATGATATTAATGATATTACATTTGGTCACGCCCTTTGGAATGAGCACAAATATGGGTCTTTTTTAGTCAGTTTTACAGGTAGCTATATTCCAAATTTCTTGGCATGGATGAGAGAGCATGTCCAGCATTGTATGAATTTGTTGAAACATTTCAATTTGTGTTCTGCTAAATGTTGGAGCCATGTATTTCACCAGTGCCTTCACTGCAGTTCAGACGTCTTTCAATACCATGAATTCTTGATCATATAGCACCTCTTGAAATGACAGAACATGGACCAATTCTTTTTGGTACCATGATTCTGTGTGCTCCTTCCATCTTCTCTTGATGCTTCCTGTGCTATTCAATATTTTGACTATATAATCTTTCAATATTACAACCCAAGACTTGAATGTTTTTCTTTCAGCTTGAGAAATGCTGAGTGTGCTCCAGGTCTTGAAGCATTTTATTATAGTTCTTGGCTTTGTTTTTTCCAGCTACCCTTTGAAATTTTCTGTTCAGCTCTTCTACTTCTTCATTTTTTCCAATCACTTTAACTTCCCTACACTTAAGGGCAAGCTTCAGAGTCTCTTCTGACATCATTTTGGCCTTTTCTTTCTTTCCTGTCTTTTTAATAACCTTTTGCTTTCTTCCTGTATGGTGCTCTTGATGTCATCCTTCAATCTTCTGTCATTAGAGTCTAATGCATCAAATCTGTTGTTGAGATGGTCTCTAAATTCAAGTGGAATATGCGCAAGATCATATTTTGGGTCTTGTGGATTTTTTAAAAATTTTCTTCAGTTTCAAGCTGAACTTGCATCTGAGCAATTTATGGTCTTTTTAACAGTTGGCCCCTGGCCTATTTTCAGCGGAATTTATTGAACTTTTCCATCATCTGTTTCCACAGATGTAGTCAGTTTCATTCCTGTGTATTCCATCTGGTGAGGTCCACATGTTGAAAAAAGGTATTTGCAATGAATAAGTCATTGGTCTTGCAAAAGTCTGTCATGAGCTCTCCATCATCATTTCTATCACCAAGACCATATTTTGCAACTACAGATTATTCTTCCTCTTTGTTTCCAACTTTCACATTTAATGACCACTGATTATCAGTGTATCTTGGTTCCATGTTTATTCAATTTCTGATAGAAGAAATTGGTAAAATTCTTCAGTTCCTTCATTGCTTGTTTTAGTGGTTGTTGCATAAATCTGAATAATTGTGGAATTAACTGGTCTTCCTTATAAGCATATGGATTTTATTTTATAACAAACAGTTTTGTACTTCACAATAGATCTTGAAATGCTCTTTTTCACAGTGAATGGGACACCATTTCTCTTCAGTTTGCCATTGATGTTATAGTAAATCATATGATTGTCTGATTAAAAATGGTCATTACCAGTCCATTTCCGCTCACTAATGCCATGTCTATGAGTCCTGGTATGTGGTGCTGTAAGCTAATCACTGGACTGCTAACTGCAAGGTTGATGGTTCAAACCCACCAGCCACTCCTTGGAAACTCTATACAGTGGGTTTCACTACGAGTCAGACTATATTCGACAGCACTTAATAACAACAATACCTACACTACACTTTGTGTGTTTCATTTAATTTTTATTGACTTCTAATTTTCCTATATTCATATTTCGTACATCCCACACTCTGATTACTAGTGGATATTTGTAGTTGTTTTTTTCTTATTTTGTGATGTGGCCTATCAACAGATGACAATCCTGAAAGCTTTACTCCATCCATGTTATTATATTCAACTGTACTTTGAGGGGAGTCCTGGTGTGGTGCACCTGGTGTGGTGCACTCGACCATAAAGTGAGTTTAAACTGCAAGATTGCTAGTTCAAACTCACCAGTTGCTCCTCAAAGCCTTATACAGGCTGCTGTGAGTCAGAACTGACTTGACAGCTCTTCCTGTTATGTTTTGAGTGCCTTCCAACGTGTGGGGCTTATTGCCTGGCACTATATCAGACAATGTTCTGTTTCTAGTCATGTTTCAGTGGCTAACCATTCAGAATTGGTCTGTTTCTCCTACTTTCTAGTCTGTCTTAGTCTGGAAAGTCCACTGAAACCCATCCATGATGGGTGACCTTGCTCCTGTTTCAAACACTGGTGGCATAGTTTCTAGCACAATGACAACACACAGCCACCACAGAACAAACTGACAGGCGAGTGTAGAACTATATATGTTGTTGTTTTTAAGTGCCATCAGGTATGTTCCAACTCACAGTGATCCCTGTATAGAGTTTACAAGCCTTTAAATCTTTGCTGGAGCAGAAAGCCTCATCTGTCTCCCCAACAGTGCTGGTGGGCTAGAACCATTGACCTTGTGGTTCGCTGTCCCTGGCTTATCGTATGGAGCCACTGTTCTCCCCAAGACTATATACACAGGTTGTATTTTATTTAATTAGTTTACTAGTTACCATTAAGGGTATCTAAATTAAAAATGATTTTCTATCATAAATAGAAAAGTATATTACTTTATATATGAAAGTAGATGGACATGATGACAAAAAGTGAAGTTGCTGGGTGATAAGATGTGGGTTTTTTTAAATTAAGTTTTTATTGTTAATTGAGTGATAGTTTACATGGAAGAACATCGTTTTTACACTCATTGTTTCATTGCAATGATTACAATCTACTTTGTGTATCATCATTTAACAGTATTTGCTTCTACTCCTTTTTTTTTTTTTGTCAGGAGAATGCACACAAACCATTCAGGAATATATAATTATTTAAACAAGCAAAGGGCACATTCTGCAAGCCTGTCTCCAGCCCACCAGCACCTGGCCACCAGCACAAAGCCTTTCTTTTTCCATGAGTCTAGAGTCTTCAGCTGTTCTATTTCTCCATGTTATCATCTCTGCCTCTATTTCTGGTATCACTGCTTCTCTGGATAGGATCACACGTTCCACTCCTGCTCTTCTCCTTTAATGGTCCTAGGGTCCTCTGTTCCTGGACTGTAAGATTAACTACTCCCCCCTTTTTGTTACAAAATTCTATCTTTATAGTTGTGACAGTCACAATTAGTCAAAGACATGTGTTTTTAAAATGTAAATTGTCGTTGTTATTGTTAAGTGCCATTGAGTTGGTTGATTCTGACTCAGAAGTCCGGTATAGGGTTCCTAAGGAATAACTGGTGGGTTTGAACCACCAACCTTGCAATTAGTAGTCCAGTACTTATTCTACAGCACCACATCAGAGCTCCAGAGGTTGTGCCACTATTCTTCATTATCATCACTAATGTGTAAAAGTGGTAGTTGCTACCTACTCTCATCAAAATTTTATCAAACTGACTTTAGCCAACCTGATAAGAAAATAATGGTATCTTTTTAAAACTCATCCCCCAAATGAGGTGTAGAACACCTGCTAACCCATCCTATGAAAGTATTACCCCAATACCCAAACTATTAAAAGATATTACACTACCAAAACCAGTAAGATAGTTCTAGAATAAAACTGCAAATGAGATTCCATAATAATATAGACACAAAAATCCTCAACATAATACCAACAATCTAACAAAATACCAATAAATAACAGAGAATAAATATTATACACTATAACCAAGTGAGAAGAGATCGATCCCAAATGAGTTGACTTAAAATATAAAAATCAATTAATGTAATACACTATGTTATTGATGGACCAAAATCTAAAGAACATGTCAATAGATGCAGAGAAAGGATGTGACAAAATCCAATACACATTTCACAATCAAAACTCTCAACAAATTAAGAATACAATGGAGAAGTTCCTCAACCTAATAAAAGGCATGTACAAAAACCTCAGTTAGCCTATTTAAAAGAATTGGCTTTTTAAGCTTTGGGGTAAGCATTGGCCTACTAGCCACAAGCTTGATGGTTGAAACCCACCAACTGGTTCAAACTGCTATGTGGGAGAAAGGTGAAGCTGTCTTGGAAACCCTGTATAGGGTTGCTATGAGTCAGAATGAATTCAGTGGCAATGGGTTTGGGTTTGGACCATGCTTAGTGGTGAAAGACCCAGCCTCAAAGTCAACATTAAACAGTGATGTCTACTCTCACAGCTTCTATCTAATATTGTACTCAAAGCTAATGCAATTAGACCAGAAAAAAGAAACAAAAGCATTCAGATTAGAAAGGAAAAAGAAAAACTATCTTCATTCACAATGACATGCATGCTCTTATATACAGAAAATTTATGGAACCCACTAAAAAATTACTAGAATTAGTGAGTAAGTCAGTCAAGGTCCTAAAACATAAGATCAACATTCAGAAATTATTTTTTAAAAAATACACTAGCAATGACAACTTGAAAATGAAATTAAGAAAATAATTATATTTATAGTAGCATCAAAAAATAAACCATGATTTAAATTTAACAAAAGAAGTATAAGACTTGCCTAAATGGAAACATTCATTTCATTAATCAGAAGAATTTATATTTTAAGATAGCAATATGTCTCAAATTGATGTACAAATTAAATACAATACCTAGAAAAATCTCAGCAGACTTTTTAAAAAAGGAAATTGACAAGGTGATCTGAAATTTAAATGGAATACTAAGGAACCAGAATGTGTTACATCTTGAAAAAGAAGAACAAACTTGGAAGACATAAACTTTGCAATTTCTAAATCTACTACAAAGCGGTTAACAACAACAACTACAAAGCGATAATAATCAAGACAGTGTTGTATACACCGAAGTGTGATATACACAGATCAATGAAACAATTGAGAGCTCAAAAATAATCCCACACATTTATGGTTATTTTTTGCCTTTTGAGTTTCTAAACATCTGTATTATTGTTGAAAGTATACATAGCAAAACACATACCAATTCAATAATTTCTACATGTACAATTCTGTGACATTTATTACATTCTTCAAATTGTGTAATCATTCCCACCCTCCATTTCCAATTTGTTCCTCTCCTATCCACATACACTTACTTCTCACTAATGTTCCTATCTATCCATTCAAGTTGCT
>NW_006408519.1:7511575-7530678 GCF_000296735.1 Chrysochloris asiatica
CAGACAGCAAGGGACCAATGAACAGCTACCAAAAGAAAAGAATGTCCACACCTTTATCTCCGTGGCTCTGTCAGGCGTCTGTGGCTGCTCCGATCCTTCCCCCGTGTGGTCTCACCCAAGATGGCGGCTTGTGGAGCAGCTGAGCGTTCCATACTAGAGAGCAATGGATTTCTTTCTTCTGCCACAAATTCCCCCAGCTGTAAGCCTTCCAACCATGTAAATATTCCTTTATATGTGGTTCAGAGTTCTGGAACCATCCCCTGAGCCTGCTTGGTCGGGTATTCTGTGTTGCTGCTGGCAGAGCTCCTTTACAACACTTCCACCCGATCCGCCATCTTGTTTGTTCTCCTCGTTTCTTATAACATAAATAAAAATGAACTCAAAATGGGTCACAAACATAAATATAAGAGCTAAAAGTACAAAAAGAGCAATGTTTTTCCAAGCAGTCCATTTGAACAATGGATGTTTGATGGATATGCAGATTCTTGGCATCCTTTCTTAGAAAAAGCATAGGAGTAAATCTTTATAACTTTAGTTTAGGCTATGACTTCTTAAATATGGCACAAAGAGCACAGTGATAAAAATAAAAATTGATAAATTATATTCCATCAGAATCAATAACTTTTATAATTCAACTGACACATCAAGACCTAGCAAACTTGACTCCTCAGTATATATTCAAGTGAAATGAAAACATAAATCCAATAATGTTGTTAATAGTAGCATTAGTCATAGTTGCATAAAAATAGGAATTCAAATGTCTATCAACTAATGAATGTATAAATTGTGATATATCAATACAATGGAATATTATTTGGTAAATAAAAAGGAATGACTTATTGATAAAATTTAAAGCACATGAGTATTCTGGAGCACTCTACTGTGCTAATGAGGAACCTTTCCATAGACTGAGAGGCAGTTGTTTGAACAGACAAGGGAACACTGAATAGTTTAAAACTAGGAAAGGTTTGCTCTAAGGTTGTTGTCTTTCACCATACTTACTCAATCTGTATGCTGAACAAATAATCTGAGAAGCTAGATTATATGAATGTGGCATCAGGATTGGATGAAGGCTTATTAGCAACCAGCGATATGCAGATGATACAGCCATGCTTGCTGAAAGAAAATAGGACTGAAAATGCTTACTAATGAAGACCAAAGACCACCACCTTCAGTATGGGTTGCATCTCAGTATAAAGAAAACAAAAATCCTCACCACTGGACCAGTCAACATCTATGTAAATAGAGAAAAGCTTGAAGTTGTCAAAGACTTCATTTTGCTTAGATTAACCATCAACAGTTATAGAAGCAACAGTCATGAAATCAAACAACATATTGCATTAGGCAAATCTGCTACACGAGACCTCTTTAAAATGTTGAGGACTAAGGTGCTACTGACCCAAGCCATGGTGTTTTCAGTAGCCTCATATGCATGCAAAAATTGTACAGTGACTAAGGAAGACCATAGAAGAATTGAAGCATTTGAGTTATGATGGTGTTGAAGGATAATATTGAAAGTACCATGGACTGCCAAAAGACCAAACAGATCTATATTGGAAGAAGTAAAGCTAGTGTGCTCCTTGGAAGCCAGTGTGGCTAAACTTCGTCTCTCATACTTTGGACATGTTATCAGGAGGGACCAGTCAATGGAGAACAATACCATGTTTGATAAAGTAGAGGGCTTGAGAAAATCAAGAAGACTCCCAATGAGTTAGATTGACACAGTGGCAGAAATGTTGGGCTCAGGAGTAGCAATGATTTGTGAGGTTGGCCCAGAACCAGGCAGTGTTTCATTCGGTTGTGCACAGGGTCGCTATGAGTTGTTGTTGTTGTTGTTGTCAGGTGCCATCGAGTGCATAGCGACCCCATGCACAGCAGAACGAAACAATGTCCAATCCTGGGCCAACCTCACTACCGCTACCACACTTGAGTCCATCAATGATGTCACCTGGCCAATCCATCTTGTTAGGGGTCTTCCTCTTTTTCTCTGACCCTCCACCTTACCCAACATGACATCCTTCTCCAGTGACTGTTTCCTTGGGACAATAGGTCCAAAGTATGAGAGACGAAGCTTAGCCATCTTGGCCTCCAAGGAGCACTCTGGCTGCACTTCTTCCAAAACAGATCTATTGGTTCTTTTGGCAGTCCATGGCACTTTCAGTATTCTCCTCCAACACCCCAACTCAAAGGCATCAATTCTTCTAAGATCTTCCTTATTCGTCCAGCTTTCGCATCCATATGAGGCTATTGAAAACACCATGGCCTGGGTCAGGCGCACCTTAGTCCTCAAGCTGACATCTCTGCTCTTCAATACTTGAAAAAAGTTCCTGTGCAGCAGATTTGCCCAATGCAATACGTCGCCTGATCTCTTGACTGCTGCTTCCACGAGTGTTGATAGTTGATCCAAGAAGTACCAATTCAATGGCACCTAACAACAACATCATAGATTAGCATCAAAACCATTATGCTAAGTGAGAAAAAGCCAGAGACCAAAGAGCAAACAAACATCATTATGATTCCATCTGTATATGTTCAAAAAAGGCAAATCCATGGAGACAGAATAGATTAGTGGCTGTCTAGGAGTCCTGGTATGGTGCCATGGATTAACACACTAGTCTGCAAGGTCAGTTTGAACTGCAAGGTCAGGTGGTTCAAACCCAGTAGCCACTCCTCGGAAACCCTATACAGGCTTGCAATGCGTTGGAACCGACTTGACAGCACTTAACAACAACATCGCCATGGTTATTGGAATTCTGGTGTGGCACTGTGAGATAGTGCACTTGACCACAAGGCTGGTTTCAACCAAAAAGCCAGCTGTTCAAATTTACCAGCTGCTCCTCAGAAACCCTACACAAGGTCCATGTGAGTTGGAACCAACTTGACTGCACTGAACAACAATAACATGGTTATTGGTGGAACTCTGGTGTGGCACTGTAGGATAAGCACTGAATTACTAACAGCATGGTTGGCAATTCAAAACAACCAGCCTATACAGGGTTACCCTGAGGCAAAACTGACTTCACTGAACTTAACAGGGCTATTGGTGGGAGTTGGGGCAAGAGGTGAATACAAATGAATGAAAACAAATAAAAAACAAAACAAAAAGAAATGGTTTTGAGGCTAATCTATGTTGTTGTTGTTTGGTTAGGTGGAGGGTTGGAGAAAAAGAGGAAGCCCCCAATGAGATGGACTGGCTCAGGCATAGCAAAGATTGGGAGACTGGTTTAGAAGCAGGCAGTGTTCTGGTCTGTTCTACACAGGGTTACTATGAGTTGGGACTGACTTGATGGCACCCAACAACAACAATAACAATAACAATAACCGGGTTGCTACGAGTTGGAACAGACTTGATGGCACACAACTACCACTACCACCAAAACTGTTTTAAAAATGAGACAAACAATAACTTGAGGAGGCAGGCATGGTATATAAGGAAACTTTCTTTTTAAGTTAAGTTAAGTGGCTGATATAGGTGGAAGAAAAGGGTAGGCACCAAGTGGAGGAAGAGATTTATGGATGGAATAAGGATCTTTTTCCTTCAGAGGCAAGTTGACTAATAGCCTAAAGGTTAGTGGTTCAAACCTCCCCGCAGCACCACAGAAAAAAAGCCTGATGATCTGCTTCTGTAAAGAGCACAGCTAAGAAAACTCTGTGAAACTCAGTTCTGTTCTGTGACACTGGTGTCTCCAGGGGTCAGAACTGACTCAACAGCCAAGAGTTTAGTTCTTACACAGAACTAAGGATGATTCTAGATATGGAAATAAGTTCATATGTAGATATAAAGGGAAGCAGAAAGAAAAATGACTGTTCATATGTGGTGTTGTATGATAAACACTAGACTGTGTTAACTGCAAGGTCGGCAGTTCAAACCCACCAGCTGCTCTCAGAAATCCAATACATGGTTGCTGTGAGTCAGAACAGACTTCATAGTATACAACAACAGTATAGTTTTCTGAGTCATAAAGAAGATAAATCAACATATTTGAAAAATGACTTTGCTAACTTTATGAGAATAGTGATGGTTTAGACACCAAATGTGACTAGTAGAAGAACACTCACTATAGGAGTGAGTTTAAATCAAAATTTGTAAAGCACTCAATCATCAAGATTATACTTTTTTTCTAGCAAGCATTCCAGGAAACAGATTCAGAAAAAAAAAAAAAAAAAAGGTTAAATGCCTATCAGCCTGTATTGAATGGGTAGACTACACATTTCTGCTAAGGTTGGATGTAAAATTGTAAATTTAATTAGGTGTAGAAAACACAAACACGCTTTTGGATATACTCAGTACAAGCTAAATGGTTAAGAGTTCCATTAGGGAAGATGTAAAGAATATTTTAGAAAAAAAAAATCAATTTAGTTAATCAGGATTAGATTTTAATTGTTGAAATTCTATTTTAAAAAGTTTAGCAAGTTTCTCAGAGAACTTAGAAGTGGTATTAAGCAGGAGAATGCTTCCTTATCAAATCGAATTCTCAGAAATTAAAAGGACCCGCTTAGCTTTTACCAAATAGACCCTTAGGAGGCACAGAAGAAAGTCAAGCAGTGCTTTCCCAAGCAGTAATTCTGATTACATGGATTGCTGGATACAAAGATTGCTGGGCTCCTTCCCCATAAACACTGTGACTCTGCTCCTTCCCCATAAACACTGTGCTCCTTCCCCATAAACACTGTGACTCTGCTGTTGGAATGTAGTTTGCCCAACCTGTTGTTAAGGCCTGTGAAGTTGATTTTTGACTTATAGGGATTCCTAGGTTGTCATCTTGACAGGAGCAGATGGCAAGGCCTTGCTTCTAAAGAGCATCTGAATGGGCGGCAACAGCAAACCTTTCTGGTCAGCCGCTGACTGAATGATTAACCATTGTGTACAGTGTTCCATCCTAGTGAGAATTTTAAGCTGAAAATGGTGCTGTTAAGGGCCATTGAAACAGTTCTGACTCATAGCGACCCTGTTTAGGGTTTCCAAGGAGTTGGTTGGTGAGCTTGAACTGCCAAGCTTGCAGTTCAATCGGACCTTGTAGTCTAGTGCATTAGCCTATAGCCCAAACCAGGATTCTTGGAGGGTGTGTAAATGAACACGTGATTAAGAAAAGCACAGGTTGGGGGGTAGGATTTGAATAATCTTCAGTAATTGTCAAAAAGTAATTTCAATTATTTGGAATGTTTAGCTCTTTAATTTCTTAAGCAATTCACCCATTTTCTTCAAATACATTAATATATTGTTATATTAATGCCAAGAAAGATGCTTTATTTATTTAATGTGTGAACTAAAAGAACTATAAATAGATAAGAAAGTAAGAGAATAACCTGAACGAACATGAGTCCTGGTGGCATAGTGGACCGAAAGGCATGCGGTTCAAATCTACTAGTCACTCCCACCTGCCTCTCTGAAGGAGAATGATGAGACTGTCTGTGCCAATAAAGATTTACAATCTTGGAAACCCTATATGAGTTTGCTATGAGTGGGAACCAACTGGATGGCTGTGGGTATTCCACAAGGACAAAATTGGGTAGTAAATGATTTGTCAACAGTCATTGCTCCGTCTCTGTCTAAAGAAGGATATGGTTCTTTGTCCCTCATTAAGCAGCCCTGCACACTTAATGCCCTTAGAGGACTCCATTCAGGAAATGTCAAATTCAGTTCATAATGTAATAATGTTGTTGTTGTTAAGTGCCGTCGAGTCGGTTCCAACCCATAGCGACCCTGTACAGGGTTTCCGAGGGTGTAAATCTTTACGGGAGTAGAAAGCCTCATCTTTCTCCCGCGGAGGGGCTGGTAGTTTCGAACCGCTGACCTTAAGGTTCGCAGCCCGATTCGTAACCACTACGCTACCAGAGCTCCTTAATGTAATAATAGCAAACTTAAAATATAACTAAGATCATTTATGTAAAATAAATCATTCTTAGTTATATTTTAAGTTTGTAATAATAGCAAACTTAAAATATAACTAAGAATGATTTATTTTACATAAATGATCTCATAAACAGTATTTTTATCTGAGTTGGATTCATTTTTATCTATGATTACAGTCTTGGGTTAACTAACTTGCCCTGCCCTATAAGAAGTTAATTACAAGGCTGCCAAAGTTTTATATGGATTTGTCTCCGTCACCACTACACACCCTAAGAAACTTTTGACAGAGTTCTTTGCAATCACCTTCCAGGTTTCTGGAGCCCATATAAATTCCAGCACTGGCTATTTTTACCCCTGCTTTGCCCTCGGTTCCTGGGATCGGCCTCCCGCCGCTTCCCCTACAGTCTTGACAGTCCGGTCGGGTCCCGGACGGGGCGGGGCGGGGCAGGGCGGGGGCAGGGCTGTTCCATTAGTGCCAAGTTGGTGGGGGGGAACCGGATGGAACTGGGTCCGACTTGATTACAAGTCTCCCTCTTTCCGAACCTGTGTCCACTCCAGTCAGAATAGACTACTTTTAAAAGTTTAATGATTCCTGATTCGGAGTTTTAAAAGCAACAAGAAAAAGTTTTCAAAAACTTTTGTCCGGCTTCCGCTCTCCCAACACGGAGTTTCCGGATAGTCCGCCCCCGGGCCTGGCGAGGGACGCCCCCTCCCCTCCCCCCTGCTATGAGGCGCGCGGAGCCACAGCCCCCGGGTCCGGTAGGGTGCGCGGGCAGAGGCTGCCGCCGAGGAAACCGTCTCCCTCCTCGGCCCCTGCCCCGTGGCCTCCCTGCGGCAGCATGGAGTACCTGACCACCTTCACGGGGAAGAGCGGGCGCCTCCTTCGGGGCACGGCCAACCGCCTGTGGGGGGTCGGGGGCGGCGGCGAAGCCCGGCAGGTGCACTTCGAGGATTATCTCAGGAAACCCGCCCAAGGGGACCCTGGGTGCGGATCTCCGTCTCACCAGCCCCGGGTGCCGTTCAGCCCAGAAGGACCTGGTGAGCCCACTCTTGCCTCGCCTTCCGCGCGGCCAACGGCCAGGGGGGCGGTGGCCTAGGCGCGGGGTCAGAGTGCGTGGCCAAGCAGGCGGCCCACGCGAAGCAGGCAGGCGGGGAGCGCGGGCTCAGCGTGGGCAGGTGTGCCTGCAGCTGGAGCGGAGCCCGGCGGCTGGTACGGGTGCGGGTGCGGGTGTTAGAAGGGCTGCTCTGGGGACGGCCAACGTGGAGTTGTCTATGTCGTACTCTTCCTGCTTTCATTCCCCCGCCTAGTGTTTCGAGGGGAGGCTTGGCTGCTGCTTCTGGCCTCCACCGGAGGTGAATCTTGAACCAATTATGACACCCGAGTCACAGGTCTTTCAAAACGCCGTGCCGGGTTTGGGCAGCCTTTTAGGTGTTTGCCAACTGTTAGGATTCACTTCAGGACTTAAAAGTAAAAAAGCTAATTAATAGTTTGGAAAAGGGAATGCCTAGCTTTCGCTGACTTCTAGTTTTTTGGGGGTCATGTGTTTTGAAAGTGTTCGGTGCCTTGAGGTGGCAGCACCGTTTCTCAGTTACCCTTTATGCCGATGATGATGGTGTTAGTTGTCTTTCAACATGACGGCTCTGTTATCATCCCGCCGAAAAACAAATCCGATTTTACGGAATCGTTTAAAGCGCTTGCTTAACCGGGGTGATGAGGTAACACAGGCAGTAACGGGTGCCTATACTTTCCATAAATAAGCGGCAGACCTGAACCTTTATATTTTGGTTTATGCTTGAGAATTCTTTTAATGAGCGTGTTTTTGCTCTAAGGAAAAAAAAAAAAAATCCATGAAAATTTGGAAACTAGAGAAAAAAACCACATAAGGACTATAAAAAGTATCCCTAACCCCATGTCCTCCCATTCATTTGAAAGCAGTGAAGACCTTTATAGATCTTCATATCGGTTACGCGCTGAGGAAATTTGATTATTAAAATCCAACCTACGCTTGGCCCCTAGAGTAGGACCAAGGAAGCTTATTTTTCTGTCTAGTTTCATAATTCCCTGATCTGTAAACATTTGTGTTTATAGTCTTTAAACATACATTTTAATATGTTTTTCTCACTTTACATAGCATTTCTGTAGCTGTAGAATTCCTGCGTGTGGAATTGGTGGTGGTGGTGTGCCGTCAGTAGGTTTGCATGCGTATCATGGGTGTACATAGGGTTTCGGAGGCTGTAAATCTTTATGGGAGCAGAAAAGCCTCATTTTCCCACAGAGCGGCTGGTAGATTCGAACTGCTAACCGTGGGGTTTGAGTAACTCACTATGTTGTCAGGTTTTGCAGAGTTAGAAAATGAAAAAGACATCGTTTTAATTTGTTCTAAAGGGGACATTAACCAAGTGCAGATCCTTTCAGAGGTGGGCGGGACCAGGGATGAGGATTGGAACCTTAAAATATTTGGATAAAGGTCGTTTGGTGGTGTGGATTCCAACTCATAGTAAGCCTGCCTGTGTTGGGTTTCTGAAGCTGTAAATCTTTATGGAAGCAGAAAAAAGCCTCATGTTTTTCTGGTGGAACCAATGGCAGTTTAGAACTGACCGTGAGATTAGTAGCCCAACTGGTAACCACTATGCTACCAAAGTTCTGTCTTCCGTTGCCTAATGTTGTTGTTGTTAAGTGCCATCGAGTCGGTTCCGACCCATAGCGACCCTGTACAGGGTTTCCGAGGGTAAATCCTTACGGGAGTAGAAAGCCTCATCTTTCGCCCGCGGAGCAGCTGGTAGTTTCGAACCGCTGACCTTAAGGTTCGCAGCCCGATTCGTAACCACTACGCTACCAGAGACCTTTATATGTGACCACCTCTAGCTAGAAAATTCAGAAATTTAAGGGTAAGAAATTACAAAGTCCTATGGCCAATATTTTAATAAAGTATTATTGAATTTATACATTCAATTCAGTCATTCAAAAACATCCATTGAGCTCATACTTATATCTGATAATCTACATATTTCAGAGCAGCAACTTCAAAATAGTATAGAAATTCCTCTTACTGATATTGCTTTTTGAACTGGTGGTGTTAAGTCTGGTCGAGTCAATTCCGACTCATAGTGATCCTGTGTTGGGTTTTCTCTACGGGAACGAAAGCCTCACCTTTCTCCCGTGGAATGGCTGGTAGATTTGTAGTGAGCTTGTGCATAGCAGCCCAGCTCTTAAGCCACTGCCAGTAGAGCTCCACACCCTTTAATCCTCGTGTTAGTTGTAGACGACATGTGTTACTGAGTGGAACTGCTCCATAGGGGTTTCTGGACTATGAGTTGGAATTAACTGTATGGCAGTGGGTTTGATTGTTTTTGTTTTAACAGAAGCAGGTTATCAGACCTTTTCTTCTGACGTATCAGTGCCTGGGTTTGAATCTTTAGGTTAGCAATCGCAGCATGAATCATCTGTACCACCTGTTAAGTGCTATCGAGTCGGTTTTAACTCATAGCCATCCAGTATAGGGTTTCTGAGGAGTTTCTGGCAGGTTAGAACCTCCAATATTGAGTTTCAAAGTGACCTTGTGGTCCAGCGTATTATCCTGCAGTGCTACACCAGGACTCCCTGGTGGTTGGTGGTGGTTGTGTGCTGTGGAGTCAGTTCTGACTCATAGCGACCCTGCATAGGGGTTCCTAGGCTGTAAATCTTTATGGGTGCAGAAAGCCTCATCTTTCTCCTGTGGAACAGCTGGTAGTTTTGAACTTCTGACCTTGAGGTTAGCAGCCCAACTTGTAACCACTACACTACCAGAGCTCCTTGTTGTTGTTAAGTACCATGGAGTTGGTTCCAAATCATAGTGACCCTGTACAGGGTTTACGAGGCTGTAAATCTTTACAGGAGCAGAAAGCCTTATCTTTCTCCCGCGGAACGGCAGGTAGTTTCGAACTGCCGACCTTGAGGTTAGCAGCCCAATTCGTAACCACTACTAGAGCGCCTTACCAGAGCTCCTTAGTGATCTTTTAATACCCATGTTGTTATGATAACTGGTGTCAGTCCAATTCATAGCAACCATGTAGGCTAGAGTACAACTGCCCCATAGAGTCTCCTAGGATGTAATGTTTCTGGGCACATATTTCCAGTCCTTTTTTCCCTGTAGAGTCATTGAGTGGGTTCCAACTGCTGGTCTTTTGGTTAGCAAGCCAAGTGCTTAACCATTGTGCCACCAGTACTATTTTTAAATGTCCGTTTGTTGTCGTTAACTGCTGTTGAGTTCATTCTGACTAATTGTGAGCCTGTATAGGGTTTCTGAGGAGTGACTGGTGTATTTGAGAGGTTAGCAGTGACACATCAGGACCCCTTTAATGTACATGATGCCCCCAAATTTCTGACACAAGTTAGAGGTTTCGTGATGTAGCAGTATGCCACAATTGGGATCAGATACACTTTAGCATTACCTTGCTAAAAGAATTTGGGCAAGTTACTTAATCTCTTTAGTCTTTTATCTTGTTGATAAAATGAGATTGGACCAGATCTCAAATTTTGTCAGTTTTAGAGTTCTTTTTCATTTGGAGTCATATTCCATGAAAGTTATGGATAACAAAACTAGGAAATACCTTTTGGGGATAAAAAACATCTTATACTTCTGAAGTTATGATGTAGAGTTATAAAGACAGTTCAATAATTTCATTAATCTAGCCAGTGATAGAATAAGCATACAAGGAAAATATAAATTTGTCTTCCTTAATTTTAAATAGCCTTTGCTTAAAACAGGTCACCAATTATGTCTGGTGAAGTGATACTGGATTAGGTCTGAATTTGTAAAGTGGGGTGAACCAGAAATAAAATCAGAATTTGAAAAATTAGGGTCAACACCCTGCTTGAGACATGATCGCTTGATTGTCCTCTAAGAAAACAAAGGTAGAAGGCACATTATGTAGCAAGCCAATCTCTTTAATGGAAGAGTTAAAAACAACAGTGCCCAGTTTTTGGCAGCCTACTGGGCTGTTTTGAATGTGTGCATTCAAAATCTTAGCAGTAAACTAGTATGCCCTATCAGACTTCTGAAAGTAGCTATATGTTTCATACAAATCTCCCATTCCAGGGCTTCCACCATTTCTGGCTATTGTATCAGTACACTTACATTTTACAAATTTAGGTCTGTTCTGATTTCGCTGCATTGACTATAACTAAACGAACTGGAACTGGTTAAAAGTACTGGCTTAAAAAAGAAAACTTTACTCTTTGTAGCTGCCTACCAGATTGGTTTTGGGTATTCGGTAAATTCTTTGTATTTGTGACCTCAGAATAAGTATCTTGTGCGTCTGCTTAAAGGATTTCTTTTGCCCGTTCTGTGTGTGGCTACTTTAGTTCAGCGTTTTATAACAACTGCTAAGTTTCCTGCTGTCTGTCCCCCTTTCTTCCAATTCCTTAAGGAGCCCTGTATATTGTAGCCGCATTTCTTGCATAAATACTTTTCCACTTGTAGATTGACTGTACTCCAAGACCCCTTTGTTGTTTATGATCTTGCCCTCACCATTTCATATTCAGTAATTTTGTTGATAGTTTTACTGTCCAACTAGATAAAACTTTGGTCAAAACCGATTTTATAAACAAACCACTTACCTGTGACTACTATTGTTGTCTGTGTATCTCCAGGGAGGTTGCTCTTGCTCTTAAGCAACTTTTAATGCTTACTAGTTTCAACATTTTATCTTCCTCAGGAAAAATTATAATTGATACCTTGACATTTTAAGGGTTTTATCATACCATTGCTCTAGTTAATAAACATTACAAAGGAAACATTATTAAATGTTTGCTTCTACTTTAGAGCCTAAATTATTATTTCAATTGAAAAACAAAAAAAAATTTTTTACCTTAAACATAGCTCTTATTTGATTGGGGATGCTGTTGTTGTTGTTGTTGTTGTTGTTAATAGCCATTGTGTTAATTCTGACTCATAGCGATCCCTGTATAGGTTTTCTGAGGAGCAACTGATGAGTTTGAACCACTAACCTTGGGGTTAACAGTCCAGTGCTTATCATACAGCAGCACACCAGGACTCCACTAGATCATATCGAAATCAATAAATGTAGACTGATGGCACTTTAAAACAACAACAAAGTGAATCTGGAATTATGTAGGGCTGAATGTAAAAGGTTCCTGGCCTTTAAGGAACTTAAAGTAAGAACACTAGAAATTGTATTTTATTATATCATTTTACTGAGTTCATGATTCAAATCACAAGCTCATTAAAACAAATTATGGGCCAGAATTATTTTCACTCCATAGTCATTATAGGAAAATCCTAAATACTGAACGATCTGTACCTGAAGAACAAATTACTGAGATGTATGTTCTTGATACAAGTTAACTTATGATAATCATGAAAAATGTGTAAAGGAAGATATGGAATGATAATAATAGCTAACACTTCTATGCTATTGATAAGTGCTTTTGAGTTGGTTCCAACTCATTGCCACCCTGTATAAGGTTTCTGAGGCTGTAAATCTTTGTGGGAGCAGAAAGCATCATCTTTCTCCTGCTGAGTGACTAGTGGGTTTGAACGCAGACCTTGTGGTTTGCTTATCCTACAGAGCCACCACAATCCCCAACACTTCTATTATTGTCTTTGTTGTTTAGTGCCATTGAGTGGGTTCTGACTCATAGCAACCCTATATAGTGTTTCCAAGGAGTGGCTGGTGAGTTTGAACTGCCAACCTTGTGGTTCAAACTGACTTTGCAGTTCAGTGCTTTATCCCACAGTGCTGTACCAGTGCTTACTATAGGCCCAGTATTCTTAAGTACTTTATATATCTGTTTATGTATTGACCATCAACAATAACCCTTTGTTAAAAGAGACTACTAGAAAGATGTTTACGTGTATATTATTGACTATGCACAGGCTTTTGACTGTGTGGATCATATTATGGATAACATTGCAAGGAATGGGAATTTCAGATCACTTAATTGTGCTTATGCCAGAACCTGTATATATACCAAGAAGCAGTTGTTCAGACAGAATACGGGAATACCAAATGATTCAAAACTGGGAAAGGCGTCTGGCAGGGTGGTATCCTTTTACCATACTCATTCAATCTGTACGCTGAGGAAATCATCCAAGAAATTGGATTATATGTAGAACTGTTTGGCATCAGGACTGGAGAAAGACTCATTAACAATTTGGTATACGCAGATGAGACTTCCTTACTTGCTAGAAATGAAAAGGACTTGAAAATGCTTACTGATAAAGATCAGAGACTACAGCTTTCAGTATGAATTGCACCTAAATGTTTAGAAAACAAAAGTCCTCACAACTGGACCAATAAGTAATATCATAATAAATGGAGAAAAGCTTGAAGTTGGCAAAGTTGAATTTGCTGATGGTATAAACAGTTAAACACCTGACTGATAAACAAAAGGTTAATGATTTGAGCATATACAGACGATGCCTGAGAAGAAAGGCTTGATCGTTAATCTGTTGTTGAAAATCAGTCATTGAAAACTCTATGTAGCAAGTTCCACTTTTAGCACACATAGGGTCGTCCCATGAGTCAGAAGCCACTCAGTGACAACTGGTTCTAGTAACCCAGTACTGATTCTGTTTTTGGTTGTTGTTATTGTTAGGTGCCATTGAATCAACTCTAACTCACAGTGACTCTATGCCCAACAGAATGAAGTGCTGCCTGGTCTCGAACCATCCTCTCAGTTGTTACACTTGAGCCCATTGCTGCAGCCACTGTGCCAATCCATCTTGTTGGGGGGGAAGGGAGGAGACAGGGGAGTCTTCCATTTTTATTTTCTGACCTGCTACTTTACCAAGCATGATGTCCTTCTCCAGTGACTGGTCTTGTCATCTTACCTTCTAAGGAGCATTCTGACTGTACCTCTTCCAACACAGATTTGTTTGTTGTTCTGGCAGTCCATGGTACTTTTAATATTCTCCAACACAGTAACATAAATGGATTAATTCTTCTATCGTCTTCCTTATTCATTGTTCAGCTTTCACATACATATGAGGCTATTAAAAATACATGGCTCAAGGATCAGACACACCTTGGTCCTCAAACTAACAAGTTTGCTCTTGGACACACTAAAGAGATCTTGTGCAGCAGATTTGCCTAATGCAATACTATGTTAGTTTTCTTGACTACTGCTTCCATAACTGTTGAGAGTGGATCAAGCAAAATGAAGTCTGACAACTTCAATCTTTTCTCCATTTATAGTGATGTTATTTATTGGTCTAGATGGTCAGGGTTTTTATTTTCTTTACATTGAGGTGCAAGCCATTCTAAAGACTGGCCTTTCATATTCCTCAGTAGTCCTTTTTGCATTTAGCAATCAAGGTTGTTATCATCTGCATATTGCAGGTTGTTAATGAGTCATCCTCCAATCCTGATGCCATGTTCTTCTTCATATAATCCAGCTTCTCAGATAATTTGTTTTGGACACAGCTTGAATAAGTATGATGAAAGACTACAACGCTTTCCTGATTTTAAACCACTCACATTGTAGTGTTCCCGAATACTCATTCTTTGCAGTGTTGTCCAAAGTTTATCATGGTCCACACAGTCAAAAGCATTTGCATAGTCAATTAAAAACAGGTAAACATCTTTCTAGTATTTTCTGCTTTCAACCAAGGTCTGTCTGACATTAGAAGTGATATTTCTCGTTCCATGTTGTTGTTGTTGTTGTCAGGTGCCATCGAGTCAGAACCGACTCATAGCGACTCCATACACAGCAGAACGAAACAATGTCCGATCCTGGGCCAACCTCACTACTGCTGCCACACTTGAGTCCATCAATGATGCCACCTGGCCAATCCATCTCGTTAGAGGTCTTCCTCTTTTTCTCTGACCCTCCACCTTACCCAGCATGACATCCTTCTCCAACGATTGTTTCCTCCTGACAATATGTCCAAAGTATGAGAGACGAAGCTTAGCCATCCTGGCCTCCAAGGAGCACTCTGGCTGCACTTCCTCCAAAACAGATCTATTGGTTCTTTTGGCAGTCTGTGGCACTTTCAGTATTCTCCTCCAACACCACAACTCAAAGGCATCAATTCTTCTACGATCTTCCTTATTCATTGTCCAGCCTTCGCCTCCATACGAGGCTATTGAAAATACAATGGCCTGGGTCAGGCGCACCTTAGTCCTCAAGCTGACATCTCTGTTCTTCAACACTTTAAAAAGTTCCTGTGCAGCAGATTTGCCCAGTGCAATACGTCGTCTGATCTCTTGCTCTTGTTCCATATCCTTATTTAAATCTGGTTTGGACCTCTGGAAATTCCCTTTCATTGTATTCTTGCAGCCATTTTTTAATTATCTTTAGCAAAATTTTACTTGCATGTGACATTAGTAATATTGTCCAGTGATACCTGCATTCCATTGGGTCATCTTTCTTTGGAATGGGCATAAATAAGTATCTCTTTCAATTAGTTGGCCAAGTTTCCGTCTTCCAAATTTCTTGGCATGAATGAGTGAGTGCCTCCAGTGGTGCATCATTTTGTTGAAAGATTTCAGTTTGTAATCCATTGATTTTCGGAATCGATGTTCTTGGCTAATATCTTCAGTGAAACTTGGATTTCTGCCTTCAGTACCATTGGCTCTTGATCATATGCAACCTCTTCAAATGATATTAATTCAACATTATCCATTTCTTTTTGATATAATGATTTTGTGTATTCCTTCCACTTTGTTTTGATGCTTTCTGTGTCATTCAGCATTTTACACATAAAATCCTTCTGTATTTCCAGTTGAGGCTTGAAGTTTTTTCTTCAGTTCTTCCAGCTTGGGAAATGCTGAGGGTGTTGCTCCCTTTTGGCTTTCTAACACTAGGTCTTTGCACAATCCATTTTAATACTTTCCTTTGTCTTCTTGAACTGACCTTTGAAACTTTTTGTTCAGCTCTTTCATTTCCTCATTTCTCTCAGTTGTTTTAACTTCTCTACACTTAGGAGCTCTGGTAGCGTAGAGGTTATGAATCGGGCTGCTAACCTCAGGGTCAGTAGTTTGAAACTCCCAGCTGCTATGCAGGAGAAAGATGAGGCTTTCTGCTCCAGTAAAGATTTCCAGCCTTGGAACAGGGTCACTATGAGTCGGAACCAACTCCACGGCACAACAACAACAACACTTTAAGAACAAGCTTCAGAGTCTATTTTGACATTTATTTTGCTCTTTTCCTTCTTTGTCTTTTGAAGACTTTTTACTTTTCTTCATGAATGATGTTCTTCATGTTATAACACAACTCTTCTGGTCTTTGGTCATTAGTGCCTAGTGCAACGAATGTGTTCTTGAGATGATTCCAAATTCAGGTGGGATATGTTCAAAGTAAAATTTTGGCTCTGATGGACTTGTTTTAATTTTCTTCAGCTTCAGCCTGAACTTATATATGCGAAATAGATTGTGGCTTCCACAGTATGCCCCTGGCCTTGTTTTTTTCTAACAGTGTGGAACTTTTCCACCATCTATTTCCACACCTGTTTTTCCACACGTAGTCAATTTGATTTCTGTCTTTGTTACCTGGTGAGGTCCATGTGTATGGTCGTCTTTTATGTTGTTTAAGAAAGGTATTTGCAATGAACAAGTCATTGGTCTTGTAAACTTCTTATCATGCGATCTGATCTCCAGCATCAGTTCTATCACCAAGGCCATATTTACCAACTACAGCTCCGTCCTCTTTGTTTCCTACCTTTGCATTTCAATTGCCAGTAATTATCAATACATCTTAGACGCAGGTTTGATCAATTTCATAGTAAAGAAGTTGGTAGAATTTTTCAGTTTCATCATCGCTGACTACTGGTTTGTGTATAACTTTGTATAATAGTGGTGGTATTAACTGGTCTTCCTTGTAGGTTTATGGTTATTATCTTATTATTCTCAGCATTATACTTCAAGATAGATTTTTTTTTTAATGTTTTGTTGAGAATTATGTGATAGTTTACATTGGAGAACATTAGTTTTACATTCATCCTATCCTATATCATTGCCATGGTTACAGTCCCCTCCATGCATCATCAACCAGCCAAAGGGTATATACCCTGCAAGCCTGCCCCCTGGTTGTCAGCACACAGCCCCTTCCCTCTCTGGGTCTAAAGTCCCCAGCCACCCCATCTCTCCATATCTTCGTCTCTGCCTCCATCTCTAGTGTCACTGCTTCTCTGGGTAGGGTCCTGCTCTCCACTCTTCTTCCTTGAAGGTCCTAGGGACCTCCGCTCCTAGACTGCAAAGTTAATCACTCCCCTCCTTGCTACAAAACGTCTACCTTTACATTTCCAACCTTCACAAGCAGTCCTTATAACAATTATTCACTATTGTATCACAAGAGACGTATCCATATTTCATTTCATCAGCGCCACCTAGACCGATTGGATACCACTCAATGGACATTCTACCTTCCTCCATGTGCTCTGGTTCTAGGTTCCCACTTGAAAGCTTGTAAGCCAGTCACTTCCTGCCTTTGTAGCCCCCCACTTTGGGTAGCTAGTGTTCAAGTTGCCCATCCCTGTGTACTCTGTGTATGGGAATGATCCTCGCTGAAAAGATGTTCCCTCTTTTGAGCTACAGCATCTATAGGGATAGGTAAAATTCATCAAGTTGTATCAGATTACTCTTTTTTTTTCCCCCTCTTCTTTCTTCTTCTAGTTGAGCTCTGATCATTCAGTCATTGAAGCCAGGTCAAGTGGGTATTATCTGCAAGTGTGGGTGTTCTTGTGCATATGCCCTCTCTTCTTATCAGCTGGACACTTCACTCTCCACTCTAGTCCTCTGTAGCTATGTCACTGACTCTGGGCCCATGAGTCCCCAGGTCTTGCCACACTGCTGGCCAACTGGGTCTCCACCCGGGTTCACAGGAGTCTATTGAACATTGTAGGGCTTAGCTTCAAGGTAGACCTTGAAATGGTCTTTTTGGTGATGAATGCAATGTCATTCCTGTTCAATTGTCATTCCCAGCATAGTAAACTATATAGTTAGATTATAAATGGACAGTAGCAGTCCATTTCAACTCACTAATGCCTAGGATATCAATCTTTATGTGTTCCATTTAATATTTGCCAGTTTTCAATTTTCCTAGATTTATGCTTTGTGCATTCCATGTTCCAGTTATTAATGGATGTTTACAACTTGTTTCTCGTTTTGAATTGTGCCCCATCAACAAATGAAGGTTTCAAACGTTTTATATAATTCAGGTTATCTTGATCAACTCTACTTTGACGAGGCCCCGTTTTTCCCAGTTTTATTTTGAATACCTTCTACTTGAGGGGCTCATCTTCTGGTGTTATAGCTGACAGTATTCTGGTGCTGTTCACCATGTTTCAGTGTTCAGTATTCTGGGGCTATCTGCTAGTGTTCCACATCAGATTTTCACTGGCTAAACTTTCAGAAGTAGTCTGCCTCTCCTTCCTAGTCTACCTTAGTTTGGAAGCTCAGTAGAAACCTGTTCACCATTGATGTACCCTGCTGGTATTTAAAATACAGGTGCCATAGCTTCCAGTATCAGCACCATGAAAGCCACCACAGTGCAAGAAACTGATAGATGTCCATATGTCTAGTAGCTTTTTATGTTGTTTAAGAAATGATATTTGCAGTGAATAAGTCTTTCATCTTGAAATTTCTGTTATGTGGTCTACAGCATCATTTCAGTCACCAGTGCCATATTTTCCAACAACTGATCCTTTCTCTTTGTTTTCAGCTTTGGCATTCCAATCTCCAGAAATCATCAATACATCGTGGTTACATGTTTGATCAATTTCAGACTGAAGAAATTGTTACTGTTGTTAGGTGCCCTTGAGTTGGTTCTGACTCATAGTGACCCTGTATAGGGTTTCTGAGGAGCACCTGGTGAGTTTGAAATGCTGATCTTGTGGTTTAAACCAACCATGAGGACCAGTGCTTATCCTATAGTACCACACCATTACTGACTTTTATGGTTGTTGAGTAAATCTGAATAATAGTATTAAATGGTCTTCCTTGAAGGCATATGGATATTATCCTATCACAGACAGTGTTGAACTTCAGGATGGATCTTTAAATATTCTTTTTGAAGATGAAAGCAACCCCATTCCTCTTCAATTTGCCCTTACTGTCATAGTAAACCATGTGACTGTCATATTCATAATGATCGATATCAGTTTATTTCAGCTCACTATTGCCTAGGATATCTTAGGCATTAGTGAGTTAAAATGGACTGGTATTGGCCATTTTGAATCTGATAACCACATGGTTTACTATGCAGGGAATGACAAATTGAAAAGGAATGGTGTTGCATTCATCGTCA
>NW_006408519.1:7533148-7540822 GCF_000296735.1 Chrysochloris asiatica
GGCACCTGACCACAACAACAACATTGCCTAGGATATTGATCTTTCAGTATTTGTGTAATTTTTGACAACTTCCTGTTATTTGTTGATGTCTACAGCTATTTCTCATCATTTTGAGTTGTACCTTATCAGCAAATGAAGATCCCAAAAGCTTTACTCCATTTACATTATAGTAAACTACTTTGAGGAGGTAGGTCTCCTTCAGTCATATTTTGTACTCTAACATGTGGGCCTCTGGCACTGTATTAGACAATTCTGCTATTCATAGGTTTTCAGAAGCTAAACATTCATAATAGTCTACATCCTGTTTTAGGGTGGCTTTTCTAAAGAAACAAAAACAGTGAAACATATATATATATGTGTGTGTGTGTGTGTGTGTGTGTGTAAAGAGAAGCTTTTTATCAAGGAAATGGCTTACAAGTGGTTGCCCATTACGTTAGTAGCAGTATACACCCTCAAGGAAGCATTCCTTTTAGTGGTTGGCTGCTGGTAGGCTACTCATCATAGAGTTATAACTATGCCTATTGTATCACCATGGGAATAAGCACATTTCAACTGCTAAAGCACTAGAAATCCTAGCGTAGTCAAGTTGACACAGAACCCTAATACATTTCACCCTTGTCAACTTCATATCTATAAACTGTGCATCATTTCTAAATAAGAAAAATTGTGAAGTCAAACTTGTGCTTAACATGATATAACTAAGAAACATACAACCAAAAATACACTGGTTTCAATTACACCTTACATGTCACAGATGAACAAAGCAAAAAATTTGATGCACACATATAAAACAAAATAAAAATATATATTTATTTAAATGTCCAAAGGCACATTCTGCAAGTCAGCCTCCTGCCAGTAGGCACACAGCCTTACTCAGTCCATGGACTTAGAGTTCGCAGCTGCTCTGTCTTTTCATGGCACTTAGTTTGCTGTCATCTCTGCTGCCACTGCTTTTCCAGGCAGGGATCCCACGCTCCACTTATGCTCTTCCTTATTTATGGTCATCAGATGATCTGTTCCTGATATGAAAGATTAACTACTCCTCACTTTTAGTTACACATCTTCTACAATTACAGTTTGACAATCACAGTTAATCCTGCTAACAGTTATTCACAATTGAATTAATAAAATCCTGTCAGCATCACCCCCCATCTTCTTTCATGAAACCCATCTGGAAGTGAAGTCTGATAGTATAGTGGTTATGAACCAGGTTGTAAACCTTAAGGTCAGCAGTTCAAAACTACCAGCTGTCCTGCAGGAGAAAGTTGAACCTTTCTGCTCCTGTAAAGATTTACTGCCTTGGAAACCCTGTGCAGGGTTGCTATGAGTCAGAACCGACTCCACAGCACGTCACGATGACGACAAATCAGTGGGGATTCTCCCTATCATTCTGAAATGAAGCACATCCTTGAAAGCTTATAAGTCATCCACTTTATGCCTTTATGTTGCTGTTAAGTGCTTTTACAGTCACCCATTTTTGATAGCTAATATCTAAATTGCCCACCCTTGTCAACCCAGTACAATGAAACAAGCATGTTCTTTGAATTGAAGAACCTGCCATTCCATTTGAAATTTTTAGCAACTGCATCCATAAGCAAAAGTCCATTTCATCAAATTGTAGCAATTGACACTTGCTCACAGTTTCAAACATCTTTATCTTCATCTCATCAGGTCTGGTCACAGTTCAGGGCTAGCCATCCACACTGGGTCAAATGGATACCAGATGCAAGATTGGGAGTTCACACATACCTCCCTGCACTTTAGACCACCTGGCCCTTTCACTCTCAGCCCTAGCCCCTAGGGCTAGCTCAGTGCCTGTGGGCACACAACTCCCTAATCTTTAGATCAGTCAGCCCTTAGCTCTTCTCTCCCTCATTTCAAGGTCAATGAGTGCCAATAGAACAAGTTCAAACTCGGCCCATATCTTCATTGCTACATTTCCCCTAATTCTACTACAAGTAGACCCAGGTGGTCACCAGCAACTGTATGGCTCGCCGGTTCCTCTTTTAACTTTCAGTACTAGAATGGGGTTTTCTTGCATTGATGTCTTCAAAACTCAAAATTCCAAACTATCTGTTTGTTTTTTGTTTTTTTTTTCATGAATCTCCTGTTTTCCCAGCAGTTATAGATTGGTCTGCATGTCATTTCATATGCAAATGTTATAACTGTTACAATGCTGAAGGTTCTGGGTGGGGATCAGGATTCCACCTATGGCCCCATCATACTCAACAAAGGTTTAAACCAAAAAGTCATGTGGACTAAGATAAGCTATGGATGGATCATGACAAACTGTGGATAACAACACAAAGAAGAATGGTTATTCTAGAACATTTGTTTGTACTCATAAAGAACCTGTGTATAGACCAAGAGGCAATTGTTCAAACAGAATAAGAAGATACTGAATGATTTAAAATCGGAAAAGCTGTGCTCCAGGTTTGTTTGTATTCTTCCACCATACATAGTCAATCTGTATGCTGAGCAAATAATCTGGGAAGCTGGTTTATATGAAGAAGAATGTGGCATTAGGATTAGTGGGAGACTCATTAACAACCTGCTGCAATATGCTGATGGAAGTGAAGAGGACTTAAAATACCTACTGATGAAGATGCAAGACCATAGTTTTCAATATGAGTTGCTCCTCAATGTAAAGAATCAAAAAATCCTTAAAACTGGACTAATAAATAACATGATAAATGGAGAAAATACGGTAGTTATTAGAGCCTTCATTTTGCTTGGATCCACAATCAATATTCATGGAAACAGCAGTCAGAAAATCAAGTGACGTGTATTGCATTAGGCAAATGTACTACACAAGACCTTTTTAAAGTATTCAAGAGCAGATATGTTAGTTTGAGGACTAAGGTGAGCCTGACCCAAGCTGTGTTATTTTCAATAGCCTCGTATACACGTGAAAGTTGAACAGGTTGATCTACAATCATAAGGATGATTATGGAAGAATTGATGCATTTGAGTTATGATTTTGGAGAAGAATATTGAAAGTACCATGCCTGACAGAAGACCAAATCTGTGTTGAAAAAAGTAGTCTGAATGCTCCTTAGAAGCTAGGATGGTGAGATTTTATCTCTCACTGAGAACATGTTATCAGGAGGGATCAGTCCCTGAAGAAAGACATCATGCTTGGTAAAGTAGAGGATCAGCCAAAAAAATAGGAAGACTTCCCCCCACCCCCCCACAATAAGATGGATTCGTTCGGTGGGGGCAGCAATAGGTGACAACAATTGTGAGGATTGCTCAGTACCAGGCATTGTTTTGTTCTATTGTGTGTAGGGTCTCTATAATTTGGAATCGACTTGATAGCACCATAAAACAACAATATAATTTTTTAAAATGAAATGTTGCCTAATTCCTATTCATAATACACTAATTGGCATTTTCTCTAGAAATGTAGGTAGGTACATGTATTCTTAAAACCTAAAGTGTTTGGTCAACCATTATAACCTTTTCCAATATGATAGATGAGAAATGGTCTCTTGATCTAGTTTAAATGAACATTTCTCCTATGAACAATTACTGACAAAGAATTGTGGCAATTCTAGCTATAGTTCAAGGTACAATTTCAAAGCATTTGTTCCTTCAAGCAAGGTGCTTGCCTTTTTTAGGGACTACAGTGTTGCTGAACAAAGCAGGCACTGTGTTTTGGAGGTTAGCGTTTATTGGGGAGGATTAAAAATAGATACAAACGTAAAACTGTGTCAAATGCTATGAAAACAACATAAAGATGCCATGTGATTAATAACATCTAATTTAGCCTAGATGATTAAGAGGATTTTAGGACAGCTTTTTTTTTTTTTTTTTTTTAAGCATTGCAGCGCTAACTGGGTTTTTTTTGGAATCAGACTTGATATATCTTCATTAGAATCATTCACCAACTGAGCAAACTATTAGGAACTCTGATGGCCCATTTGATTGCTAGTGGTTCTTTAAGAGAAAGACCTGGCACTGTTCCTGTCATGAGTACAGCAAAAAATACCTTGTGGCACACTCTGTTACATGGGGTTGAAATTCCTACTGAACAGTTCTGCTTTGTCACTTAAGGTTGCTACAAATAAGAATCAACATGACAACACATAACAACAGCAAACCGGTCAAAATGTCGGTCTATTAAGGTTAGAAAGTTGGTGAGCAGTAAACTGTTTTCTAGATTATTTGGGTTAGGTTTTGTTGTTAGGTGGCTTAGAGTCATTTCTGACTAATAGTGACCCTTATGCACAACAGAATGAAACAGTGCCCATCCTCATAACTGTTGTTACAATTGAGCCCATTGCTGCTGGTGCTGTGTCAGTCCATCTCTTGGGGGGGTCTTCCTCGTTTTTGTTGACCTTTAGCAAGCATGATGTCTTTCTCCAGAGACTGTTTTCTTCCTGATAAATGTTGTATGAGAGACAAAGTTTTGCCATCCAGGCTTCTAAAGTGCATTTTTGCTGTACTTCTTCCGACACAGATTTGTTTGTTTTTCTGGAAGTCTGTGGTGCTTTTAATATTCTTCTCCAACACCGTAACTTGTTGTTGTTGTTGTTAAGTGCCGTTGAGTCGGTTCCGACCCATAGCGACCCTGTACAGGGTTTCCGAGGGTGTAAATCCTTATGGGAGTAGAAAGCCTCATCTTTCTCCCGCGGAGCCGCTGGTAGTTTCGAACCGCTGACCTTAAGGTTCACAGCCCGATTCGTAACCACTATGCTACCAGAGCTCCTAACACCGTAAATAATATGCATCAATTCTTTAGTCTTCCTTATGCATTGTCCAACTTTCTCATGCATATGATACTGTTGAAAATACTGTGACTTGGGTCAGGCACACCTTAGTGTGCCTGTTGCCTATTGCAGTCCGTCACAGTTTTAACAGTGGATCCAAGCAAACAGAAGTCTTTGACAACTTCAATCTTTTCTCCATCTATCATGGTGTTATTTATTTTTCCATTTATAGAATTTTTGTTTTCTTTATAGTGAGCTGCAATCCATACCGAAGACTATGGTCTTTTATATCCATCAGTATTTTAAGTCCTCTTCAGTTCCAGCAAGCAAGGTGGTATCATTTGCATATTACAGGCAGTTAATGAGTCTTTCTCCAGTCCTGATGCCACATTATTCTTCATATAATCTAATTTCTTGGATTCATTATTCAACATATTGTTTGAATAAGTATGGTGAAAGGATACAACCCAGGAGCACAGCTTTCCTGATTTTAAATCTCTCAGTATCCCCTTGTTTTATCCTATAAACTACCTTTTGGTCTAGTTACAGGGTCGTGATGAGCACATTTAAGTGTGCTCATAAGCCATTAAATGGCTGATAAGCCATTCTTTGCATTGATATACATGATCTACACAGTCAAAAGCCTTTGCATAGTCAGTAAAGCACCAAGTAAACATCTTTCTGGTATTCTGAATTCAGCCAAGGTTCATCTGATGTCAGCAGTGATCTTCCTTGTTCCATGCCCTCCTTTGACCTAACCTTGAATTTCTGGCAGTTCCCTGTGGATATACTGTTGTAATCATAAGAATTAAGTTCAGGAAAATTTTATTTGCATGTGATATTCATGACATTGGTCATTGATTTCTCCCTTCTATTTGGTCACCTTTCTGTAAAATGGGCACATATGTGAGCTCTTCCATTCTGTTGGTCAGGTAGGTGTTCAAATTTCTTGGCATAGATAATGAGTGCCCGAGTTCTGCATCAGTTTGTCGAAAGGTTTCATTTGGTAGTCTGTCAATTCCTGAAGTCTTGCCTTTTGCCAGTATCTTCAGTGCAGCTTTGAGTTCTCCTTTTAGTACCATCAGTTCTTGATCATATGCTACATCTTGGAATGACTGAGCATCAGTCATTTCTTTTTAGTACAGTGAGTTTTTGTATTTCTTCCATCATCTTTTTTTTTTTTTTTTTTAAGTTTTTATTGTGAATTGAGTGATAGTTTACATGAGAGTACATAGTCCATTACACTCATCGCCATGATTATAATCCCCTCCATGCATAATCATTCAACAGTATTAGTTTCTGTACCCTCTGGGTTTCTTTTGGTTCCATCATCATCTTTTGCTGTTTTAAGAGGTTTAATCTTAATAAAATTCTGGGAGTGAATGTAACATTTTGCTACTCTTATTCACTTTTGAGATATTTATATTACCTTTTTAAAGGCTCATTTA
Organism: Chrysochloris asiatica; assembly: GCF_000296735.1. Lineage (NCBI taxonomy): Eukaryota > Metazoa > Chordata > Mammalia > Afrosoricida > Chrysochloridae > Chrysochloris > Chrysochloris asiatica. Next base: position 7,539,309 of record NW_006408519.1, read on the forward strand.
AATCATTAAACATTTTTTAGATAGAAGTAGTATTGTCTCAATACGTTGTTTTCAGGGCTTCCTGAATAGTCCTTTAGGAGATGAGTGTGCAGTTTATGTTATATGAGATATAGATAAGAGAGTTAACAATAATACAAGGTAAAATTCATTTAGAATATAAAAAAACCGGTACCATAGTATTGAGGTATAAATGATAATGAAATCTTCAACTTAAATATCTTCAACTTAAATATCTTCATAAACAAGAGAAAAATAAATGGAAGTTTATCTGTATTGAAACATACGATGTTTATAAATGATATCTTAGTTTGCTTCATGCTGTGTAACTGAAAAGCATAATAAATGTAAAATAGTTTCATAGAGAAAATTGAATCTTTAATGTAGAGAAATTTTCTTCCATGAGAATGATGTTATATTTTTCAGACTTGGTTTGGCTGATATTAAATATAATTTACATAATTATATGTACATATGTACATATCTATCAAATATAATTTGTTACAGTTGAGCAAGATATGTTGAAAGAAATCATCGTAATTGTTTTGAATTTACTTCCAATTGCTTTAGTAGTTCATACTTACTGGTCAGTTCCTAAAGCAAATAAGGAGGGAGTACATTTCTCTGTCTCTCTGTCTCTCATTTTTGAGAGTTCGTTGTGTTTTAGAGCAGAGAATCACAGAGCATAAGCTGCATAACTATTGCATTATTATCTGTCTAGTGAGCTTTATTCATTAGTACTTGGAAATTACTCTGAAAAGAAAATGAATTTAACAGGATTTATGCCTCAATTTTTTCTAGACACTGGCCAAAAGAAGACCCTAGACAAGAAAGATGGGAGAAGAATGTCTTTTCAGAAGCCTAAAGGGACTCTTGAATATACTGTAAGTTACATGCTTCTGAAAAAACTGATTTAATTTTCAGTATCCTAAAGATATTCTCTTTGAGTCAAGGATTATTAATTGCCTTATTTTAGAAATCTGTACTTATAACTGTTTTATTAATAATTAAATTTTGGATATTAGTTTTTGTTTGTTTTGTTTTTACATAAAAAAGTTTTACTAATTGTGATCCTAAGATAGTTATTCTAGCAAATTTATTTTATTATAGATCAGAATTTATTGGGAGTCAAAGTATCTGAGCCACACTACTTTTAATTAGGTTAGGATTTTAGGAAAATATTTACTTTTTAGTACTATGATCTTCATTATATTCCTGGTCGTGCTCATGATGAAAATTATAGGTAGAATTCTTAAAAGAAAAGTTGACACTAATATCCTTCCTACATAGATCATTTATATTGATTTATAGTTGTCTAGTTCTGAAAATGCAACTTTTTTTGACTGCTTTGTTCTTGAAATGATCCTCAAATCTTCTGTAGTCAGCTTTTCATATTTCTGGTTACTATGGGAAACTGAAGTGAGAAATAGACTACTGTGTGGTGTGTTCTGCTTATTTGATTAAATATAAATTGTGTATATTTAGAGAATGCTAATATACTGTAAGGTAGTTATAGT
>NW_006408519.1:7543497-7544418 GCF_000296735.1 Chrysochloris asiatica
TACCAGAAACCAGACTACAGTATGGACACAATACATGAAGAAACCAAAAGGTCTTTAAAAAGAAAGAAAAAGACCAAAGTAGATGTCAGAAGAGACTCTGAATCTTTCTCTGAACATAGAATAGCTAGAGCAAACGGGAAAAGTGCTGAAAAAAGAGCTGAACAGAATTTTTCAAAGCCAAAGTAAAGTATTATAATGAAATATGCAACGATCTGAAGTTAGAAAATCAAAACAGAAGAACATGCTTAGCATTTCTCAAGTAGGAAAAAAACCTAAGATAGAAATATTGAAGGATTCTGTGCACAGAATATTGTACAACACAGGAATCATCAAGAGAATAATGGAAGAAGTAAACAAAGTTCCTGTACCAAAAAGTACTTGTGGATAAACAAATCACTAACTTTATATGGTAAGGAAAGAGACCTCAAATAAGCAAAGCCTTACTAAAGAAGAAAAAAGTAGGAGTCTTCTCACTTCCTGATCTTAAAACCTACTACTCTGATACAGTAGTCGAAACAGTCTGTTGCTGGTACAACGATAGATACATAGATGAATGGGACAGAATTGAGATCGTGGAAGTAAATCTGTTGACCTATGTTTAGATGATCTTTGAAAAAAAGCCAAAATACTTTTAATGCAGAAGAGATAGTTTCTGCAATAAATGGTCCTGGAAATACTGGGAATACATTTGCAGAATAATGACACAAGACCCATATCTCATACTGTGTACAAAAGCAGACCCAATGTGAGTTAAAAACCTAAATGTAAAACCTAGAACTATAGAAATCCTCATTGAAAAAAATGGAATCAAACTTAAGGGCTTTGTTATGGCATAAATATGCCATCAAACACAACTAAAAGCAAGCAGATAGCAGAAGGTAAAGTAGATGATTGGGACTTCCTAAACATTAGACACTTATG
>NW_006408519.1:7545803-7547700 GCF_000296735.1 Chrysochloris asiatica
GCATAGGCAAAAAGCAAGCCTTCTTGAATTGACAAAATACTAATTGGAATGTTTAGTATCCAGTGGATGAAACACTGGAAGTATTCACTCATCTATGCCAAGAGAGTTAAACAACACTTCTGGTTATCCAGCTAGAAGAGACCCATATTTGTGCCCATTCCAAAGAAAAGAGATCCAACAGAATGTGGAAACTATTGAAAAATACTATTAATATCACATGCAAGTAAAGGGCTACTGGAAATAATTTTAAAATGATCACAACAATATACCAACAGGGAAGTTCTAGAAATTCAAGCTGGATTCAGAAGAGGATGTGGAATAAGGCATATCATTGCTGATAATCAGATGGATCCTGGCTGCAAGCAGAGAATACCAGCAAGACGTTTACCTGTTTAGTTGGCTATGCAAAGGCATTTGACTGTAGATCATAACACATTGTGAATAACTTTTCAAAAAATGGCAAATCCAGAATACTTCATTGTCCTTATTCAGAATCTGTAGGTAGATCAAGAAGCAGTCATTAGAACAGAACAAGGAGCTACTACATGAACAATACTTAATTCAGTCAATCCATGAAGCTGGACTATATGGATAAGAGAGTGATATAAAGATTGGAGGAGGACTCATTAACAACCTGTGATACGCAGGTGTGACATAAGCTTTGCTTGCTAAAGGTAAAGAAGAATTAAAGCAATTGCTGATGAACATCAAAGATGACATCTTAACATAAAACAAAAATTCTGAGAAGAGGTAGCAAGATCGCAGAAATGCTACACAGACTCTATATAACAAAGATATGTAAAACCAGATGAAACAGATGCAGTTGATAGTTCTGGATGGTGGGATAGAGTAGTGGATTGAAGGCTTACTAGGAGAGGAAGCAGAAGAGATGCATCCAAAAAAGGACCAGGCTAGTGACCTATGTTGGCTGACCATATGCAGCGCAGCTATCTTAAACTTTGGCAAGCAATTTGAGACAAGATAGTATATTGGTGACTCATGCAGTTTTTTTTTCTCATTCCCCACATTCTGTTGTAACCAAAGATGTGGTCAACTCCACCTGCATACACCTGCAGTGAAGCTCCCACTCTCCCAGAGGTTGGAGCTGCCTGGTGGTGAGCAGAACAGTTGTGTGCCTTATCAAAGTAATTTAGGTGTTATCCGCACCAACCCCAGTGCCTGAATTCAGGTGAGCCCTGCTCCAGACCTGCAGAGCTGGCACTGGCCAGCCCTGGACTACTCTAACTAGGAAAAGCAGCTGAACAGATGCTGGCGAAGTGGGGAACAGGAGCAGGGGGTAGCAAATGATTTGTGCCAGGTGCAGCATGGCCATCCTGAACTTTTGTGGGTGGCTTTGGAGGCAGAGTGTGGTTGGTGGCACAGGGGAATTACCGCTTATTGGCAGAGACAAAGCTGAGAAATTTTCCCCCATACCCCACATTAAATTCCAGTGAAACTCCTCCCCAGAAAGTCAGAGCTGTATCAAAGTCAGTGTTAAGCTAGCAGCACCAACCTCAGGACCTGGAATCAGTTATGACCTGATTAAAAACGTTGAAATACTATAAAGCATCTTTTCAGATCACAGTGCTATAAAATTAGAAATCAACAATAGGAAGATAAAGGGAAAAAAATCAAATATATGGAAATTGAATAGCATCCTGCTTTAAAAGGTGCTAAGTGATAGAACAAATAAAGAGTGAAATTAAAAAATTCCTTAAATCAAATGAGAACAAAACCACAACATACATAAACCTTTGGGACTCTGCAAAAACAGTGGTTTGAGGTCAGTTTATATCAGTAAATGCACATATCCCAAAAGAGTAAAGAACCAAAGTTAACACATTTATTCAGCACCTCCAACATTTAGAAAAAGAGCAGCAAAGCATTCCAACAGTCA
>NW_006408519.1:7549035-7550171 GCF_000296735.1 Chrysochloris asiatica
TAATGTCCTTTTAATTGCTATTGTTGTTGCTATAGAGAAATCCAACTGATTTTTGTATGTTAATCTTATACCCTGCCACTTGGATGAATCTTTTGATGAGGTCTAGTAGTTTTTTTTACAGAGTCTTTGGGGGTTTTTTATGTATAGGATTATATCTTGTGCAAATAAGGAGAGTTTTACTTCCTCTTTGCCAATTTGGATGCCTTTAATTTTTCTATCACGCCATATAGCTCTGACTAAAACTTCCAGCACAATATTGAATAAGAGTGGTGATAAAGGGCATCCTTGTCTGGTTTATTTTGAGAACTGTTTAATGGAATAATATTTCAAAGGCTTTGTAAAATGAAAGCCCTTTGAGTGTGTGCTTTGTAAATTATATCTATATTTTTGAAAGTGCTTGAAATAATGCCCACATGTATTTGTGGTATATCGTGTGAAAGAATGCAGTCTGTTTCATAATAGGTTGAGTACATTTGATAATAAAATACAAAATTTCTTGATACTTATCTCCAAAAATGGAAATAGTGTTTACTAGTGAAATAAAAGATTGGTCTGTAGATTTATTAATGATCCATCAAATCTCTTAGTTTAGCTTTTCTAATTTAACAGATTAAAATAATTAATTTTTTTTCTTTGAAACAGGTTGAGTCAAGAGATTCTTTGAACAGTATAGCTCTGAAATTTGATACAACACCCAATGAACTTGTTCAGTTAAATAAGTTATTCTCGCGAGCAGTCGTTACGGGACAGGTAATCTCTCTTTCTATCTATATTTAGGTATATGTGTATTTTGTATTCATTGATACTTATAAATTTTAAATAGCGAGACAAATTATCTTTTGCAGTAAGTTATTGTTGTTGTGATGTGACATCGAGTCTGTTATGACCCTTAGCAACCCTGTATTGGGTTTCTAAGAAACAGCTGGTGAGCTTGAACTGCCGACCTTACAGTTCAAATGGCTGTGCAATCTGGTGCATTAACCCACAGCGCCACACCAGGACTCCATTGCAGTATAGTTAACAATATAACACATTAAAGAATAATTTTATGCATGCTTTGAACAAATTCTATTGTACGTATAAAAGAAAATTTATAATCATATACATTTCTTTCTTAATAAATATTCAGAAATAGT
>NW_006408519.1:7551795-7555097 GCF_000296735.1 Chrysochloris asiatica
TTTTTTTTTTCTCTTCCTCTAGTCGAGTTCTGATTATCAAGCCATGTACTAGCATTTTTACAGATTGAATTTCTAGAAGAATATGTGCATTCATTTTTATAGCCAATGTCAGACTGTCTTTTAAGAATATCAGTTGTATATGATTCTTACTGTTTTCCCACACTATTGCCAGCAATATGTGTTATCAAACTTGTCGAAATTGATGTTAGATATCTTTGCTTTCTTTAATTTTTATTTTGTTAACTTACAGGACTATGTATTATTTTAATCTGAAAGTTGTTTTTGTATTTATTGCTAAATATCAGAGTTAATGGTGCTTGCTTATAGAATATTACCTATAATTTTAGTTTGCTGAATCCTTTTGTTGAATATATTTTTTAGGTTTTATATGTTCCTGATCCCGAGTATGTCTCCAGTCTTGAGAGCTCCCCGTCTCTAAGCCCCATAAGTCCTTTGTCACCAACATCATCAGAGGCTGAATTAGATAAAACTACTGTAAGTGTCTCTTGTCTTTTCAAAAATGACTAAGAAAACATTTAACTGTATAAACGTTAATTTTTAAAATCTTACTATGACAATATTAATAATGAAATTTTACCTGTTTTGTTACTTTGCAAGTCTCAGTTTTGAAAATTAGATAATCTTACTGAATTACATAGCTCCTATTTAATGCTTTTGTTGGTGATGGTCCAAAAGATATTCTTGAACTGTCTAATAAATACCACATAATTTAATTTAGGTATACTTTCCCTCTGTTGTTGTTATGTGCCATTGAGTCGGTTCTGATTCATAGCGACCCTGTACAGGGTTTCCAAGGCTGTAAATCTTTATGGGAGCAGAAAGCCTCATCTTTCTAGTGCAGAACAGCTGATAATTTCAAACTGCTGACCATGAGATTAGCAGCCTGATTCATAACCGCTACGCTACCAGAGCTCCTTGTACTTTCCATCTAGTAGACATTTAATTATCACAGTAGGGAATATACATCCAATTTGATTTCTATTTCAGTTTCTATGGGCTATTATAAGAATACACTGATTTTTAAAAGATGTCTTTTAAAAATAATTCATCATTCTAGCCACTGTTAAAAATATTAGCATGGTGAATTAATTTGTCAACTATTTTAAAAGAATGAATGTTTATGGAATTAACATATTAATTTACTTAATCATTTAGATTGAAATGTTTCAGAAATGAATGATATACTTCTGTTCTTGTCTGTGTAAACTATTACTAAGCTAGACTTACTAGCTCCGTGGGCCAAGAAGTCCACCACTCTGTCTCATACTCTGACCCTTGGTTCTGCTGCAGCCACTCCTGTGTTCTCCTCCTGTGTTACTACTTTCTGTCCCTGAGGTGAGGAGGTTCAATGTGCAAGTTCAGCTATTGGGGTCCAAAGGACCTGGCTCCGTTTCTTCTAACATCCTGTTTTTAGATGGCTCATTGTATAACCACATTAGAGTTCCCAGTTTTCACAATCACCTTTAGCCCTGTTAGTCATTTAGAACTGAATAATACTTATCAGTTTCTTCTCCACCTTATTTTACCCAGACCCATCAGGAAAAAATAGTTGTTTGGTGGGAGTTATAAAGACAAGGGTAGTAGAAACGATGAAATAATTTACTGCACTGCGATTTCCTTATACTGCCAAAGCAAAGTAGCACACATAGAGGGGTCCTGGTGTGATGCTGCGGGTTAATGCGTTGGACTGCAAAGTCAATTTGAACTGTAAGCTTGGCAGTTCAGGCTCACCAGTCATTCCTCAGGAACCCTATACAAGAAGGAGCTCTGGTAGCGTAGTGGTTACTAATCGGGCTGCAAATCACAAGGTCAGCAGTTCGAAACTACCAACTGTTCCGTGGGAGAAAGATGAGGCTTTCTGCTCCCATAAAGATTTACAGCCTCGGAAACCTGTACAGGGTCGCTATGAATCGGAACTGACTCCATGGCACATAACAACAACAACATCCGCTATGAATCGGAACTGACTCCATGGCACATAACAACAACATCGGTTGGAACCAAAACGATGACACATACCAACAACCATCAACAGAAAGCAGTCCTGGTGGCACACTTGGTTAAGTGCTGTGCTGCTACTCACATGGTTCATGATTCAAAACCCACTAGCCAATCTGCCGGAGAAAGATGAGGCTCTCTGCTTTTGTAAAGATGTATATATCGTCTTGAAAATCGTAAGGATCAGTTCTGCTCTGCCCTGTAGGTTCACCATCAGTCAGAATTGACTCAGTAACAGTGAGGTTTTAACCAACAAATTTATTCTCTAAATTCAAATTTTAGGTTTTAGTAGGAACTTCCTTACTTGACTCTTCCTCGATTCTGGTGGTTATTAGCAGTCCTAGGCATTCTTTGGTTTGTAACTGTATCACTCAAATCTCAGCTTTCATTTTCACATGGCTTTCTTGCTGGTGTGTCTCCTCTGTGCCAAAATTCCCCTTTCTTTAATACAGACACCAGTCTTCTTATAGCCCCTGAAATGAATTAAGTCTTTATAATACTTTATATTTGTGTAGTTTGGTAGAAAGCAATTCCTTATATTGAGAGAAAAAACCTTGTATTCTTAATTCACATATAAGAAATGGTTAAGCCACAAGGTGAGAATTTTGTTTAGATTCTGTATGGGGCAGCATTTCCATATTTTGAATTAAAAGTTGATCCTGCTGTGCCTTGAAACCTGCCTTCTCAAAAGCTCAAAGTCAAGTCTTAAATCCTCAAGTACAGCATCACTTTTGTTGTTTTTATGGTTATTTTATTCTGTTTTGGTTGTAAACAGTCTCATTCTTGATTCTAAGAAGTAGAATTTAAATAAATTCTGAGAGCAATATTTACATAATTATTTATAGGATGTAAATATTTTTGTGGGTTGAATGAAGAAAAATAATATATGATGCTTTAAAGTAAGTTATTTCTTTTAAGGTATATTTTGCATATATACATATTGCATGTTGTTGTTGTGAAGTGCCCTTGAGTCGGTTCCGACCCATAACAACCCTGTATAGGGTTTCCGAGGAGCAACTGGTGAACTTGAACTGCTGACCTTGCAGTTCAAATGGCTTTGCAGGCTGGCGCATTAACCCACAGCGCCACACGCAAATGTTAGTTTTTCGGGGCTGATATTATTTTTACTCCACAAACTTCCTTAACATTACATGTGTGTTACCAAAGAGCATTTGTACAAATTAGTCAGTTACAGGGGGACACAAACTCAATAGAAGCAAGTCAACATGGAAAATGAAAGAGTTTGGAATTGCTAACTATTTTATGGTGTGGCGCTGTGGACT
>NW_006408519.1:7555237-7557320 GCF_000296735.1 Chrysochloris asiatica
TGGTGGTGCATTGGTTAAACACTTAGCTGGTAACTGAAAGGTTGGTGGCTTGAATTTATCAGCTACTCCCTGGGGAAAGATGTGGCAGTCTGCTTTCATTAACAATTTACAGCCTTGAAAACCCTCTGGGATAGTTATACTCTATTGTATAGGGTCACTATGAGTTGAAAATGATTGAAGAACATGGTACTGCATAACCATAACACAAAATAAGGTTATTATAGTTAACATTCTTGGGACATTTGTTCTAATACATTTAAACATATGGTCAATAATTGAGGTTAGTTAGATAAATCTTTATTTTAACTTGTTTTTAATGAACTTTCCTTCCCTAGTGGCTTCAGCAAAATCACACAACAAAGCTTCACAAAGCCTTCAAATGAGCTTTAAAATCACTGTATTAAGAAATCACCTATAAAAAGATACTGATACTGATAGGTTATAAAAACTGATGACTATTCCTCTTAACAGCGTTAGTATTTTTTAAAGAAAGTGTTCTCTTTTGTGTTATACTTTCAGGTTTTGTGTAATTAATCTCTGTATTATTTTAAATAGGATATTAACAAATCAGTTTTAGTATAGATACCAAGTTATAGAATTTGACACCCTGAGAGAACCTCAGTGATTCGTCTTCACTTAATGGACACGTTTAACAATGCACATTGCTATATTTTATGACTAACATAGCAATGATATAAATAAGCATATTTGTTAACTGGATTTGGGAATAATTGATCAGTTAAAAATAATACGATAAATGGAGGTAAGTTGTCAAAGACTTCATTTTGCTTGGAATACCATCAAAACTCATGGAAGCAACAGACAAGAAATCAAATGATGTATTGCATAAAGCAGATCTGCTGCACAAGACTTCTTTAAAGTTTTCTAGAGCAAAGGTGTCAGTTTGATGACTAGGTGCGCCTGACCCAAGCCATAGCATTTTCAGTAGCTTCATATGCATGTTAGGGTTGGACATTGAATTCGGGAGACCATAGAAGAATTGATGCATTTGAGTTATGGTGTTGGAGAAGAATATCAAAAGTACCATGGACTGCTAGAAGAACAAACAAATCTGTGTTGGAAAAAGTACAGCTAGAATGCTCCTTAGAAGCCCAGATGGCAAGATTTTATCTTTCATACTTTGAGCATGTTATCAGGAAGGACTAGTCCCTAGAGAAGGACATCGTGCTAGGTAAAGTGGAGTATCAGCAAAAAAGAGGAAGACCGCTGGTGAGATGGATGGGCACAGTGGCAGCCGCAATGGACTCACGCTTAAAAATGATTGTGAGGATGGCGCAGGACTAGGAAGTGTTTCATTCTGTTGTGCACAAGATTGCTATGAGTCTAAAGCAGTTCGACAGCACCTAACAACAACGACAACATCAACAGTTTGTTGATAGCTTTTGGTTGGTGGCGTATAAGCAAATGAAGGATCCCAAAAGCTTTACTTCAACTGTATCATTAAAGTCCGCTCCACTGCAAAAACATACCTTGTATTTTAAGTGCCTTCTAACTTGGAAGACTCATCTTCCAGCACTATAATGGCAGTATTTGGTTTCAATTAAAAGTTTCCACACTTTTGCTAGTTTACTTAGTCTTGGAAACTTGAATGAAACTTGTCCACCATTAGTAATCCTGTTGGTATCTGAAATACTGGTGGCATCACTTCCAGCATCATGTTGTTGTTGTTAGGTGCCATAGAGTCAGATCCGACTGATAGTGACCCTGGACCCAACAGAATGAAACACTGCCCAATCCTTTGCCATCCTCACAGTTGTCATTATGTTACAGTCCATTGTTGCTGCTGCTACGTCATTCCATCTTGTTGGAGGGTCTTTCTCTTTTTCGCTTATCTTCCACTGTACAATCATGATGTCTTTGTTCAGAGACTAGTCCTTCTTGGTCCCTCATGACAACGTGTCTAAAGTACCAGAGACAAAGTCTCACCATCTTCGTTTCCAAAGAGCATTTTGACAGTACTTCTTCCAAGACAGATTTGTTTGTTCGCCTTACAGTTCATGGTACTTCCAGTTTTCTTTTCAATACCAAAATTCAAATGCTTTGATTTTTCTTTGGTCTTGCT
>NW_006408519.1:7563287-7580015 GCF_000296735.1 Chrysochloris asiatica
ACAAATATAACCAACACACTAGAGTATTATTACCATATCATGTCTCATTTTGTCTCCACTAGAACTCACAGATAGTTTTGGATCACTTTACGTATCAAAAATGTTTATGGCCATCATTGCTTCAAAATTGTTATTAATTGAGTGATCACTAGATTTTATTTTATATATTCGTAAAACATGCCTGTGTGTGTTTTAATATTTTGATAACTGTGTTTCAGTATGACAGGTTTTCCTTGTTTCCCTGTATTTTGTTTTATGCATTCAAAACCATTCTGAAGAAGGTGTTAGTGTGAAAATGGTCCATAGCTTCGAAAGTTTCAAGGAGCTCTGATCTAGATCATTAATTCTCTGTGGAATGGTATTAATGAAGTCTTTGTAGCTTGATACTATAAAAGGCTTTTCAAGAGAATGGGTTCTGCTATCTTGGTATCTCAAACAAGTTCCCTCCTTTTCCGCTCCTAACACATTTTGAATATTATATAGTCATATAGGAGTCCAGGTGTGGTACTGCAGGATGATGCGCTGGACTGCAAGGTCAGTTTGAATTACAAGATCGGTGGTTCAAATCCACTAGTCCATCCTCGTAAACCCTATGCAGGGTCACTATGGGTCAAAACTGACTCCGTGGCACTTACCAACAACAACAGGATACTCCATAGTCTTAGAGAATCAGTGATTCCATTCAGGAGCAAGAGTGTGTGTATGAAAGAGCGAGGGGAAAAGAGTACGATTTGTTCTATTGTATATGTGTGGGGACAGTTATAAGAGATGTATAGTTTTCTAGAATTTTATATGTCCATTTACAATCACTAAAAGTTTAAGTGACCTTTGAGAACTTTACTGAACATGAACACAGTGTTATTATTTTTTTATAATTCCTGATACAAGAATGAGGAAAGAATTTTTTCCCTCTCAAATTGTACTTCCTTATTTTCCTTATTTATTTTGGGTTGAACTCTTTAACATGTGATGAAAAGGAACAAAGCACATAAGGGAACGCTATTAATTTGGTTTTAATAATGTTCTTATTTTTATTTGGTTCTTTGAGATGCTTTTCTTTTTTTCAGAATCCTGATGTAATCCACCAGAAAGAAGCAACTTCCTCATCTACTTTTACAGGTATTCGACCTGTACGAGTTGTATCTTCAACTTCTGAGGAGGAAGAAGCATTTACTGAGAAATTTCTTAAAATTAATTGCAAATACATTACCAGTGGCAAGGTAATGAATGATTCTTTAGAGAAAATGTTTACTCGTGCTTTCCTTATTACCAAAATACAGCAGTTTGACATTTACATTTTACGTTATCAGTATCAGCAAATGTTTGACTGTTTAAAAAGGGTATTGATGATGTTATCAGTTTGGATTAGCATGGAGCTTACTCAGAATTTACAATCTGGTATGCTGTAAAATTTGTTGAAGGCAGTGGGATGGATAGACATAAAATTATAATAGCGCTCAGCTGATTTGTTGTTGGTAGAACATATCAAAAAGCATATATTAAAAGACTACTACTAGACACTCTTTCCAGTGCTAACTCTGAGAAGCTAATAAGATATAGAACAGTAACTAATATATTTTGAGTACCTATGCTATTTGGAAGTTATGAGAAGTTTTCCTTTGAGGTATTGAGTCCTGATCTTTCTTCATAGGAGAAAGAAAAAAAAATTCCCAAAAGGTTAATAGGCCCAAAATGTCTCTATCATGGCCAGAATGCAAACCCGGTTTGACTCCATCTATCATCTTCCACACTTTGTTGCTATTCTAAGCAAAATCTTTGAGTCTGAAACGAGCATAGTAAAGTAGCATACAGCTGGAAAATAAATTCCAAGTATTACTTAAAAAATGATGACTGTATAATATACAATATTGACTTCACATAGCTCATTAGTTATTAGCATTTTAATATAAGCTTTTCATAATTTAAATATTTACCTAAGTACTACATAAATATTGGTATGCTGTACTTTCATTTTTTTTTTTTCAATTCAAAATAGTTGCTAATGTTTCCTTTCATCATAAGATATTTGTTTAATAGTGTTTTAGTTTCTAAATATTTAGGGATTTTATTGTTATCTTTCTGTTGTTGGGTCAGAGAACATGTTTATTACTGTTTGAATGCTTCAAATTTTTTTGCTAAAAAATTTATTGAGATTTGTTTTATGATTCAGAATATATTCTACCTTAGTAAATGTTACATATACACTTGAGAAAAATGTGTATTCTGCTGCTGTTAGGTGGGGTATTCTATAAATGTCAATTAAGGTTAGTTGGGTAGTTGTTCTGTAGTTCCTCTCAATTTGTTTGATCAGTTTTTAATAGAAAGCTGTTAGGCTAACATTGTCATATGCATTTGTCTATTTCTGCTTTCCAGTCTATAAGTTTTTGCTTCATGTATTTAAAACTTCTTTTAGGCCCTGAAAGCATTTAGGATTACTATGTCTTCTTGATGAATTGATTTATCATTATGAAAAGTCGTCTTTGTTCCTGGTAATATTCTTTTACTTTGAAATCAGCTTTAACAGTTACAAGTATAGCTGTTAACATAGGGTCACTGTAAATCAGTGTTTCCTTCAACATATCTTACTGTCATTGACTTGAATTGGAATGTGCTCTAGTAATACAAAACTCAATGGCAATGGCTTTTCTTGGAGGGTGGGATTTCATATAGTTGTTTTTCTCTTTTTTTAAAATTAGTGTTCATGTATTTCTTTCCCATTCACTTTTAATGGAATGTATCTATATTTAAAGTGGATTTTTATAGGACATATATACTTAGATCTTGTCTCTTTTTAGATGTGCTTTTGCCTTTTATTATTGATATGGATTGGTAGGTGTAAATCTACCATCTTGCTATTTGTTTTCTATTTGTTCATCTTTTATTTGTTCTCTTTACTGTATTTATACTTTTTCTTGCATTGTGTATATTTTGTGGTTTCATTTTGTGTTCTTTGTTGACTTATTAGCATTAACACCTTGCTATTTTAATGATTGTTTTAGGATTTATAGTAAATAGCTTTAATATAGCACAGTCACCTTAAGTAGAATTAAAATACTTCACAAGCTAATCCTGGTGGCTTATAGTGGATTATGCATTGGGCTGCTAGCTGCAAGGTCATCAATTTCAACCCACCAGATGCACCGTGGAAAAAAGATGAGTCTTTATGTATCTGTAAAGATGTGCAGCATTGGAAATCCTATACAATGTCTCTAGGATTTGAGGCCAACCTAATGGTACCTAACAATAGCAATAAACCACTTCACAAATAATCTGATGACTATATGTTTTTTTATTTCCCCTTCCCAACTTTTATGCTATTGTTGTTACACTTTTTACTAATGCAAATGTTACTTTTTTTTTTCACTTTTAAAAAAAATGTGAGTAGGTAACAAAAATTTGCCATTTGCCCAATCTTTACATGTGACAATAATTGCAATCAGCAGGTCAGAATTGGAAGCTATTAATGCTGAATAGCAAATTGAAGTCTTTGATTAAAGTTTCTGAAAGCCATGTGATTTATGGAAATATTTTTAAATTTTTGGAACTGATTTTATTTAGAAGTAATTTTTCTCCTGGTCTTCACTTTTAGTTGATAAATAATGGCATCTGACAGACTATCTCAAAAATGCTGACTGTATGGAAACCTGGTTTATTAAGGCAAGTAGTAAAGTTTGAAGGATCCATAAAGGCATCTTTTACAGGATAGAACATAGGAGTGGATTTCTAGCAAGTAACATTGGAGATTGAGCTGTCTGGTATTAAGTTATAATGGGCTTCAAGCCCATTGTTAATATAAAAAATAGAAGGGCACCTTTGAGAGGCTTTTGAAATGACTTTCATAGTAACACTACTAAAATTGTAGCATTAGTTGTATAAAAAGCCAAATGAATTACCAGGGCCTTTTCAAACCCACTGCTGTTGAGTCATTTCTGACTCCTAAAAAATAGAATAGAACTGCTTCACAGATTATCTGAGGCTATAAATCTTTATGGAAGAAGACTACCTCATCTTTTCCCCTGGAAAGCCTTGTAGATTTGAATCTCTAACCTTTTGGTTAGCAGCCCAAAGTTTAACCACTGTGCCATTGTACATAACTAGTAATTGTTGTTGTTGTTACGTGCTGTTGAGTTGGTTCTGATTCATAGCGATCCTGCATAAGGTTTCTGAGGTGCAGGTGGTACGTTTGAACTGCCAACCTGTGGTTATCAGTCCAGTGCTTATCCTACAGAGCCACACCAGTTCTCAAATATATAGTAAGGAATCCTGGTGTCACGCTGTAGGATAATTACTCAACCACTAGGTCAGTTTGAAGGGCAAAAGTCAGTGGTTCAAACTTACCAGCCATTCTTCGGAAGCCATGTATAGTTCTTCAGAAGGCCTGTATAGTTCTTTAGAAACCCTCTGTGAGTTGGAACCGAGCTGTTAAGTTGACAGCTATACGTAGTGACCCTGTATAGAGTTTCTGAGGCTATATAAATCTCTCTGGAAGCAGGAATCCTCATCTTTCTCCCGAAGAGCAGCTGGTGAATTTAAACCACTGAGCCTAAGGTAAACAGCTCAACACATAATCCACTGCCACCACCATGGCTAAATGCTATGGTTGTTGTTGTTGATAAGTGCCTTTGAATTGATTCCACCTAATAGCAACCTTCTATAGGACTTTGAAGAGAAGTTGGTGGGTTTGAACCATTCGCATTGCAATTCAAACCGACCTTGAGGATCGATAATTATCCTACAGGAACACACCAGGTCTCCTCAGTGCTGTGCTTGTTGTTGTGTTTAGGTGTCGTGGAGTAGGCTCCAACTCACAGCAACCCTGTATAGGGTTTCCAAAGAGTGGCTGGTGAGCTTGAATCACCCACCTTGTGGTTCAAACCAACCTTGTGATTCAGTGCTTTATCCCACAGCACCACACAGCGCAATGATAGGAAACCAAAAATGACACATTCATTTGAGACAAATGCTTCTTGTTGTTGGTGGTGGTAAGTACCGTGGGGTGGGTTCTGACGCATAGTGAACCCTACACAGGGTTTCTGAGACTGTAAATCTTTATGGGAGCAGAACACCTCATCTTTCTCCCACAGAACCGCTGATAGTTTTGAACTGCTTACCTTGAGGTTGGCAGCCCGACTCGTAACCACTACGCTACCAGAGCTCCAGTGCTTTGGTGAACATTATAAAGTCGAGAATGACATTAACTTATTCCTGACTTATTGCTTGACTTTGGTTCTCAAATACTTTACATTTACAGAACGTAGGGGCAGGAAAGTATTTCAGTACTAAAAGTAGTGAAGATTAGAAACCATCAAGGTTTTCTATCTTGTATTTAGTCTACTCTCAATTATTTGTTTCTTAGATCATCCCTGGCAATGTTTCCTACAGCAAATATGCTAGCTGTCATTGACCTGAATTGGAATGTACTCTAGAAGTCCAAATTAATGTACATGTATATGAATCTAATTAAAATATTAGGAAGATGAATGTTGTTGTTAAGTACCATTGAGTCGGTTCCAACTCATAGTGAACCTGTATAGGGTTTCCGATGAGCAACTGGTGGGTTTGAACAGACGACCTTGTGGTTCAAACCAACCTTGAAGTCCAGTGCATTATCCTCTAGCACCACACTAGGATAAGGTTTATATAAAATTAATCCTTATTTATATGGTCCAAAAGACGTCCTATTCAAAATTTAAATTGATTTTCTTTCCTCTACCAAATGTGCAAGCACGTATACCATATGCACACACAGTCATTCTCTCCAATCTTGTATGCTGCGGTTTACTATATGATAAACATTTTTGTTATCTTGAACATCTATAATAATTCTTCTCACTTGTGAATGGATGACCATTTCGGGCATGGATTTTCTCTTTTGCTTTTCTACTTGATCATCATTTAAGGTTTTTTTGTTGTTGTTTTTTAAGAAGTTAAGCTTACTTGGCTTAATTTTTTAAGTTTAAGAATTATCAATCACACAGCTTTAGCCAACTCTTCTTTTTACAGTGGTTCAACTTATTGACAGCAATTACATTAGTTGACTATGCAACCCTACCTTTAATCAGTGTTTGTAACTCCATAAAGAATAATCCTCCCTTTTTTCCCCTCCTGACTCTGGTAAACACAAAGAAACTTTGTTCTCTATACATTTGTCTGTCCTTATCTTTTGATGTAAGTGAGGCCACACAATATTTGCCTCTTTTTTGACTGATATATTCTACTCAGCTTAATAGTGTCTTCAAGCTCCATTCATGTTATATGTTGTTGTTGTTGTTATGTGCCGTGGAGTCAGTTCCGACTCATAACGACCCTACACAGGGTTTCCGAGGCTGTAAATCTTTACGGGAGCAGACCGCCTCATCTTTCTTTCGCGGAACTGCTGGTAGTTTCGAACTGACCTTGCGGCTTGCAGCCCGGTTTGTAACCACTACACTACCAGAGCTCCTATGTTTTATGTATCAAGACTTAATTTGTCTTTCTGTCTGAATAGTATCCACTGTATGTGTATACACCATTTTGTGTATCTGTTTATCCTCTGATGGCCATGTAGGTTGGTGCTAACGTTTGGCTGTTGTAATAATACTGCACATATGTCTGTTTGCAACTCTGCTTCCAAGTCCTTGAAGCCCTGGTGGCATTCTACCAAAGTGTTGGTGGCTCAAAATCACCAATTATTCTATAGTAGAAAGATGTAGTATTATTCTGTAGCCTTGGAAACCCTGTAGGCAGTTATCTTCTGTGCTACAGCCTCACTGTTATTCAGAATTGACTTGATGACAGTGGGTTTATGGTAGTTCTGTTAGTTTTTTGAGGAACTGCCACATTATTCTCTACATTGGCTATACCTTTTTGCATACCCACCAGCAGTGGACAAGAGTTTGAATTTCCCACATCCTTACCAACATTTATTTTCTGTTTCTGTTTTATTCACTTGTAGCCATCCTGAGCCTGCTTATTATAACCGTAAACTTCATGGGATGATTTTCTTGGCTTAGAGGTTTAGGCTTAGGGTCTTGATTTCATGGGACATCTTGGTTAATGAGCATAATGGATTTAGTGCTTTTGCTGTATCCCTTAGTTTAGTGCATACTGAGTGCCGAGGGTCTTAAAAGCTTACAAGTGGCCATCCCCTGTACAGCTCTTAGTCTCTGTGTCTGGGACAACAATGGAAGAAGGAGTGTCAGAAATCAAAGGAAAAACTGAAATGTGTGGCTAATTGCTGCCATGAACAACTGCCTCTGTTGCCATGAGGCCAGAAGATGAATTGGAAGATGCCCAGTTATAATCAGTGAACATTTTGATCATGGATTTGATAAGATGGAGAGGGTAATACCCATGTCAGTTTATTTGTGAAGAGCAAATGGGCAGCAATGCATATAAAGCATGATGTATAAAGATTAGTAAATATCAGAGTGGGATTGGGTGTCTGTGGAGCTTAGTTTGCACATTTGTGAAATAAGAAGTTCAGACTTTTCAATTTGTTTCTCTTTGTGTGTGTATGTGTGAGGGGGGTTCAAAAAGTTTGGGAAAAATGGAATTAAAAGATAATGGAATTTTTTCATGAACTTTTTTTGAAGCTCCCTTTTATTTAAAATTGCATAACTTTTCATGGTGAAATTCGTAGTGATAACTGTGTGTACCTTAGAATTCATCCAGTCAGTTTTCCTAATTTTACAGATGAAGAAACTGAGGCAAGAAACTTTGCTTGCTCAAGGTCACATGATAGGGTAGTGGTAGAGTCCGCTGAAAATGGTGAGCTTTTTTTATTTTTTACATTTTAGGTCTTTTAAAGATAGGTTTTTCCTTTTGAGATATATTTCAGTTATCAACACATTATTTATCGAACCTTTACTATGTATATGATACTATATGTGTGCATGTAGTAAGGAACAACACAGAAAGCATTACATGAATTTATGTAAAAGCATGACTTCTGCCTAGCAGGACCTTATAATCCCTTCTTGTCTTACTCAAACTATCTTCTTGGCATAACTCAGTATTCTACCGAGGCTGCAAATTTGAATTCCAGACTTGATTGGTTTTAGGATGAATATGATATTTTTATTCTGCTTTAGTTAAAAAGAATTTATTGAAGAAATTTGGGTTTTTCTTAAAAACATTTTCAGAGAGTGCCATAGTACCTGAATGTACTACTTTTATATATATAGTAAATGGCCTGACATCAGAGAAGAAGTTAGTGAAAGTAGCTAGAATACATTTTGAAAACTTAAACTTTGAAGATTAAATATTATTTTCTTTTTTCATCTTAGGGCACAGTCAGTGGTGTGCTGCTAGTTACACCAAATAATATAATGTTTGATCCACATAAAACTGACCCTTTGGTTCAAGAAAATGGCTGTGAGGAGTATGGCATCATGTGTCCAATGGAAGAGGTGATGTCAGCTGCAATGTACAAAGAAATTTTGGATAGCAAAATAAAGGACTCCTTACCCATGTAAGAGTGGTATTTATACTCCTTTGCAGTTTTATTGCATTTAGGTAACTGACCCTGGTCTAATACTCTTAAGTAGTTTTTATTAGTTCAGCTATAGCTGTTTTTCATTTTATTAATTCTGAAACATATGTAGTATTGAAAAGGTTATTCTAAATGTACCTAGAATAGTTAAGAATTGTTTTAAATTCATATTTGTATATTTGTTCAGACAAAAAAATATTTGAAAGGGAACCTATAGAATACATTTACTTCAGTGTTTGCTGTCCCTTTTTATGACACACAACCCCCAAATTCTCAATTACCTCTGTGAGTGGTCACTGTCAAGGGTAGTTTCCAGCTTTTCCTTCAGGAAGTACCTGAAGAGTTGGCTATGAGATTAGAGGCAAGGCTCATGAACAGAACCTGACATTGCTTTATCAAGACAGCTTTCTTTTATATATTTCCATATTTACATAATTTTCTCACAAAGAAGTAAAAGCTATAGTGGAAAATAACAGAAGTTAAATGAATGGCAAGAATCACTCTTGAAATATACTGATCAGAAAATATGTGTGATGCTAATAGAGGAGATCTAAGACTGCATATCAGACACAGCCATGAAAGCAATATGAACGACCAAAGTCATTGCCAGAGAGAAAAGGGAGTAATGAGAAACGTAGAAAAAGATGAAAGATATATATATATGTTTATGTTAATGTGGCTCTGTAGGTAAGATAAGCACAAGGTCAACAGTTCAAGCCCATCAACTACTCCTTGGAGACTCTATACAGGGTCACCATGAGTCAGATCTGACTCTACAGCATTTAACAACAATAACAACATATATGTAGTTAAAGGTAGGATGAGAAGTAGAAAGGAAGAAAACTGATATTTAATAGAAATTAATCCCCTCCTAGGAATCCTGGTGTGACGCTGTGGGTTAATGCTTCAGACTGCAAAGTCGTTTGAACTGCAAGGTCAGTGGTTCAAGCTCACCAGCTGTGCCTTGGAAACCCTATACAGGGTCACTATGGGTTGGAATTGACTCGATGGCACTTTATAACAACAACAACATCCCTCTATTACATGCATGACTTTGTCAACAGTTTAGAAACTGACTTTAATTGCCAATGATACATGCTTTTGTTAGCCCATCAGGATTACTTTTTATTTTTAAACTAAATTTTGAGAGCTAGAAAAACTTACACAAGAAAATAGCAAATTATTTCTTATGTCTAGTGCAGACTACATGAGTTGTTAGGATACCTGTGGTAGCCTAAAATCCTCTATTCAAAAAGTCTCCATTATACCTTACATCCAAAATTTTGAGTATGTTATGTTGGTAAACATCTTTGTTGTTATGTGCTGTCAAGTCAGTTGTGACCCATAGTGACCCTATATAGGGTTTCCAAGGCACAAGCTGCTGAGCTTTCAAACCTTTCGGTTCAAACCAACTTTGCAGTTACCACATTAACCCACAGCGCCACACCAGGAGTCTAAACATCTTTAGAGGTGCTTAAAATTTCTAGGAAATGTCATTAATCTTGACTATTACCTATTTTTGTATATCATTATAAATTAGCTACAGCAAATTGAGATTATTGGGAGTAGGTGTAGGAATGAAGATTAGATTAAAAGAGAAGATATAATATATGTAAGAGTAAGTAAAAATGTATTTCTGTTAGTATTCCAGTTCATACTTGTATGGATTTGTTTAACAACAACAAAGTGTTTAAACATGTCTCTGAGATAATTGAATGACTGCAGACAAGCTCCCTTAGTAGTATATTTGTCGTAGTCTCGACAGGGTGACTTCACTGTTATTGTTAAGTGCTGTCGAGTCAATTCTGACCCATAGTGACCCTTTATAGGGTTTCTGAGGAGCAGTTGGTGATCTCGAACCACTGACCTTGCGGTTCAGACTGACTTTGCAGTCCAGTGCATTAACCCCCAGCGCCACACCAAGACTCCAGTGGGTAACTTCACTAACAGGGTCTAATTGAAGCAGTGGCTTCCAAGGGCATCTGCTAGGTCAGTTAAATTCAAGGCACAGAGGCTAGCTGTAGGTATGGCAATTGTTTTTATTTATTTTCATTTCAAAGGGGTCATCTTGATAAAGTTTCTCGAAGGACACAGGATGATCACAGGGGCTTTTAGAAATAAGTTTTAAGACAATGAAAAACTTCATTAGTGAGAAAAAGGCCAGAAAGGTTTCATCAAGGAAATTTTTTCTTCTCAACAATGCATCTGCTCATTCTTCAGGGTTAGCAAGGACTGTCCTAGGAGAATTTTGTTGGGAATCATTATCCCACTCACCCTACAGCTCTTATCTTGTTCTTTCAGACTGCTTTTTTATTCCCCAAACTCAAATAACATTTAAAATGAACTTTAAAAAGTCCCTCGAGAGTGCCATTTTGACATGGTATAAATCAGAGAGCTCAGAATGTGTTGGAGAAGGTTTGTTGTTGTTAGGTGCCGTCGAGTTGGTACCAACTCATAGCTACCTTATACACAAAAGAACAAAACACTGCCCCAGTCCTGTGCCAATCTTAACAGTTGTTGCTACACTTGAGCCCATTGCTGCTGCCACTGTGCCAATCCATCTTGTTGGGGGATCTTCTTTTTTGCCGACCCTCCACTTTACTAAGCATGATGTCCTTCTCCAGGGACTGGTCCTTCCCGGTAATATGTCTGAAATATGAGAGAACGAAGTCTGGCCATCCTGGCCTCTGAGGATCATTCTGGCTGTACTTCTTCCAGAACAAATGTGCTTGATCTTCTGGCAGTCCCTGGTACTTTTAATATTCCCCTCCAACACCATTAACTCAGATTCATCAATTCTTCTATGGTCTTCCTTATTCACGCCCAACTTTTAAATACTTCTGAGACTATTGAAAGTATAGATTAGAATAGGTGTACACTTGAGCACTTTAAAAAGGATTGAAGCACTATCTTTCGGACCTAGTTAAAGGATGTATTGAGACACAGTGACTTCACATTTTGATTTTTTTGTTTAATAACTGTTGTCATGATTTTGTAGCAATACTTTCTGACTTTCATATAATATTAAATTATCTCATTTACATTATGATATTATGGGACGCTCCTATTCTGAAACATCCATAGCTATTCTGAATGTATACTGTAGAACTCCTCTTGTAAAGTAATTGCCTTATCATTCAGAAAGTCTACTGGAATACCAACAAATAACTCGTTAAAATTCCTCAAAAAAAAAAATCTTTAAATCCTGCTTTATGTATTCATAGTTTTTGGCACTAACTCCAATAAATCAAATGATTTTGCAGAGTAATGTGGTGTATGACAAAAATAAGGTATGGACTTTGAATGATTTTTTTCTCTCATACTGCTTGGGAGATTTGTTCCAAAGATACTGAACAGTAGCAGCAGCATTGGGATAAATTAGTGTTTAGCCTTTCACTCTGAAGGGTGAAATACTTATCTAAATAATTATCTTCCTTTTAGTTTTGTTAACTTGTTTTTGTTTTTGTTGTTTTTACTTGCCATTGAGTGGGTTCTGATTCAGTGACCATGTATAGGGTTTCTGAAGAGTGGCTGATGAACTTGAACCGTTGACCTTGCAGTTCAAACTGACCTTTTGTAGTCCAGTGCATTAACCCACAGCAGGAGGCTCTTACAAAGAAACTCTGCTGACTACAGTTTCTCAAAACTTTCCCCAAGTTTTGTTCTTGTTGTTGTTAAGTGCCATCAAGTTGGTTCCAAACCATAGCGACCCTGTTGTACAGGGTTTCCAAGGCTGTAAATCTTAACGGGTGCAGAAAGCCTCATCTTTCTTCCGTGGAGCAGCTAGTAGTTTCAAACTGATGATCTTAAGGTTCTCAGCCAGATTTGTAACCACTATGCTACCAGAGCTCCCAAGTTTTAAGATCCTATAAATGCAGGTTTAGGGAATCACCAGTAGGTGACACTATTGCATACTTAATAACATGAATAATTTGTGTTTCTTAAGATGAATCAGATTCAAATGTTCTAGAGATAAGACTTCAACTTCAGTTAATTCTTTTTAATTAATTTCATTTTTCCTATTTATAAAAAGTATTAACAAAAAAACGCATATGCGTTTAATAGGAAATTTGAAAATTTTCAAAAGTAGAACGAGAGTAAAAGAGTTAACCCAGATTCAGGCAATTATTTTTGGATTCCCTCACTTTGCAGTGGTTTTTTTTCATACTACAGAGACATGCATTTTATTGATTCCTCCACCCCCCCACCCCCAGCCCCCACTAAAAACTCAGAACTTCAGTTTACCACAAACTGTTTTTGACCATCATTTTAAATTGACTTTTGTATATTTCTTGGTATAGATGTTTTCATTGCCTTTTTAAAGAGCTTGAACTGTCTAACTTTCAAATATTAGTGCTTTAATGTAAAGTGCCATTTGGCATGGATATCTAAGCCCAGTTATGAACCATTCAGCGTAAACTCTTTAGCTGAAAAAAGTTAATAGTCTGAACATTTCCTGTACTAAATATTTTACTTTAATTCCATTCACTTTGGATTTAATTCTTGCATTTGACCAATATGTTTTAATTTATTTTGAGTGCAAGTAAGCACTGTATGTGTGTTCATATATGGGCACACATGTGCAACTAGCCTTTTTTTTTTTTACATTTTTAGGAAATTCAGCATTTTCATAAAACTTTTGTCTAAGTTTATTTTTCAGTAATTTCATTAGTAAGTTTTACTTAGATTTTAGCTTCTCTCAGAATTTATTTCACAAAATTCTCTGTTAGTTACTTACAAGGAAATCTTCCATGATTATTCCGCAATCTCATGCAATTGATGCAGACTACTTGGCCAGAGTTCTGCTATTTAAGAGATGTGTGCTACATTCTTTTAGGAAAGCCTTTTTTGTGATTTTAAGTTTATGAAAAATAGAATACTATGATTTAAAAAGTTAATAAATTTCATTTTATTATTATTTTTTTTTACTGACAGAGAGCTAGAACAGTCATCAGCAAGGGATTTCTGCCATTTAAGGAAAATGACAAGAAGCAATATTGATGAAATAGACTCAAGAGTCCGTGATGCAGGAAATGATAGTGCCAGTACTGCCCCCAGAAGCACTGAGGAGTCTTTTTCTGAAGATGTGTTCACAGAATCAGAACTCTCTCCTATACGAGAGGAGCTTCTCTCTTCAGATGAGCCACCACAAAATAAATCTTCTGGTACATTATCAGAATCTATGCAAACTGTCAGTCAGACTGGAATTGAATGTGTGACAGTCATATCGGAGTCTACTAGTATTCCTGGTCACCTAAAATCTAACATTGGATATTCTACAAATGAAGTTGGTACAGTTTCTCATAAAACTGATTTAAATAATGTTGAAATAGCCATGAAGGAAGGAGATCAGGATACAGATATATTTCAAGAAGTATCAGGTCCTGAAGAACAAAGAAGTATAAAAGATAATGGAGAACAGAGTTTTCTTCTTACTGAGAATTCACTACATCAAGGAGAAGGTGAAAAAGAAAGTATGCCTTGTGGGGAAGTAACAGAATTTAAACAAAAGCAAACTGTCAACAAAGGAAAATCAGTAAAGGAGCCAAGTCGGGACTCAGAGACAGAGGTAGAAGAGCTACGCAAACTCTGGAAAATCCATACTATGCAACAAACAAAGCAACAGAGGGAAAATATGCAACAGGTGTCACAAAAAGAAACTAAGCATAAAATAGCAGCTGCTGATGAATATGTAGAAGGTAAGTGTTAGGGGGCATATAAAGTTAGCTTATCTTGTTATTGCTTTAATATCTCATTTCTCATTGACTCCAGAGCTGCTGTATGGTAAGTCACTTGGTAATCAAGTGGTCCTTGAGTCATGTTGCCATAGTGTTGTGTTGTTGTTAAGTGCTGCCTAGTCGGTTCCTACTCTTAGCGACCCTATATAAGGTTTCCAAGGAGTGGCTGATGAGTTTGAACTTCTTACCCTATGGTGCAAATTAACTTGTGGTCCAGTGTTTATCCTATAGCGTGCCGCACCAGGATTCTCTGTGTTGCCATAGTTGTTGTTAAAGTGCCATCCAATAGGTTCCAACTCATAGCGGCCCTGTATAGGGTTTCTGAGCAGTGGCTGGTGGGTTTGAACCACCACTTTGCAGTTCAGATGGACTTTGCAGTGCTTATCCTACAGCGCATATGTTTAGTATCCTTTTCACCATGTTTAAATATTTCCTACGCACTGCATTGTATCATTAAATTATGTTTTAGAAGTGTGTACAAGTTTAGTTAAAACCAAGTTCACTGCTATCAAGTTGATTCTAACTCATAGTGACTCCTTAGGATTTCCGGTACTGTGAACCTTATACAGGAGCAGATAGTCTCGTCTTTCTTCCATGGAGAGTGTGGTATGTTTGAACTACTGACCTTTAGGTTAGCAGCTCAAGGCTTAGCCCACTGTGCCACCAATACAGGCACCTATACAGGTTTGATAATACCTTTTTCCCTCCACTCTCTTTTAGTTCTTGGTATGTTACCTCATGAAGTATTTTTTTCATTTATATGCATCTTAATATCTTAATTATGATTTTCTATTGCGAAACATGTATTTGTAATATATTTGAATCCAAGTTTTTCAGATTGTAATTATACACAAAAATCAACACCTAAAAGTTGCAAATACCCAAAAAACCTTTCAATGAAACATTTTCTTTTAGCACAGCATTTAGAAAGAAATAAAAATACCCTTTTTTCCCCATTTTTTTATTTATTAAAATTACAATACTCATCAGATTTCTAATATAATGTTTTGCTTAATACATTATGAGTTAAGTGGGGTGTAACTTGGCTAAAATTTCAGATGTTATTTCTGCTGGAATATTGATTCCAGATAAATCCAATTTACTTTACTGTGGAAAAATTTTAAAAATACAAAGAAGAAGAAAGAATATGGGGAATTCCTATTATTTTAAAATTAGCATTTAAAATCAGTGTTCTCTTGATATTTTTATTTTTTTAATCCCACTTTAATTTTTTTCATTATTGGAAAATTTTAAGTATAATCCAAGAAATATATTACTGTACCAGAGACTTTGTAGATAATAATTTGCCATCATAAAGCTCTGGTAGTGTAGTGGTTACGAATCAGGCTGCAAACCTTAAGGTCAGCAGTTTAAAACTACCAGCTGTTCCACAGGAGAAAGATGAGGCTTTCTGCTCCCATAAAAATGTTATAGCCTCAGAAACCCTGTTACAGGGTCACTATTAGTGGGAACCGACTCCACGGCACATCACCACCTAAATATAATGTTGTTATATCTAAAATAGTGATTCTCAAATTTTTTAGACTCTTAAAAATGATCAAGGATCCCATAGAGCTTTTGTTTATGAGATTGTCTATTAGTGTTTTCCTTTTTTAGAAATAAAAAGCTAAATTTCATTTGCTGTCAGAGAAATGACATCTCATTACACATCATGTAATCTCTGTGAACTTCCACTGTAACCTAATGAAACAGTCAGAAAGAAAAACATACTGTTTAGACAAGTCACCTTAGATATTATGGATTTATACCTGATTTAATAAAAATCTGTGCTAAAGCAAGTAAAGTTTATCAATAACTAGCTTTCAAAAATTTGACTCAATCACTATTTGGATAGGGTGACAAATTACTGACAAAATACTAGATTTTGATTTAGTAAAAAGCTCTTAATTATCCTTTCAAGTTTTAGCTCACTTCTATCTCTTCTCTGAAACTTCCTTAAAGATAAACAATATTTTCTCAGTATTTTCATTGTGTGTATTGTGTATATTTTAGATTTTTGTTTCCTTTCTAGACTGTAAGTTTTTAGTCTTGAGAACCAAATCGTCTTGCTTATAAGCTGAGAACTCTCAACTCTTTTGCTGATTTCATAGTTTCTACTGGGGAGGATCTTCTTTTTATTCTCTAAATAATGTGCACAAGGATTTTGAAGTTTCCTTTTGATTCTCTTTTCCTTCTATTGCAGTCTGTTCCAGCTACCTTTGATCACCTTTGCTTTTTCTTGAATAAGCTCAAAATTTGCTTCTTTATCATGACATTTTTTTTTTTTCCTCAGTCAAATACTGGACTAACTATTACTTTGTTTTCGTGTCTATCTTAAATCTTAACTTTCCTCAATGAGTCCTAGTCAGAAGCCCCTAATTTAATAGTGCAAATTGTACTCCCTTACACTTCACTATCGTAGGCATTAGTGAGCTGAAATGGACTGGTAATGGCCATTTTGAATCTGACAACCACATGGTTTACTATTCAGGGAATGACAAGTTGAAGAGGAATGGT
>NW_006408519.1:7583835-7586877 GCF_000296735.1 Chrysochloris asiatica
GTATGTTAACTGAAAGTTACCATCCAGGGCTTCAGATCAGCATGAGCCATTAGCATTTACAGTGGCTCAAATGAGTTACAAATAGGAACAGTAAATAAATGGTCATATTTTAGTTTTAGCTTTACTTCAGAACTCAGCCCTGTAGAATACTCACTCTACCTACTTCAAGGTCAGAATTTTCTATAATTGTTACACTAAATCACCTGTACATAAATTATTCTTTTTACTCTGAGTATTGAAAATTGGGATAACTTAAGCCATAAAGTGTTGTTGATCTGTAGAACCTTTAAAATAGTATATGTTGTTGTTGTGTTATGAAGTGCTGTCGAGTTGGTTCCAACCCGTAACAACCCTGTATAGGGTTTCTGAGGAGCAGCTGGTGAGCTTGAACAACCAACCTTGCAGTTCAAATGGCTTTGCAGTCTGGCGCATTAACCCACAGTGCCACACCAGGACTTCCAAAATTAGTATATATAGTCACATAAATGTTGTTATATTATCTTCAGATAATATTTCTTACCATATTGAAATTTCTATTTTAATTTCTAAAATAATGCAATACTTTATGCCAATGGAGTATAATTTTATATTGAAGGTAGAATCTAATACAATCCAAAAGAGCAATTTCACAATTATGCAAGTAAGGGGATTCTTGCAAAGAGCTGTTTTAGAAGTAAGTGTCTGTGTTTTTACCTCATATTTGTAAAATATGTGATGTCAAGTGATTAAGAGACATGTGACACCAACAGCATAAAATGGACATTTTATCATATGGACTTTATTGTTAAGTGCCATGGAGTCGGTTCTGATGTATAGGGTTTCCAAGGAGTGGCTGGTGGATTTGAAACACTGACCTTGTGCTTCAAACTGGCATTGCAATTGAGTGCTTATCCCACAGTACCACACCAGGACTCTATATGGTCTTTGTCCATTATTGGTATTTATGTAATAGGTTATATAATATTTGCACAATTGTCTAGATTAATATTTCCCCATTAGCAATAATCTTTAAGAATTTTACTTGGATTTTTTTTCTTTTCTCATATGAGTTTTTAAAAAGTGAATAAAAACACATTATGTTCTGTAGCATTGTAGCTTGGTGTAGAGGACTATTAGGAAATCTCAACTTGGCTCTGCCATTTTTCATATTATGCCTTGTTAGCGGTTTAGTTAAACTCTGAGACTAAGGTTCGTCCATCTGTCCTCTGTAAAATGAGAATTATAACACCTTAGTATGTATCAGAATTGTATGTATCATTCTTAACTGAAATAATTTATTAAAATTTATTAAATTTATCAAAGTAAACTAGTAGTTATTATATATTAAATACATTAGAGTAATATCAGACATCAAGGAACTTTATTATTTAGTTACATTCTGAATATTTAGAAATATGTTAGAGGAGAGAGTTGTCCCAGTACAACAGCTATTTTCAGTCACTAAATTTCCTTGGAGTCCTGGTGTGGCACTGTGGAATTAAGCACTGGACTAAAAGGTCAGTTTGAACCACAAGATTGGAAGTTCAAACTTACCAACCGCTCCTTGGAAACTCTATGCAGGGTTCTGTAAATTGGAATTGACTCTATGGCACTTAACAACAACAGCAAAATTTATTTGAGAGAGAATATTTGTTTTTCTTATAGGTTGATTGTGTGTGATTATGTTATTATTTGTGTATATCCATGTATATGTGTCTCTTATTTACGTAAAACCAAGATATTATGTCCTTCAATTTTTACTTAACATTTTATCTTAACTGTCTTCCCATTCATTACAATACTTTGACAATAACATTTTCAGTAGTTCTATAATTTATTGAACCATTCAAAGTAGGTTCCGCCTTGGTTTTAAAGAATATTGAGTATCTTTAATCAAGTAACTTTGAATGAAATGTTGATAACTGTATACTTTGAAACATTAGATAGAACTAGAGTAAGGAATTCTCGCTAATCGTACTTTGATTTTATCAGGTTTGTTTCCAGGAGATGGCAGTGCATGCAAGCCCTATTTTGACCAAATATTAAAAAGAGTAAAATTGTTATGTTTAAATACCTATCTCTGCATGGTTGCAATTCAGTTTCTTTCTTTTTATTGAATGAAAATAAGTTTTAAGAAACTGATTAATTTTAAGTAGCTTGAAATTCTGTAACAAACTGTTCTGATTGTTAGTAACTTTGTAATATCATAAACTGGAATAAAATAAAACTGTTTAATAAAATTGTGAGGCTTATAGTAAAACCTCTGTCATTTTACTAGATGTTAATGCTGGAGCTCAGATAGCTTAAGCATATATACTTATAATCTTTACACAGAAACAGCTACCCCTTGTCTGTTAGTTTGCAATGCTGTGTTGGCTTGTGTGGTACTATGGTGGCTTGTGTGTTGCTGTGATGCTGGAAACTATGTCACCAGTTTTTAAGTACCGGAAAGCTCACCCATGATGGACAAGTTTTCATTGGAGCTTTCAGACTAAGACAGACTAGGAAGAAGGAGAGGTAGATCCCTTCTGAATGGTTGGTTAGTCACTGAAAATATTATGAATAGCCTCAGAACATTGTCATGGAAGATGAGTCCTTCAGGTTGGAAGGCACTCAAAGGATGACTGGATAAAGAGCTTCCTCCTCAAAATAGAGACGTTCTTAATGACGTGAATAGAGCAAAGCTTTTTGGATCTTCATTTGCTGATGTGGCCCAACTCAAAATGGAAAGAAATAGTTGCAAACATCCATTAATAATTGGAACCTAGAGTGTACAAAGTATGAATCTAGGAAAATTGGAAGTCATCAAAAATGAAATGGAACACATAAAGGAGCCAGTATCCTAGGCATTATTGAGCTGATGGACTGGTATTGGCCATTTTGAATTGGACAATCATGGTTTACAATGCTGAGCGTGGCATACTGAAGAAGTAGAATGACATAACATTCAATGTCATAAAGAGCATTTCATGATCTTAAAGTACAATGCTGTCTGTGATAGGACAGTATACATATGCCTACAAGGAATTTACGCATCAACTACTAAAGCTAATGATTATGAAA
>NW_006408519.1:7587752-7589341 GCF_000296735.1 Chrysochloris asiatica
AGTTGCATTTTGAAGGATTCTGTGAGCAAAAGATTGAATGCAGGAAAGAATACACAGGGTTATCGTACCATAAAGAATTGGCCAATTTGCAACCATTTCTGTAGGTAGTATTTGATCAAGAGCCAGTGATATTGATGGAAGAAGTCCAAGCTGCACTGAAGGCAGTGGCAAAAAACAAGGCTCCAGAATTGATGGAATTCAAATTAATATCTTTCAACAAACTCACGTAGCTCTGGTGGCACTCACTCATGTATGACAAGAAATTTGGAACACAGCTTCCTGTCTAATCAGTTGGAAGAGATCCATGTTTGTGCCCATTCCAAAGAAAAGTGATGCAACAGAATGCGGAAATCATTGAACAGTAGCATATCACATGCAAGTAAAATTTTGCTGAAAGTAATTTAAAAACTATTGCAGTAATACATTCACAGAAAACTGCCAGAAATTCAAACTGGATTCAGAAGAGGTCATGGAATGAGGGATATCATTGCTGACACAACATATATCTTGGCTAAAAGTAGAGAGTACCAGAAAGATGTTTACTTGTACTTTATTGACTATGCAAAGGCAATCGACCGTGTGACTCATAACAAACTATGAATAACATTGTAAAGAATGGGAATTCCAGAACACTTAATTATCCTCATGAAAGTCCTGTCCATAGGACAATCAAGTTTGAACAGAACAAGGGGATGCTGAATGGTTTGAAATCAGGAAATATTTGCACCAGGAGTATATCCTTTCATCATACTTATTCAGTCTGTATGCTGACCAAATAATCTGAGAAGCTGTATTATTTGAAAAAGAACATGGCATTAAGATTTGAAACAAAACAGACTGATTAAGAACCTGCAATATGCAGATTACACAACCTTACTTGCTGGAAGCAAAGAGATCTTGGAATACTCTGTGATCAAAATCAAAGAAAACAGCCTTCAGTATAGACTGCACCTTTAAATCATCATAACCAGTAAATATCTTGATAAATGAAGAAAAAAATTAGAAGTTTTCCAAAAAACATTTTCCTTGGATCCACAATGAACACTCAGGGAAGCTGTAGTCAGGAAATCATTATTGCATTAAACAAATCTACTGCAAAATACTTTTAAAGTGTTCAAGAGCAAAGATAATCAGTTTGCCAACAAAGATGCACTTGATTCAAGCCATGTTTTCTTCAGTTGCCTAGCAGGCATGCGAAAGTTGGATAATGGATAAGGAAGACATATGTCAATTCAGTAAGTTGGATCTTTTATTAAGCCAAAGGAGCTCTGGTAGCACACTGGTTATTAGTTTGGCTGCTCACCTCCAGATCAACAGTTCGAAACTCCCAACCATTCCTTGGGAGAAAGATGAGGCTTTCTGCTTCTATAAAGACTTACAGTCTTGGAAACCCTATTCAGAGTCCCTATGAGTCAGAACTGACTCCATGGCACATTACTACCACCACCACCAGTCTTGTACTTGGGACTTTAATAGAAAATATGCAAATTAAAAGAGTTCACAGGTGTGATTGCTAGTAAATTAAGTTTTATTACATAATTACTTGTCATCATTTTGGGGATAGCATATTACTTAATCTAAGTTACTTA
>NW_006408519.1:7590055-7591653 GCF_000296735.1 Chrysochloris asiatica
ATACAGATTTATAATTCATTTTTGAAAGTTTTCTCAAATACACATCGAATGCCTGTTGTGTTTGTTGTTGTTAGTGCTGTCGAGTGGGTTCTGACTCATAGTGACCCTGTATAGGGTTTCCAAGAAGCATCTGGTGAGCTTGAACTGCCAAGCTCATGGTTCAAACCCACCTTGTAGTCCAATGCATTAGCCACAGCGCTACACCAGGACTCAGCCAGCCTATTGTATGTTGTTGTTAAGTGCTGTCGAGTCAGTTCCCACCTGTTGTATAGGTGGCACTAAATTAGGTGCTAAAAGGATGTAGTCATCAGTGTACCACCTATAAAATAATTATTTTTTATTATCAAGTTAAACTGCTACAAAGCGTGTTGTTTTCACTGTTTTGTGAATAATGAAACTTTAAGTTAAAACTTAGAATAATTTTGAAGTATATTGAAATAAAATCTAAACATCATCACTATTTCCCTCTACCATTTTCTTTATCAAACTGTTTACGTGTGCTCCTCTTTAATACTCAGAAATTGCATCATTTTTTTTTCCTTTGAACTCGTATTTCCATTACACTTCCTCAGAGAATTTTATTGAAAGATACAATATTTTAGCCTTTATATAATTTTTTGCAATGAATTATGCAAAGGAGCTTCAGAAAATGCCACTGTATTTTAGTTGTAGTTTTCCATGAACTTTTTGAAACCCTTATGTGTTTGTGTGTATATGTGTGTTACACACATTTACTTATGCAGTCTGAAATTGATCAAATATGCGATCAAGATGCATTGATAATTGCTGGTGATTGGAATGTGAAAGTTGGAAACAAAGAGCAAGGATGTGCAGTTAGAAAATATGGCCTTACTGATAGAAACTAAAGCAGAGATAGCGTGATAGGATTTTCCAAGACCAACAGTTTACTCATTGCAAATACTTTTTTCAACAACATAAACAGTGACTATGAAGAAGAGATTTGATGCATTGAACACTATGACTAAAGGCCAGATGAGTTGTGGAAAGACATTAAGGACATCAGACATGAAGAAACCAAATGGTTATTATAAAGACGAGAACGAAAGAAAAGACCAAAATGGATGTCAAACGAAACTCTGAAACTTGCTCTGCAACATGTTGTTAGTACATGTTATTCAGAGCTAGTGCCAACTCTTTTTGGCCCTGTACAGGATGTCCATGGAGTGGTTGGTATGTTTAAACTGCCAACATTGTGGTTCACAGTCAAGTGTATCCTACAGCACCACACCAGGACCCCACATAGAGAAGCTAAAATGAAAGAAAATAATAATAAAGTAAAAAAGGTGGACAGAGATTTCAGAGGGCTACCCAAGAAGACAAAGTAAAGTTTAATGAATTGTGCCAATACCTGAAGCTAGAAAACCAAAAGGGAAGAACATTCTCAACATATCTCAAGCTGAAAGAGCTTAAGAAAAAAAACTTTCTACTCTTGAGTTGCAGTATTGTAGCATTTGTGGCACTATTGTATAAACACTGGACTGCTAACCTGAAGACCAGCAGTTCAAACCCACCAGTCACTCTTCAGAAATCCTATACAGGATTGCTATGAGTTAGAACAGACTCAGTGCCACTTAACA
>NW_006408519.1:7593548-7594572 GCF_000296735.1 Chrysochloris asiatica
CTTAAAGTACAGCACAACATAAGAACTCCTTGCTGATAAGCTAACAAGTTACCCTGCTATAGTTGGATGGATGCTCACAAAAAAAATTCCAGAAGAATCACAGAAGTAGCAGTGGCCAAAATATTAACATTTGTAAGGGTTTTTTTGAGACCTAGTTTCTACATGATAATATAAAGAAAGTTTGTGTAACACCTCCAAATGCCATGGATTGTTCAGAAAATGATACCTAAGCTTAGGAACTGAAATCTTTTATAGTTGTCAAGTAAGCAGGCTTGCCCATTGCTCCAGAGAAGATTGTTTCCAAGGCTGCTTTCTATATTGTTATTAATTGCTGTCAAGTCAGTTCCGACCCACAGTGACCCTGTATAGGGTTTGAGTAGTGGCTTGTGAGATTGAGCCACTAGCCTTGCTGTTCAGACTGACTTTGCAGTGCAAGAGCATTAACCCACAGCACTACACCAGAATAGTAATGTATTTGAAACGACAGTGCTGAACAAAAGTCGTTGTTCATATGTTTTGCAAAGATAACCTAGAAAATTGTCTCTCAGCCATGTGGCTTTTCAGGTGTTAAATATATCTTGAATAAAATTAGATTTTATCACTGCAATTACTAATACAGAATTGTTCAAAACAATCTATTATAAATTGTCATATTTCTTATATATGAAAACTACAATTTCATAGGAAATATGTCTAATGAAGTAAACAGCATTCCCTTTGTGTATATGTATTTTAGTTTACATATCCATTGGTGAATATTATTTGTTGAAAGGATAAAATGAAATTCAGTACTAGTTCTTTCTTTTTTCTTATAAGTACTGAGAAGGTTTGTTCATGTAAAAAAGTGTTTCCTTATAATGTTGTTTACTGCCATTGAGTTGATTTTGACTCACAGTGACTCTGTATAGTTTCTAAGGCTATAAATCTTTACAGGAGCAGAAAGCCTCATTTTTTTCCCGCCATATGAACAAGAGCCAATGATACTCAGGGAGGAAGTCCAAAGTGCATTGAAGGAATTGGCAAA
>NW_006408519.1:7596155-7597420 GCF_000296735.1 Chrysochloris asiatica
AACAACAACATATAGCATCATTCAGTTTGTTTGAGTTTAAACTCAAGTTTCTATTTATATTCTAGGTAGGTTCAAATATGCTTTTTATCTATATTCCAAAGATCACTAAATTGTCTTTGATCAAAAATTATTTTTAGTGAATATTGGTAAGCAACTTCATTAGGAACTCCTTTGTTGTTACAGCAATCCTGTAAAAAGTTTCCAAGAAGCAAATGGTAGGTTTGAACTGCTGACCTTGTGGTTATCAGTCCAGTGCCTATGCTACAGCACCACACTAGGGCTCCTTCAGTTTTTTGGAAATCAATTAATTAAATGCCATCGAATAGCTTAGTGGTTACGAATAGGGCTGGTAACCATAAGGTCTGCAGTTATAAACTACCAGCCGTTCCGCAGGAGAAAGATGAGGCTTTCTGCTCCCATATAGATTTACAGCATCGGAAACCCTGTGCAGGGTTGCTATGAGTCAGAACCGACTCCACGGTACTTAACAACAACAAAAATAGTATACAGGGTCGCTATGGGTCAGAATTGACTCATCACTTAACAACAACAATAGGCAAAAGGACTTATTACCTAGTTTTTAGCATCATTGAGTTCTTTAAAATACCAACCTTTTGCAGCCTGGGAATTTTTATACTTTTAAGGTATGTACCACTGTAATATTCTGAATGTGTAAAAATATGTCCTTTTATTTAAAATATTTTAATTGAAAGTGGAGATTAGAGTGTTTAAGATATCCAGACCATATTGTTCTCAAGCATATAAATATGAGCAAACAATAACATATGGAAGTTGAAGATTAGCCTTATTTTCTGCCACCGAGCAGCTGGTGGACTTGAACTGCCAACCTTGCTGTTAGCAGCCCAGTGCTTAATCCACGGTGCCACCAAGCATCCTACGTTGAAGTTGCAGAGCTTAATTCCCTTAGGAAGTTTATATAAGTCACCTTGAAAAGATGCAAGATAAAAATTATTCTTGCATTTCCAAGAAAACATACAGTATAATGTGTACATTCAGGAGATTCTGACTAAAGTGGAAAAAAAAAAAGGTGTAGTGTGAGTTTTATAGTTTATGAATACCTATAATAGAAAGTGTCAGACAATCATGGACAATTTCATCTTGACCAGTACAGTGAAAAGTGTAACATTGTATCTTAAAAACCTAATATAAAGATTTGGGGTGGGGGTTTGTTGTTACTGTTGGCTTTAATTTCTGCAAGAACTTTCTATTTTCACACTGTCCCTGCACTGTGGTTTTGGTGGTGG
>NW_006408519.1:7599025-7600469 GCF_000296735.1 Chrysochloris asiatica
AATCCAACCTTCAGTATGGATTGCATCTCAGTGTAAAAGAAAACAAAAATCCTCACCACTGGACCAATAAACAACATTCTTATCAGTGGAGAAAAGATCAAAGTTGTCAAGGACTTCATTCTTCTTGTATCAACTATCAACACTCATGGAAGGAGCAGTCAAGAAATAAAACATCGTATTGCATTGGGCAAATCTGCTGCATAAAACTTTTTAAAAGTGTTGAAGAGCAAAGATGTCAGCTTGAGGACTAACATGCGCCTGACCCAAGCCATGGTATTTTCAGTAACCTCATGTATATGTGAAAGCTGGACGTAAATAAGGAAGACCGTAGAAGAATTGATGCTTTTGAGTTATGGTGTTGGAAGAGAGTATTGAAAGTGCCATGGGCTGCCCATAGAACCAACAGATATGTGCTGGAAGAAGTGCAGCCAAGAGTGCTCCTTGGAGGCTAAGATGGCCAAACTTCGTTTTTTATACTTTTGACCTGTTGTCAGGAGGGACCAGTCGCTGGAGAAGGATATCATGTTTGGTAATGTGGAGGGTGAGAGAAAAAGAGGAAGACACCAGCGAGATGGATTGGGGAAGTGGCAGCATCAGTGGGCTCAAGTGTGGCAACAGTAGTGAGGTTGGCCCAGGATTGGGCAGTGTTTCATTCTGCTGTGCATAAGGTTGTTATGAGTTGGCGCTGACTCGATGGCACCTAACAACAACAAAGGCTTTTGATTGTGTGAATCATGAAAAGCTATGGACAACATTGCTTGAAGTATGAGTATTCCGAAAGATTTCATTGTCTCATGAGGAACCAAGTCAACAATTGTTCCAAAAAAAAAAACCAAGAGAATACCTACTGGTTTAAAATAAGGAAAGTTGTGTGCCAGAGTTGTATTCTTTCACCATACTTATTCAATCTGTATGCTGAGCTAATAATATGATAAACTGGATTATATGAAGAAAAATGTGGCATCAGGATTGGAAGACAAAAACGTTAACAACTTGTAATATGCAGATGATACAACCTTGCTTGTTGAAAGTGAAGAGGCACTGAAAATACTTGCTGACGAAGGTCAGAGACCACAACCTTCTATATGGGCTTCATTTCAATGTAAAGAACAGAAATCCTCACCACTGGACCAATAAAGAATATCCATATCAGAGGAGAAAATATTGAAGTTGTCAAAAACTCCCATTTTGTTCAAATCGGCCATCAACACTTATGGAAGCAGCAGTCAAGAAATCAAACAACGTATTACATTAGGCAAATCTGCTGCACATGAACAGCAAAGATGTCTGTTGAAGGACTGAGGTTGACCTAAGCCATGGTATTTTCAGTAATTTCATATGCATGTGAAAGTTGGACAGTGAATAAGGAATACTGTAAAAGAATTGATGCATTTGAGTTGTGGTACTGGAGGAGAATATTGAAAGTACCATGGACTGCCAAAAG